>NC_046162.1:64840218-65200843 GCF_011064425.1 Rattus rattus
CCATGTTGGGGCCATTGTCAAGTGATAGTCTCCTTCCCTCGGGGCTTCAGGGGCTTGCAGTTCCAAAGACCACTATTTTATTTGGGTCACAGACTTCCCCCCTTGGGAGATGTGGAAAGATGGTCCTCACAGGTAAGGCTCCGTGACCAGCATGCATCCCCATCTATTAGTCTCCCTGGTGGGGGTCAGTTCTGAGAGCGGCAGGGCCACAGCTGCCAAGATCAGTAGTGGGTGCTCAGGGAGGGATGTCAGGGAGGGTCACAGCCTGCACCAGGCCCACCTGGGGTGAATTGCCTTGGGAGGAGCTGAGAAACATCTGTCAGGATGGGCAGTGGCCGTGGCTGAGGATGTCCTGGGCACAGGGCATGGTAACCCCCAAAGGGGGTCTCAGCTCCTTGCAGAACGGTGGTCACCTCTTACCACAGTGTAGGGTTTGAGTACTACGGCCCCAACCTTCCCTCTTTGCTGTGCCAGGCAAACAGTAAACCACAGACAGCATTTCTGTCCCTAGAAATTCTATTGTGTGGATGTGTGGAGGGATCTCCGGGTGCCCAGCAGATGGCAGGCTTCTCCCAGATCAGCAGGGGCCATCCACCAGACACTTCCAGCCATTCCTTCCTTCTGGACACCACACCCTTTCCCTCCTGTTCTTGGTTTTAGGGAACACCAAACAGCCCGGGCAGCAGATGAGACCCTCCGGAAGGCAGTTGTCATGGCAACTGCTTTCGTTTGGTCGGTGGGGACACACTCAGGTCCAGACCTGGCTCCTTGCTGTGGCCTGACTGAGACCACAGCCTGCCTTCCACTTCCTCAACGCCTCTGCCTCCTCTTTGGGTGGTGGTGAATGTCCCCACTGCTCTAAGCCAGCCACAGCCTCTTTAGAGACCAAACAGGTTCCAAACTGGCTTGGCCGCTGGCCCCAAGGAAAGGCAAGTGGTTGATGTCTCACCTGGAGTGGGTGGCCAGCGGGATACGGCCTCCTTCCTATCCTGTCTACCTATCTCTGTGGGCACATGACCACCAACACAGGCCCACTGACTCAAAGGTGCCTTGTCCAGGGTTGACTTTTGCCTTCTGCCCCGCCCCAGTTTTCTGAGATATGGTCCCATGTCCCAGGCTGACCTCAGACATGATATGTCGCTGAGGTTGACTTTGGTCCTGCTGGTTCTATTACCAATGCTGAAATTTCTGGTACGTGTCATTACGGCAGGTTTTGTGTGTATGTGCACAAACGTGCACATGTGTACAGAGGCCCACATACGCTGACACTGGGTGTCTTCTCCAGACAATGAGGCAGCTTTCTCGTTTAAACCGGGAGCTAGTCTAACTAGCCAGCTTGCTCCAGGGATCCTGTCTCTGCCCCACGGCTGCCGGTTTAGAATGGCGTGGATCCAGGGCCTATGGATTTGTACTCCGGTCTTCACACTTGTGTAGCAAAATATTTTACCTGCCTTCAGAACACTTTTTTAACTGTTATTTTCATGTAGATGGTTCACGGTCTACATAGCAGTGTCAGAAATAAAGAGGAGGGGTTGGAGAGGTGGCCCGGCAGGTAAGGGTACTGTTAGTCTCGCAGAGGACTCAGTTCCTCTGCACCCACATGGTGACTCCCAGTCAGCTCTAAATCCAGTTCTAGTGGCCTGATGCTCTCGTCTGACTTCTGTGGGTACCAGGACACATGTGTATGTAGCACACAGGCAAAACTCGTGGAACTAAAATAGATATATATATCTTTAGAAGCAAACGAAAGAAAGAGAAGCGGACTGGGAAGGAGGCTGCTTGCTAGCACGGCCCAGGTTCAATCCCCAACACCACCAAAAAAGGAACAAACAGAATGGTGGTGAAAGACCCCCTCCCACGAGAGCCAGTGTGGGGGAGCAAGCCTATAATCCCGGCACCCAGGAGGCAGCCTGGGGGTGGGGAATCAGTAGTTAAAGGCCAGCCTGGGTTCATAATGAATTCCAGACCCCTGTTCTAAATAAATATGAAAAAAAAAAAAGTAAGGAAAGAAGTGTGGAAAGAGAGAGGAAGAAGGGAGAAGGGGGAGGGGAGAGGGGTAAAAGGTGAGGGAGGGGAAGGGGTGGGGGAGGGGGAGCAGGAAGAAATAAAGAGGTGGAGAATGCTATTTACAAGGACTAAGAGCAGTGGTTCAACTGGCCTTGCACACCCACGTTCACAGCCGCGTGGGTCACAAGAGGCAGAGGTAGAAGATCAGGTGATCCTGCAGTACAGTGGGCGGATCCATGACCTGGACTGTAGGGCCAGGGGTGGGGCTCAGTGGCAGAGCTTGTCTGACATGCCTGTCAAGGCCCTGGGTTACACACACACACACACACACACACACACACACACACACACTCATTATCCAGCCTCCTAGGGGGAGAGAGTTCTGACTGGGAGGACGCTATGCTTAAGGTGGTAAATTTGTGTTTACAGAGGGAGGGTAAAGTCAGACTCACTTTACTCTGACAGGAGCTGTAGACCCTCATCCGTCCCACACCTATTCCCAGTCCCCCGAGAATTGCCTTTCCCACCAAGGTCATCCCGGACCAACAATTACTCTTGAACCTTAAGCGTTGGGAAACCACACTGAAGCGATCCTGGCCTCCAGCCAAGGGCAGACCTAGCTCGTGCTTGGCACTGTGTTCAAAGGGAAAAGCTGATGGGGGTGGGCGTCCACTTGACGCACCACCGCCACACTGCGTACCCGATGCGGGAGCGGAGCCATGGGTATAGCGTGTTCCCCTCTGGGTCACTTAGCTCTGAAAGCAGGTCCTTCCCTGGGGCCCACTAAGCTTTCAGAGCTCTAGCAGGTTAGGGAGAGCACTTTCTCAGTGCTTCTATGAGCTTAGAAAAACAGCCTCTCCCATCACCTTCTGAGACTGGAAATACGATCTAAGTTTTCTGGGTGTGGACAGTGGGCAGAAGGCCTGCACTGGGGGAGACAGCTCATGGGCCTGGGGCCCCAGTTCCTTCAAGTCTGACCTCTAGATCTCAGACACCCCACAGAGCGGATCTCTATTGCTTTGGGGATTCTGAATGGAATGATGGGGAGGACCACATGAGTCCCCTTCTATACCCTCTGCCTCAGTCATCTTTTCATACTCTCTGACAAGGCATGAGAGCGGACCTCAGCCCCTTTAAAGCTCCACAGTTCTGTTGGAACGAAAGTACTTGTGTCTTGGTTCCTCAGCCGACCACCATGCCAGCAGACTGTGGGTCCATGAGCCAGGGCTGCTGGAGAGGCCATATGGTCTGTAGGACCTTGGTGGTGACCAGGTTGGATGCAGCCATTGGTGTCACAGTCCTGGCATGGTAGCCAATCATCTCCTCGACGTGACCCATCTCGTGTGTTTCCAAAGCCCGTGTGACAGTTTATCCACAGTGTGAGCCTTGTGTTTTGTAGGTGCAGGCTCCAGATCACCCCACACCTCTCTGTAAGGCCCTTGAAGCTTCTGGGAGAGCTCAGAGCCTTCATCTCAGTCCAGTTGGGTGAGACCTTGGCTGATTCAGCGTGTTGTCACTGACGAGAGCCGTCCTGTAGATGGCGCTCACCGAGACCTGCCAGTCGGCAGCTGAGGAGAGCAGCCCACCCACACACAGGGTTAGCACAGTGTCCTCTGTGTCCTCGAAGATTCTGTGCCCTCCAATACAGCTGACCACAGATCAAAAAAACCGGAGGGGGGGAGAACGTGCTCATACCGAACACATGTGGACATTTTTCTTGTCACTGACCTCTAAGTGTGAAGACTGTTTACACGGCGTTTACACTGCATGGGGTGGTATTGGTAATCTATGGGTGATTGAAGGCACACAGGAGGGTGTGTGTGGGCTCTGGACATCACGGTGACATTCTATATGAGAGACTTGAGCATGTGGGGAACCGATCCCCACAGAGGGGCGACTGTTTATAAAGCCCGAGTTCTTAGCAGCTCAGAGCACACCAGTTGAAGGTAAGGGCCCATGGGGAACATGGGGAAGAGGCAAAGACTGCTTTTTATCAGCGGTCTCCCCGCCTCACAGCAGGTCAGAGTGTCAGAGTGCAGCCTGGTGTTCACTTGGAGCATATTGCCTGTTTCCCTCACGGCGACGGCTGAGCAGCTGACTCAAACCCCACCCGGCTGCTCCACTGAAGTCTCTGTGTCACTAGAGCAGACCGTGTTAGGACGCCGCCCCTCAGCCAGCACCCCGGGGCCCACTTGGCGTCAGATGTTGAGTAATCCTGGGATCTCTGGTGATCGAAGGGCGGCTGACCCACTGGGGTCTCGCTGAGTCTGTGTCCTAGGTCACCCCCACCTGGTTGGTTCTTTCAGGGAAACTCTTCTCTTTCATTGGTGGAATGACTTCTCCTCGGCCACGGACTGAGGGTACTGGATCTTGAGGGGGTGGGGTCTCTTTCTCTCATGCACACATGCACTGTTCCAAGGAGAGAGAGAGAGAGCGAGAGAGCGAGAGCGAGCAAGAGAGCACAAGAAGGAGACTTTCATCCACTGTTTTGAGACCCAATGACCTGATGACATGGATCAGTTTCTGCTTCCAAGCCCTTCAGAGACATTCCCCAAAGAACAGTCCCTAGGGTTCAGCCCTGACTCACAGTTCTCTATAGCAGATAAAGGAAAATATTTTCAGTGGGACCAGATTGGCTATAAGTGTGGCTGGAGCCAAGGAGCCCAGTCATTTTCATGGATGACTCACAGGGCCGAACTGTTTGTGCAATGTGTTGTTTTGGGGAGTGCATGAAAGACTCGGCAGACGCCTTCTTGCTGAGGGTCACAGGCTGGGGCTGAGGCCGGACAGCCACCTCCCCAGGAGGCACTGGGACAGGGCTCAAAATAAATAAAATTACTCGCAAGTATGCATGGCCTCCTTCCCCTCCCCTTTCTGTACACACACACACACACACACACACACACACACACACGTACTCACACATGCACACATATACTCACACACACATAGCCACATACCACACATACACATACTCAAACACACATAGACACACATACACACACATAGTCACACATACATACAAATGCACACACATACACATACATACTCACAAATGCACACATACACACACATAGTCACACATGCACACATACATCCATACACATATACGTACTCACACATGCACACTCACACACATACATGTACTCACACATGTGCACACACATACACACACATACTCACACATACACATACATACACACATGCATACATAGTCACACATGCACATACACATAGTCACACATGCACACACATACATGTACTCACACAGGCATTCACACGCACACACATGTACACATGGAGTTTTGAGGAAACTTAACAGCATTTTGTATGAGGAGCTGGGAAGATGACTGTAAGGTGTTTGCCGCTTAAGAGTGAGGAGCTGAGTTTGGGTTCCCAGCACCCACATAGAAGCAGGGAGTGGTGACCCTGTAATCAGAGCTCTGGGCATACAGAGATAGGTAGGTCCCTGAGGCTTGCTGGCCACTGAGTCTAACTGAATGGGCAAGTTCCAGGTTCAGTGAGAAACTCTGTCTTAAACAAACAAACAAACAAACAAACAAACAAACAAGGTGACTTGTG
Source organism: Rattus rattus (assembly GCF_011064425.1). Lineage (NCBI taxonomy): Eukaryota > Metazoa > Chordata > Mammalia > Rodentia > Muridae > Rattus > Rattus rattus. The sequence continues at coordinate 64,845,808 of NC_046162.1, forward strand.
CTGAGAGACAGCTCAGTGGTGAAGAGCACTTACTGTTTTTGCAGAGGAATCCCCAGCACCAAGATTGGGCGAGTCGAAACTGCCTGTAACTCCATCTCCTGGGGAGCTGAAACCCTCTGCTGGTCTCCAAGGGCACATGCAGTCATGTGCATACACCCAGCACGGATACATCCATACAGTTAAAAAGAAAACAAAAACCTTTAAGTTAGCCATAAAAGAATAAGGTGAAGAGAAAGAAGCCTTACGTCGACCTCTGACTGCCGTGCACACACACACACACACACACACACACACACAGGAAGGCATATACACATGTGCACACACATGTACTCACATACCGCACCGCGGACACAGTGTTGCGTTTGATTATTTTTTCCTAACCCTTGCTCTTGGTTGCCGGGAAATCTAGTTCTTCCAGATTTGAGATTCTCCCCTCCTGGTCTCCCACGGGCGGGAAGTCCTACAGCCTCGGGGCTGCCAAGCCACTGAGCCACCCCGTGCTCCTCCCCGTAGAGCAAACAAAGTTGTCTGTGTAATGCTCTATGAATGGCAAATGCTCTGTACCAACCTTCGGGTCTGCGACTGTGTACCCAGGAGCCTGAGCCCTGCAGAAACCTAACCTGGCCCGAGCTTGGGTTCTTTCCCCCTGGGTGGTGGCCCTAGGAAGCTCTTAGACTCCTGCTCCCAGAGCCAGGCTGTGGCCATAGAGCTGAAAGGACAGGCCCCACTCCTACAGCCTTTGCCCTCAAGAAGAGTCCCGTTCTGCTTGAGAAATACCTAGTCATTTCTATTTTGTGTTTAAAAGAGTCATGCTTGGATTGGGGGTGTGGCCGAGTTGGTAACTTTCTAACCAAGCATTCAAGAAGTTCTGGGTTTCATCCTTCAAGCTATAGAAAACCTAGTGTGGGTTTGCACACCTGTATTCTGGTACTCAGAAGGGGGAAGATCAGGAGTTCAAGATTGTCCCTGGCTACATAGTGTCTTTGAAGCTAGCCTGGACTATGTGAGATCGGGTCTCAAACAACCAAACTGAAGCAAAGAAAAAAATCATCCTTAAAGTCCTTCTCATCCCTGCTTCCCATTTCTGCATCCTTGAATGAATCTTCCCATTAGCCGAGGTTGAGATCCTGGCCAGGAAGTTGGCCCTGGCCAGCCACCAATTCTTCAGGAGGCAACTCCTCTGGGCAAGCCTCACTTCCTACCAACTCTTGATCTCTTGGCATCCCAAGTTTGGGACCTTTTTGTGAAAACATAGTGCATCCTGGGTCACCTCAGGAGCCACCTTGGGAAGAGAGACCAGTTGGTCAATACCAGAGAAGAAACCTCAAAGTCTAGCCCCTCTCGCTGGTATGATATACTATGCCTCTCTCATTCTCCCACCACCACCTCCTAGCAGCAGGGAGCCCTGCCAGGTAACTATACCTTCCAAGACAGTGAGGCTTGCTGAACCCTCTCTGAGAACAGGGAACACAACAGCATACTCTCCGAGGTGGAAGCCTTGCTCCCACCATGGCGGCTCTGCCTTTGTCTACCGGGTCAGGTACATGGACCCTGGTTACCACAAGGGTGGACACCCCTTGCTATTCATCTTTCAAAAGCGAGGCTGACGGCAACTTTGGCAAAATGGAGGTTTGCTTCCTCTATTGAAGGATCCTGGGGCAGGAAGGTGAGGTTACATTGTTTCTCTGCAGAGGACCTGGGGTTGGGGGTGGGGGTGCAACCGGCATGGTGGCACTGATTATGAGGGCTGAGAACTTTGCTCCAGTGCCTCTGCTCCTGTTGGGTTTCTGTCTCAGCAATGATCCTAGACTGGCCGGCGTTGATGGAGCAAGTATTGACTTGCTATGAAGACCATTACGTCTGAATACCCTAGAAATAAAATCTGGGAACCGTGAACAAAGCCCAGGTTCTTGGCTCTGAGCTAGGGGGATCTGGAGTAGACAGCACCTACCTTGGCCACATCCTGCCTCCCGTGCACGGGGACTGCACCCTAATTGGCACAGCAGTGATGTATGCGAGGGCTAATCAAAGCTTTTTATCCTCTGATTATCTTTCCCTGTGACGGATGGCAGGCTCCGGCACAGTCGAAATAGAAGCGGATTCGGCTGAATGTTTCAGAGAATTCAGCAGTTCCAGGGAGCAAGGGAACCTGTCCTGCCGCTGCCTGCAAAGAGTTTCACTGGGGAAAATTATTTTTTTGTAACCTTTTTGCTTTCTTATTTAAATTAAGCTTTGACAAGCAAGTTTGGCAGTGGTGGAGGGCACCTAATTTGGTCCCCCTTGACCTCAACAGCCTTGATTGACAGTTTGTTGTCAGACTGGAAGTTGCACGGGGAAGGTGGGAGCAGGCAGAACAAATGCCCCTGGACAGCTCGGGGTCCCCCAGGACCCAGGCAGAGCCGGGGAGAGCATGCAATTAGAGAGGTCTTCACAGGAAAGTTAATTAGATACTAAATAGCATTTAGCACAGTTTACAGCGGAAAAGCATGTTTGAGGGGGGAATGGAGGTCAATGGAAAGATGGCTTCCGCTAAGCAGTCAACACTGGTCTGCTGGCATCATAGCCAGAGCTTGCTCCCAGGGCATGGGGTGGGTGTTCCTCAGCAGGGAGAAGGGAAGGTACGCACCTGTCACACGAGACAGACTGATCTACGGCACTAGGAACTGTCCCCGTCGCTTCCTGGAACCGGGGTGGAGACATCAACTATGCCTTTCCATCCTGGGAACTGTGTTTATAGCGGGTGGGATAGCACCCCTCCCAGATGCACAGGCACCCAGAACCTCTGAGTGTGACCACCTTTTGAAATAGGAGCTTTGCTGATCTGGTCAAAGCAGTGGGAAGATGAGGTCATCCTGGACGGAAGTGGACCTGGGCCCAGAGTTTATGCTCACAGGATGCAAACAGGCACGCAGACTTAGGGAGGCTTGAATATGGGGGCCCTGCCCTGGAAGCTAAGGAGCACCTGAGAATTGCCTGTAAGCACCAGGAAGCTGAGGTGGCAGGAAGGGCCTTGAGAGGCATCGTGATACTTGGGCTGTCGTCTTTTGTTAGGGTGACCCAAAGGAAATACCATGTCACTGCCACAATGCTTTGCTCAGCATCTGAAGCCAGAATGTTCTGAAGGTCTAGAGGAAGCCAGGTTGGGCAGCTGGTGGGGCATATTGGGCTATTGAGCCTGATTTTACTTTGTAAAAATAAGGTGGTAGGACCAGGAGAGCTGTTCAGTGAGTAGAGAGCTTGCCTACCATGTGTGCAGACCCCGGTTCCAGCCCCAACAGTACAAAAGGCAGACCAGGTGCGGTGGTGCATACCGGCAGTCCCAGTACACATGGGGACCAGAGGTCAGGGCCAGGCTACACGCTACATGATGTGATATTGGTTGGGCTTTCATACGGTTGTGGGTTGATGGCTTGAGAGAGTGTGTGTGTGTGTGTGTGTGTGTGTGTGTGTTAGATTATATATGTATATGTATGCATTGCATGTGCTCTGTGTGGTACGTGTATAGATGTGTATGTGGTATGCAGTATATGAGTCTATATGTACTTGCATGTGCACAGACATGTACACGCAAGTGTGTGTGAGGCCAGAGGTCCATACCTCTGTCTTTGTATGCTCTGCACACTATGAGACAGGGTCTCTCACTGAACGTGAAGCTGGACAGTTTGGCTAAGCTGCCAGTGTGCTCAGGGATCCTCCTGTCTCCTGATCTCCTGACTACCCAAGGCTGGAGCTGCACTCGCGTGCGGCCGTGTCCACCGTGCCTTTTCCCTGGACTCGGAGGCTCCAAACTCCGGCTCTGCTGCTCTCCCAGCATTTTAAAGACGGGGTCTCCCACTGAACCTGGAGTTCACGGTCAGCCCCAGGACCCTCCTGTGCCTTTGTGATAAACGTCCTGTCGTTTTACATGGGTGCCAGGGGTCAAAGTTCAGAATCTCCTGCTCAGGTGCTGACTGAGCCACCTCCCCAGCCCGTGTGTGTGTGTGTGTGTGTGTGTGTGTGTGTGTGTGTGTGTGTGTTGTACACTGTGATACTTACTTTTTTTAAAAAAAAGATTTATTTATTTTTATTTATACGAGTACACTGCAGCTGTCTTCAGACACACCAGAAAAGGGCATTGGATCCCATTACCCATGGCTGTGAGCCACCATGTGGGGGCTGGGGATTTGAACTCAGGACCTCTGGAAGAGCAGTCAGTGCTCTTAACCGCAGCCCTCTGTGATAATTTTTACACAGGTGTTTGTTGCACAAGGACATGAACAGTCCCTCTGGGGGGCTGTGTCTGGGCCCATGGCACCTGGATCCCACAACACCCCAGCCCCATGAGCATGCCCAGTGTTTTATTTATAGTGACTGTACCCCTCCCCCCCATGCCATTTGCCTCCTCCCTCGCTATCTTTTCTCGGGTCTGCAGAACATCTCGCCGTGTGGTGTTCCACTTGACCACACCCCTTCTGTGGGCACCCGGTTGCTTTCAGTTCTTTGCTTGTCTTTAATAGCCATGTCTGTGTTGAAGCTTGCCCACAGGTAAGATTCTTCCTCTTGGTGGTTTCCAGAGACGCAGGCCAGGGCAGGGCACTTCCAGCCTGAGACGGTTGCCAGGTAACTAAGCAGTTTGAGCTCTGGATGTGGAGAAGCGCAGATGTGCGCGATGATATGACAGCCGCACACCCACACGCGCACAGCCTGTGAACGTATCCAAAGCTTTGATAGATAACTTCACACAGAGGCACACACAAGCTCCTGTGCACACACAGGGTCTGTCTGTCTGTCTGTCTGTCTACCTGACTAACTGTCTGTCTATCTGTCTGTCTTTCTGTTAGCCTCTCTGTCTGTCTGTCTACCCGACTGACTGACTAGCTGTCTGTCTGTCTGTCTACCTGACTGACTGACTGTCTGTCTACATGCAGCCACGACCACACACCTCAGGCATCTGTGCTATGGGGAAGTGTCTTGGGGGGCACCGTCTGCTGCAGAGGCAGCATCCTGGATATGCTGCTGGCTGAGGCAATCCCATGGTGATACCGTGAGATGCTGTCTTACATGTGTGTGCGTTCAAGCATGTGTGTTAGGCTTGTGTGTCCCGCAGAGTCACATGCCTCCTGCTGCTGGAGATGTGTTACAAGGGTGAGACCCAATTGGGCCAAACCCAGTGATGAAAAGACAGGAGTCAGTGAGCTCTGGGCCGCACACTCTCAAGTGTCTGTCTAGGTGACTGAGCGTAGAGAGCCTGTTAGAGCTGAGAAGGATGACCCTTGGAGGCGTGGCTGCAGCATGTCTCTCAGGGCCAGGAACCCCCATTTGGTGGTAGACGCTCAGCATTGGCTGTTGCTTACCCTTGCTAAGATAGCGGGTGGAAGTTATCCATGCGTCCTCATCTGCTTTTGAACCGGTCTCGCTACAGCTCAGACTACTCTCAAACTCACAAATCTCCTGCCTCCGTCCCTCCAGTATGGAAGTGACACATGGTACCCTGGATTCTGTATGGCCCCTTGCTTCTCAATTGCTGTCTTCCTTGGGGACATTTGTGTGCAAGAAAGACAGTGCTAACCTTGCCCTGGCACCCAGTGCTAACCCTGGCACAGAGCTGCTTCTCTGTGTGCACTTCAGGGACGTTCTGAGTGGAATGGCCCATGAGCCAGCTTTCTGGGAACCATCCTGGCTGTCACACAGCCGTCTTTCCCTAAGAATGTTCTATTAGGGTGGTCCCTGTCTTGGTTGCTCCTAAATGCTCCGAGTCAAGCCAGGCAGTGTCTCAGTGCCTAGAGACTGTGTCAGTCCTGACACCAGCCCAGGGGATGTTGAGATGAGGGTGGGGGAAGACAGGAGGAGGGAGGAAAGATTCCTGAGTGGGGTCTGTTCTCATGTCCTTCATGCGTATATGGTCTATAAAAAATTCAACTTGCCCGTTCAAGTGTGTGAGTGGATTTGAAAAGGGCTTGAACTGGGCACAGTGACACTCGTATGATCTGAGCTTCTTGGGAGGTATAGCAGGAAGACTGCAGGTTTGAATCCTAAGTTACATGGGGAGTTTGAGGCTAGCCCAGGAAACGTACTGAGACATCGTCTCAAAATAAAAAGAACTTTTAAAATAAAAATAACCTTTAAAAGGAAGTGGAGGTAGGGGGCTAGGAGGGTAGTCCAGAAGTTGAGGACTTGCCTGGGTTGGTAGTTTGAGAGTGGCCCACATAGGTTCCAATGGGTGAATGCCTGGACCCCAGTTGATGGAACTGTTTGGGAAGGATTTGAAGGTGTGGCCTTGTTGCAAGGAGGAGTGTCAATGAGGGCGGGATTTGAGGTTTCAAGGCTGCCACCATTCCCCACGTGCCCTCTGCCTCCTGCTTGTGGGTCAGTGAGAACCTGCAGCTGTCCATGTGGGTCGGTGTGAACCTTCTTCCTTTTATAAGCTGCTTTGACCGTAGTGTTTTATCATAGCAATAGAAGCTCTAAGGCATCTGGTAACGCCCTGGCTCCATCTCCAGTACTGCATAAGAAAGGGGTGGGGTAGAAGGAAGGAAGAAAAAAGGGACAGAAACAAACAGCTGATGACCCACCCGGAAGACAGAGGAACCTGGGGAGACTGCTGGCACTTCAGGGATGGATGTGGCAGCCCCTAGATTTACTCAAGGTCAACTCTCAGGGTCCATTTGGGTTCTAGCAGGGGTGTCACTGGAGAGACAAGCTATGTTGAGATGAGCCAGCGAGACCTTGGTGTCTGAGCCCTGGAAGACCCTGGAGGTGATTCTGGCAAACCCAAACTAGCCAAGGAGTGTCTCAGAGCCCTGATGCCCAGAACCCCGAAGGTTCTGGTTTCTAGTCTCGCTTTCTCCCTCTGAGAAGGAGTCCACCCTAGTTCTTCCCCTCATTAGGACAGATGAGTTCAGTCTGGTGATCTTTAGGTCCTTGAGCACCTGCAGGTTCTAGGACCACGAGCTGTTTATTTGAACAAACCTCGGTCGCCAGCCCTCAGTCACGTGTATCTTACACTCAGACTGGGCTTTTCCCTGAGACCCTCTTCCCACTGCCATCTGGGAAGGAGGGCTCTGCCCACCCTGCAGGATCGTTAGGAAGTCTGGCTGTGGATGAGGGGGTGGGGCTGAATTTGGGCTGAACACCTGAAAAAGAGTTCATGAAATTTAATCAGTGCCTAAGGGGAACACCTAAATTTAGTCAAATTATTATTAGTATTCATTCCATTTTTAAATTGCCTAGGGGAACGTCACAAAAAGTTGGGGAACTACCAGCCTGGGTGGTGATTAGTCGTTTCTGCGAAGCAGAGGAACCCCAAGAGGCTGTAGAGATTCCCCAGGAGCCTCGAGGCCGAAGTCACTGACACGGGGAACTCACTCTCTCAACCATGTGGCCCAGGTCTGGGGAGACACAGGAGCCCCGTGCAGGGCAGGTAGGCAGAACACAGTGACCTGTGAGCCGTTCATAACCCTGGCCTTCCCTGGTGGGGTGTGGTGGGCTTTACTGCCGCTAGCTATACCAGCCATGGTGGGCCCCTTGCTGTGTGTGAAGAGAGGACTAGTGTCCTCTTCTTCTGAGTGAGACTGTGATTTGGGACTAACCATCATCCAGGGCCTACTATTCCTGATGTTGTCAGGGAGCCCTGGGCCTCTGGGTAATTACCGAGTTTGAGGCCCTGCAAGAATTAAGGGACATCATGCGGTGGCCCATATGGAATATCAGTCTCCTTTCTGTCCTGCCCCCTCCTCCTCCCCTCGCCCCTGGCATGTGTCATGTGCCAGCCAAGCCTTGACAGATGCAAGGCATCATGATAGTGACCTGAGGGTGCCACTAACTCAGAGCACGCAGTCTCCCAGCATCCTCCTGTGTTCTTGACGTGCAATGGCTGGTCAGCACCTGGTGTCACCAGGGCTGCTTCATCCTCCCCTTACTCAAGGACTGACTCACTAGAAAATGTGCCCCATTCCTCATTTTTTACCCCTACCCCCGTGTTACGTAAAATGTCCTTGGTAATGTAAATGTCGGTGTGAACACCTGGGCTGTGCACACGCAGCCCACGAGAGCACGTTGGTTCAGAGATAAATGCTTGCCTGTTGTTAATTGCTGTAAAATGGGGCGTTTTTAGTTTGTGTGGGGTAGGGGGTGTACATGCGGCAGACACACAGACACACAGACACACAGAGGTCAGAGGACAGATGCAGGGAGTCGGTTCTCGCCTTCTACCGTGTGGGCTCTGGCGTCAGAGCGCAGGTATTGGGCTGGGTGGTGAGCATCTTCACCCACAGACCCACCAGCCTGGTTTTCACTGGTTTTGAGCTCAGGGTGCTGCTGCCATGTTGTCTGTAAGTCAGCGTATTCCAACCACCCAGCGCAGGAGCGGTGGGGACAGTCTCCAGACCAAGCGGGCTATTAATTATTTTGCTTTATTTATTAGACGCGCTGGCGTCTCTTACCCTCGGAGCATATTTGCAAATGCCTTAAGGGAAAAGGAAAAGCAAATGACTCCTGCCGCACTGGTCTCCGGCCGGTAATGAATGACACCGGTTAATAGCGATGACAGCGTCTCCTACGGGTGACGGGACCTGCGGTGACACGTGCGACACACAGACCAGAGGTACACTGGATACGTTGAGCGAAATGTTTCTTAATTTTCCTGGGAAAGGGGCGAGGTCACTCAACCGGACTATGGAAAGATTTAAATAAAAATGGCACCCGAGAGACCGGCGTTTTTCTCTCCCCGCCACTGCAGACGAAGGCACCGCCCTCTCTCCATTCACTCACCCACCCGACAGCGGGGGCTGGCAAGGAGAAGGCAGGCAGGCCTGGTTATCTTTTCCTAAACGGTGTGGGTAATAAACCTGAGTGATGTGCCTGTCTCTCCCTGTCTGTGATTTACACCTTTCATAATTAGCCCTGCGTGCGCCCACGTGGTGTCACGGTAATCGCCGGAGCCAGGATGGTGTTCTGCTGGCGGCGGAGCGGCAGCCTCATTCCCAGAGTGCGACATCCTGTAAGGAGCCGTGATTTATTTCCACCCTGAACACCCCCAACCCCCCGCCGCCCGCTGTCTGGGATAGCCAGGTTGGCTCTCGAGGCTGGACCGGGGAAGGGTCTAAGGGCCAAAATGGCAGAATCAGGCCAGCCTCCCGAAGATTGCTCCCTGTCTCCACTTGTCAGAAATGACATCGCAAGCCGAGTGGCACAGGGCTCCCTTGGGACTTCCTAGCACGGAGGCCCCGGGATGCATGAAACCCACATGGCAGCAGACGTTCGCTGCTCTGACCTGCTGTCCTGGGAGCTGCATTAATTGTCCTCCTGGGCATGGCTGGCTGAGCGCTCAGGAGCCTCCAGAGTGAGGGACTGGTCAGCAAAAAGCTGCAGGGCCCTGCCTGGGTGGATGGATTGATCCAGTGCAGTGCTCTCTCTCTCTCTCTCTCTCTCTCTCTCTCTCTCTCTCTCTCTCTCTCTCTCTCTCTGTGACTGCACACGTGTGTGATGTTAATTATGGCTGACAGTCCTTCGGAACGGTTAGCTTAGCTTAGCTTTGTGTGCGTTTTAGAGACCGTTAGAGCCTAGAGCCTAACAGGGCCATAGAGCTGTCAAACTTGCCACCCCATCCCCATGTCACTAAAAGATCAACCCTTCTCTCCGTGGCCCCCGCCCCTGTGCCAGGCTTTGATGTTGAAGGTGCCATCCTGGCCTGGGGGGAGCAGGACCCCTCAGTAGATGGCAGAGGTGCTAGGAAGGTGTCAAAGTTAGAGTGAGAAGCCTCCTTTCCAGGGAACAGACCCCCCCCCCCAGGGTAGAAGGCTCAATGTCAACTCAATGCATCCTAGCTAGCTCCGCCCATCTCAGCCTATTCTGGTTGACGCCTGTACATGGAACACACTAGGGACTGTCTCCCAGGGCCCAGGGCTTGGTGCCTTCCCCTGGTAAAGGAGGCGTCACAGAAGTCAAAAGTACAGGCCGAACGTCAGAGAAGTTTGTAGTATGGGATGAGTTGATGCCAGGCTGTGCACGTTGGGAAGAAGTGAGAGCTGGGGGGAGGGGCAGAAGACTCCAGCAGGTGGATCTTCGAGAGTGAATTTGTCAGCAGCCCAAAACACCAGGGCTGCTGAGCATGGTGGAACACGCCCTTAGTCCCAGTAATCAGGAGGCAGAGGCGGGAACACCACGAGTTCAAGGCCAGCCTGAGCTATATTAGACCCCTGTCTTAGAAAGTGGGTATGGCCTGGCAAGATTGCTCAAAGGTTAAGTGATCTTGAGAGAACCCAATTCTATTCCCAGCACCCACGTGGCAGCTCACAACTGTCCATAGCTCCAGTTCCAGGGGCTCTGACTTCCTGCTCTGGCCTCCACCGGCACCAGGAGCACATGTGATGTTATGTATGAAACTCAGAGGTTATCCACACACATATACATAAAAGTTAAAATAATTACTTTAAAAAAGCACTCTTGGATTGAATACTGGGTTTTCTTTTTCCCTTCTTCTGGGGACCCTCTGGCTTTTGTCTCTCTTTCTCGGCAGCCGGGCGGGCCATCAGCTGATGGGTTAGAATGCCAAAGGAAGGAATTAAGTAAAACTCCAGCCATCTCCCTGCCTCACTGGCTTACCCTTGGAGGGGCGATCTGTGGTGCAGTGGGTCCCCAAGCTTGACTCTGGGGTGCCGTTCCATCTAGCCTCAGTCTGTACAGTCTCCGTTAGACGTTTCTAAGCTGGTGTTTCCATGGAATGGAAACTCACGCCCATCAGGAAGACGGTGAGCACATGAGGCTGCTTGCTCTCCTCCAGGCTTCTATCTCTGTGATAAACACCATAGCCAAGAGCAGCCAGGAGCGGAGAGGGTTCTCCTGGCTTCTTTCACAGCACTGCCCGTCCCAGAGGGAAGTCAGGACAGGAGCTCAAGGAGGTGGGAACTAAAGCAGAGGCCATGGAGGAGTGCTGCTTACCGACTGGCTCCCCGTGGCACACTCAACACTATGCAACCCACCCGCCCAGGGGTGGCCCAGGCCACAGCGAGCTGAGCCCTTCCACGGCAACCATTAATCAAGAGAACGCCTCATGCAGGTCTGCTCACAAGCCAGTCTGGAGGGGGAGTTTTCACCCGTGAGGTTCCCTCTTCCCAAATAATTAGATTGGATCTGGCCAACATAAAACTAAGACGCCACTGCCCATCTCGGGGGGAACTAAGCTGCCCGCATTCCTCGTTGCTGTGAGCCCACCTCCCTGCCTCCTTTTGTCTTCCGGGCTCTTCTTCCTAATGTTTTCCTCGGCTCCCTGCATGGCGGCACCATGAGACACCACCAAAGGAAGCTCCTTCACCATCACAAGGTGGGAGCCAGAGCCTCAGTTTCCCCATCCGATGCAGGAGTGGGACAAGCCTGAGAAAACGCTATTGTGTGGGGTTGGGGATTTGGCTCAGTGGTAGAGCGCTTGCCTAGCAAGTGCAAGGTCCTGGGTTCGGTCCCCAGCTCCGAAAAAAAAAAACCAAAAAAACAAACAAACAAACAAACAAAACACTATTGTGTGAGAGTAAGGTCAACACTGAGGGCTACCGGGGTGGGTCGGCCATGTGCTGACACTACACACTGGCCCTCCATGCTTTTGTCTGGCTGTCATCTTGGGAAAGGTTGTAAAAAGGCCATTCTGGGAGCCAAGTAGCCACTGGCTCAGCCACTCTGAATCCCAGAAGTCCCTCCAGGTCTCCACTCAGTTCCTGGCAGCTCCATGCTGAACCTGTGGTCCCCGAGAGTAGACTTGGTGTGGCTGGAACTGTGTCTGTGCCCAGGGTTGCAGTGGGAGCTCCTGGGTAGCTTGGGACAGGTTTAGGGACACTGGGGGGCCTCGTGCCAGGAACAGTCAGTTACATATCAGGCTGAAAAGGAAGCCTTTGTCTTCCATGCTTCCTGGTGGACTCACCCCTCCCCTCCTGACGGACTCACCCTCCCTCTGGCCCCTACGCTCCCCATCAATGTCTTCCATTGATCCTTTGAAATCAGGGGCTGCAACTTCAGAGAACATTCCAGTTGCTTCCGCTCTCGCTCTTTTAAGCAATCCTTTTGTCTCATCCATCAGAGGCTCCTCACGGGGCTTAAAGAACACCTGGTTGGGTCGGGTGCCCCTTTCATAGGCCACTTGGAAGATGGGGCTTCCAGAGAGGACACGGCAGCCCAGAGCTCCGCCACCGGGAGCTCATCCACGCAGCCCAGGGAGATCCCACCAAGAGCTCAGGATCCTGGTGGAGGCTGAGTTTTCCGGGTGTGTGGGGCCTTCTGGGTAATGCAGCCAGTAGCTCTTCTCTCTCCCGATGTTGGTGGGGAATGCACAGGGCCCCAGGGGCAGAGCAGACGGGCTTCTCCCATGAGCTTCCTATGCCCAAAACGTGGGTGCCTTGGGCGGTGCCCCCAGTATGTGCAGGTTTTCCCGTCCAGGCTGAACCGGGAATTTGATAGGAAGAGAGCTTCAAAGGCTCACGGAAGAGAAGGTCACCAGTCTTCCTCCCAGAGCCTGGAACGCTTCTGAAGGTGTGCCGCAAACTTACTGTCGTCTTCCCGCTAACGCAAGCAGCAATCTGTATTGCCTGAGTAACAGACCCACGCCGTTCGTGCCCACTGCCCCTGCGTGTGTGTGTGCGTGTTGTGCCTGACACAACCAGGCTAAGGTGGAAGGAAGATGGGGGTGGTGCTTTGGGGTAGAGAAGAGAAGAATCTCTAGAGCACCCCCACACCCATTTTAACCACAGTGAAATACGCTCAAACTCAGGCTGCTGTAAGCCAGCTCCCCTGCTATCCCTAGAGCATTGTCTTCCCAAACTGGAATTCAACCTCATTGAACAATCACCCATCCTCCCTGGCCCAGGCCCTGGCAGCCCTGGACTCTGTTTTCTTTCTCTCTCTCTCTCTCTCTCTCTCTCTCTCTCTCTCTCTCTCTCTCTCTCTCTCTCTCAGGGCTTCCCATCAGTGGGACTGTGGTGTGTACGTGTGTGTGTTTGTCATGTGTGTAGTGTTTGTGTGTAGTTATCATCATGCCGGGTCTGGCGTCGTTGACCGTGTGGTGCGTCCATGTCACCGCCAAGCCTAGGAACTTTCTCCCTTTTGAGACTGAGCGATGTTGGTGTAGGTAAACCTCGGTAATTGCTCCTCCCATCTCTGTGAATAAGCATCTGACAGAATCACTTAAGAGGAGAAGGGTGTGTTTGCAGGGACAGTCCATCACAGCCGGGAAGGCATGGCAGCGGAGCGTGAGGCTGACTGCTCACGCTGTGTTCACGGTTAGGAAACAGACAGAGAAGAAGGTGGGGTGTGGGGAGGGATGCGGGGTGTGGGGCAGGTTTAAGTCTCGAGCATGTATTGTTGGCACAATACATGCCAGGACCCTGGTGTCTCAGAACAGCAACAGTTTCCCCTGGTCCAAGTCGGGATGTTGACTGTGTGTGGAAAATGTCAACCACGGTTTTCTCCTTCCCCGAGGACTAGCCTGAGACTGCTCCCCTCACCTGTCTGCTGGTTTCTGCTGGATGTAAACTTGCTGAGTTTCCGTTCTCAGCTGCTGCTACTGCGTCTCTGTCAGGGGGCAACCCCCGCCCCCGCCACCCCCATCCCAGCTTTCTTGTACCTGTCTGGGACTGTCCTCATTTCCTGTCACTCTCAGATGTGGGACGGTGTTCCTCATTGGCGGTTGTCGTTAGCTTGGTGGCAGTTGTCTGGGAGCACAGAGAGGCCTTCTATGAGAGACTTCGGCTCTGTAGGCGAAGACCTTCTCTGTGCTCCCCATGGTGGCTCTTGTTAAGAGAGACAGTCCTTAGTTCCAAACTGTTTACTGATTGATCATTGTGGAAAATGGGAGCGTACCACCTCCTCAGGGTGGAACAGAGATTAAATATCTTTTGTAGAGAGGAATGTCTGGGAAGGGAAGCTTATTGGCTAAACCCTCAGGGCCTCTAGGTACCTCATTAGCATGGAGAACTCTGTTCTGGGCCTACAGGACCACAAGTCATGTTTCCTTATGTGGGAATTGTGGCACGTGTTCCAGGCCAGGACTCTGGCAGGGAGCAGGGAGCCACCCACGGCCTCAGGTGGGTGCCCAGGTTTGAACCTGCTCAATCTACCGAGTTTCCTGGCATGGCCCATCATCCCACCCACAGACGCCAGCCCTCAGGTGAATCTTCCTTCTTTGCTTAAACCCCTATGAAAATACCCATGTGGGCACACCCAAAAGTGTGACCCTAAATCCTAAAGTTGACGGAGGGATGAACCACCCCACACTGGTCTCTGTGTGCCTGTATGTGTGGATATCGGAGGGGGATGGGCAGAGGCAGGGTCTATGTTTTTATTCTATGGGGCGCAGGCATCAAACTCATTAGGGCTTGGAGGCCAGTGCTCCACGCTCCAGCCGCACACACTACTACTCTACCCACCTGCTTTCCTCCAGGGGACACTTGTCTGTGCCCAGTGTCTGGCAACTGGCAGCCATGTGCACGGGCACACCGGCTGGCCCCAGCTCCCACCCCATTCCCTCAGGTGACACTTCTCAGAGCTTTCTATCAGGAAAGTGCTGCTTCGCAAGTGTGGGGCACTGAGTCTGAATCAGGTATAGTCAGGCTCGAGAGACAGATATGGCTGCCCTACCTATACAACACACACATACATACATACTCACACATAGAGAGACACTACGTACATACATTCACACATAGACACTACACACACACTCACACAGAGACACTACACACACACATAAACACTATGTACACACCGTACATACTACACAGATGCAGACACTACATACACACTACACATACATACACATACTACACAAACTACGTGAACTTCACACCACAAAAACTACAGACGTACACTACACATACCACATGCATATACACCATACACACAGTATGCATACTATACAAACCACATACAAATACATACTACACACAAACACTACCCACGCTAAACACACACATACTACATATACACAGAAACTACATACACATTCACAACACACAGACACAGACACAGACACACACACACACACACACACACACACACACACACACACACACCACAGCCTCTCTGGTGCACTCATTGACCCTCGTGTCATCTTCTGCCCCCCACTATGCAGTTTTGTGCCTTCCACATTCCTCCTCAAAGCAGCCAGGGTTTCCCCTCTACCCCCACCTCCAGGATAAAACCTGTCACACCCCTATCTCCTGAATGCTCCACCTGACCACCCAACACCTTCCTACTCTTGACAGGTAATCTTGTTTCTGGGGTGTGACCTGTCTTCACTCCTTCCTTGTTGGTGCAGAGAGACAACTGATCCACCGATGGGTCCACTTAATGAAGTCCCTTCCCTGTCACCTTTCAGTATCACAGGAGATGGAGGCCAGGATCCTAGGCAGGGATCCCCAAATCTGCAAATGCCGGAGGCTTTGTAAACAATAACACATTGTTTGCCCAGAATCCGAGTTGGACTCAGGTTCCCATAGAGTGTAGATGCTGAGAATACCTTCTGCGTGTGCCGTTTAAGGGGCCATGACCAGAAAAAGAATCTGTGCATGTTTAGTGTACATATGTGTGAAAATGTTTTCTTTATGTGTTTGAGGAGAGGCTGGGGGCCGGGGCATTGCGTGTGCTAAGCACGTTTTCTGTCACTGAGCTACACCTGAACCCTTTCCCAAATACTTTGAACTCCTGCTTAGTTGATTCTCTGGATGCAATACTGATAAAGTCAGAGGCCAGGTAAATCCCAAGACAGTGTCTACAAACTATGTGGAGAGAGTCCTTCGAGTGGGTCTAATCACAGAAATGTGGTTTAAGGGAATAGTCACCCGAAAACTGACAAGGGGGCCCCTTGGGGTTGCATGAACCAGGCCGTGAGTCTGCTTGTCAATGTTTTTGTGAATTTTCATCTTTGTGTGTGTGTGTATGTGTGTGTGTATGTGTGTGTGTATGTGTGTGTGTATGTGTGTTTCTGTGTGTGTGTTTCTATGTGTGTGAGAGAGTGTGCACACGCACACATGGTGTGGAACACCCGTGAGGTCGGAGGACAATGATGTGTGGGTGTCTCTTTGCCGTCTGCCTAGTTTGAGCCAGGTCTCTGGTGATTCATCACTGCAGACACCAGGCTAGCTGACCCACGAACTTCCAGGGACTCTTGGGTCTGCCTCTAGTCCCACCCCAGGAACCCTGGGATTACAGACGTGGGCTGTTGTGTCTGACTATATGTGGGTTCTAGGGATTAAAACTCAACTCCAGGGATAAAAAACAGCACTTTACCGAGAGAAAGATTTCATGGCAACTTTGATTCACTGGTCCTTCTCCGTGGCTCTATTTGTGAATTTTCAACCACAGGAGAAAAAAAAAGAATTTCTTTATTACTTGCAAATATCAATCAGGTAACAAATACAGGAGGGCAATTTAATGTAAAAAGTGCTTGCTGTTTGAAGCCATTTCTACAAGACAGCAGGAGGGGAGACTCACCAGCAACCCAAGTTTCTGTTCCCTTGGGGCCATGCCCCACAGTCGGGCAAATTAAAGAGACGGGTACTTCTCCTCCTCATGTCTTGACGATCTCACCTGTTCATCCCCATGGGATCGTCAGCTGCTCCACCCCCAGGACCCCTTCTCACAAATGGTCCCAGGACCCTCTGCCTCCTGCCGCTCAACAACCCACCCGGGGTGCTGGTTCCTTGTGGCCACCTCATCCCCTATCAATAGGAAGTGGCCACATTGGCATTCATGCCTGCAGTCCTGAGGTCAAAGGAGACTGTTGGAAGGTTTTGTAGAATAAAAAAAAATTTGAGGTTATCTTAGTTTAGGTAACTGAGGAGAGCGGGGTCCTGGGACCTCTGTTGGAGGTAATCTGTATTGTGTGAAAATACTCTCGGGGCACACGTGCATCTATGTGGTGTGAGAGGGCTCCCGGGACACACAGGACACCCATGTAGTTCGAGAATACTCCTGGGGCACACAGGACATCCATGTAGTGTGAGAATATTCTTGGGGGCACACAGGACACCCATGCAGTGTGAGGCACACAGGACGACATCTATGTAGTGTGAGAATTCTCCCATGGCACGCATGCATCCATGAAGCTGTGCAGTTCTCACCACTGTCTAATTCCAGAACTTTCCACCATCCCAAAGAGAGACCCCATGCCAGTTTCCGCATTCCTTGCCGCCTCAAGCCACAGCAACCACAGGTCTGCTTTCTCTCTCTTGACTCGCTAGTCCCGATGTTTCATATAAATGGAGTCATCCCTTGCCTCCCAGGCCTGCCTTTGTTTGTTTGCTTGTTTACTGACTTACTTATGTATTTATAAGGAGGCTGCTGGGGCCCTTTTTACCCAGCCATTGACCCAGTCTTGGTAAGCGCTGTGAGATGTGTTCAAATTTCTTTCTCTCCTGTGTGGGATGCTGACTATCCCAGTGATGTTTGTTGAAGCGTCGTCTTCCCTCTGCTGGATTATTGAGGTGTTCTTTTCGGAACCCATCGACTGCCAACACCAGGGTTCACATCTGATGCTTGACCCTGCTTCATTCATTCTTCCCGTGTTCCCTGTACACCAGGCCACGCCATCCCAGTGACTGTGGCTTCGTAAGTTCTCGGGTTTAGGAAGGTCCTGCGCCTCTGTGTTCTTATGCCCCAGCTCTTCCAAATCCTCGTGTTCCCGTGTACATTTGAGCGTCCACCTGTGGGCATCTGTGCAAAGGCAGCCAAAATGTTTCAGGATTGCTTTGTCCCTTCTGATGCCTCCGTCACCCAGAAGGGAGCCTTCCCCAGACTTTCGTAGACCGTGTGTGGCGCTGCTCATGCTTTGGTCTCCCTTCCCTGGTCCCTGGAACTGTAAAGATTCACTCTTGTGGTTCTGAGCTGGGCCTGGTGGTCATTTCTAACCATGGGCCTAGGAAACACATATGGGAGAAAGGGAAGAAGGGTCAGGCTGGCTTCGGAGCCTGTGGGTGCCAGGCTAAGGGGCAGAGCTACTGGTAACCAAGGTGGCTGGAGGCCATTTCTCAGCTGAGTGTGCAGGGTGAAGTGGGGTCTTTCAGAACAGACATGTTGTTTGGGCAGGATGGGCTCTTCTCTCCTAAGTGGAGAGTCTCCTGAGCCGTGTGGCCACCACCCATTCTGTGCTGTGCGACACGTGGAGACATTCTTGATATCTTTAGTCCATGAGCAATGTTAACAAAGCCACTCTCGACCTTGGGGACTGCAGAATGGTAGCCTTGGGGACAGCTAGTGTCTCTACACTCCTCCCCTTCTTTTCTTCCTGCATCTGAGACAGGGTGTCCTGTACCCCGGGCTGACCTTGAACTTGCTAAGAGGCCAATGATGACCTTGAACTCCTGATCCTCCTGCCCCCCGGCTCCCCGGGTACTGGAACTACCAGCCTGGTTCCCTTTCCTTTTCTGAATTATCTTATTTTCTAATACAAGTGGAAATTCAGGCTTCACGTAAGAACAAACCTCAAAGATAAGAATGTAGCAGATTGGCTTAGTGGTTTTGATAATCGAATTGATACACTCTGCCTATCAGGAAATCTGAAAAGAGTAAAGAGCAAGGTGAGAGCGAACTCTCATTGTGCCATCTAGAAACTCCCATGATTGTAATATCCATGGCATATGTATATGGATAAATCTGCAAGGTTATATTTTATATGGAGTCGGTTTTTTTTAAATTTATTTATTCTATATAAGTACACTGTAGCTGTCTTCAGACACACCAGAAGAGGGCATCGGATCCCATTACAGATGGTTGTGAGCCACCATGTGGTTGCTGGGATTTGAACTCAGGACCTCTGGAAGAGCAGAAAGTGCTCTTAACCGCTGAGCCATCTCTCCAGCCCTATATGGAGTCTTGTGACAGCACTGAATATCACGTTCATTTGATGTATGCTATGCACATTTTTTCTAGTTATGTAATACCTTTATGAAACATCTTATAACAACTCAAT
Source organism: Rattus rattus (assembly GCF_011064425.1). NCBI lineage: Eukaryota > Metazoa > Chordata > Mammalia > Rodentia > Muridae > Rattus > Rattus rattus. The sequence continues at coordinate 64,864,733 of NC_046162.1, forward strand.
GGTGTGGTGCCCTATGACCTTGCCACCATAGGTGAAAATAATCCCCCATGCTTGGAAATCTGGTTGTGACACTGAGCTGATATTGGTGGGTGTCTAAAAACCTCTCTTGGGGAGCTGGAAAAACAGCTCAGGGGTTAAGAGCACCTGCCGCTCTGACTGGGGACCCGAGTTCGCTTCCCAGCACCGCTAATTAAAAATAAATTAAATCCGGGCTGGGATGATGGCTTAATGGTTAGGACCCAGGTTTGATTCCCAGTACCTACAGGGCAACCCAGGACGATCTCTAACTTCAGTTCCAGGAGACCCAGTGCCTTCCTCTGGCCTCTGGGGGTGTTATCTGTACATGGGGTGCATAGATGTGCTTGCAGGAAGAACACTCCTGTACAAAAAACAAAAGTAAAGCTATGTCAAATTATAAGAAATAAAAAGGGCTGGAGAGGTGGCTCAGCTCTTAAAGGCTAGGCTCCCAACCAAAAATATAAGAAATAAAAAAATCTATCCGAGGTTGGGGATTTAGCTCAGTGGTAGAGCACTTGCCTAGCAAGCGCAAGGCCCTGGGTTCGGTCCCCAGCTCCGAAAAAAAGAATTAAAAAAAAAATCTATCCGAAAAGCTCCACTGGATTGTAACTGCTATTCGGCAACTGCTGAATGTCTGAAGCACACAGTTTGGCCAGCATTGGCGTGGATGGGGCATCGCTGTGAGCCTCACCACATCTCGGACGAGAAGCGCCATCTCCGTGTCTGGTACCCCTCCAGGTCCTGCCCTGCGTGAGTCACCCGCACCCTGGCAACAGTGACACCCACTGTGGGTGAGCCAGAGAGAGGCAGACACAGGCCGCAGAAGGAAAGCAGGCAAATCAGAACTCGAAGTTTCTCTTTTTTAAGTTTGTACATCAAACACAATGCGAAAAAAGAAACCCCCGGAGTGTAGGAAGGAAAATAAACTTAGAAGCCACACATCTAAGCAAGAGATTAATATCCAGGCTATACGGATTTTCTAAAGTGTCCCGATGAGATGTCTCCCCAAAGCTACTCTAACAGCCAGCAAGCGGGAGGGCAGGCGTCACCAAGGAAGGCTTCAGGGAGAGCCCCTAGCTCCGCAGGCTGTTGTAAACCAGAGTCAGCACCCACAAGGGTTGGCGGGCGCGCGGAGAAAGCAGAACCTTGTGTGCTGTCGGTGGGGTGAGTCCCACTTCCGTGGTAAATGGGGGTGGGGAGGGCACTTCCTCAGAAAATCTAAAAACAGAATGATGATATAGAAATTCCTCTTCAGGTCTTGGACCCGAAAGGTCAGATAGCAGAGACTTCTTGAGGAGTTGCTGTGCTGTCAAAGAAGCACCAGGGACACGGTAGACAGACAAACGACAAGTGACACGGTAGACAGACAAACGACAAGTGAAACGAGGTCCGTTCACTTCATGGAGCGCCACTCCCCCTTGGAGAGCCCGGATGACAGGATGCTCGGTGAAACACTCCAGTGTCAGAAGGGCGAGCGCTGCATCCGAGCCTCTTGGGGCAGCCAAGTTCATGTACACAGACAGTAGGATGATGTCGCAGGGGGTCCAGAAGGCGGGGAAAGGTAACGAAGTTCACAGACATCACATCACCTCCGTTTTATACAGCCCTGTGTTCTGGGGGAGGCAGAGACGGCTGCACAGGTCTGTGATTCACTTGGTACCACTGAACACTACCCTTAAAGATGCTTAAGCTGGGGCAGGAGAGATGGCTCAGCGGTTAGGAGCACTGACTGCTCTTCCAGAGGTCCTGAGTTCAAATCCCAGCAGCCACATGGTGGCTCACAACCATCTGTAATGGGATCTGATGCCCTCTTCTGGTGTGTCTGAGGGCAGCGACAGTGTACTCACATCCATAAAATAATAAAATAAATAAACCTTAAAAATAAAAAGATGTTTAAGCCAGGAGCCAGGAGCCTGGAGGGGTGGCTTTTGTGGTTAAGAGCACTGGCTGTTCTTGCAGAGGACCTGGGTTCAATTCCCTGGTTCTAGGGGATCCAGTGCCCTCTTCTGACCTCTTTGGAAACGAGATAAACATGTGGTGTGCAGATATACATGCAGGCAAAACACATGTATGCAAAAAATATTTAAAAATCTAAAAAATGCTTAACTCAGGAATTTTATATTTTGACAACAGCAGCAAAATTGGAAGTCGGGACTGTGGTCCCGGCTACTCAGGAGGCTGGGACAGGGACTGAGACTTCAAAATAACCCGGGAAACTCAGGAAGATCCTGTCTCAAGTAGAAAGTAGAAGGGGGGCTGGGGTTGAGCTCTGTGTCAAGGCTTGCCCAAGGATGTGGGTCCAATCCATAGTAAAACATACTCAAGAGTGCGTGTGCGCGTGCGCACACACACACACACACACACACACACACACCCCACATGCATACTACACACACATACACCATACACACAAACACCACACACACACTGTAGACTCGCACACTACACATTCACACACACCACATATACACACCCACCACACACACTACACACACACCCCACATACATACTACACACACACATACACCATACATACAAACATCACACACACTATAGATTAACACACTACACATTCACACACACCACATACATACGCCCACCACACATACTACACACACACACACACACACACCACATACATACTACACACACATACACCATACACACAAACATCACACACATACTGTAGACTCGCACACTACACATTCACACACACCACATATACACACCCACCACACACACTACATACACACACACACCACACTGCACACATACTGCACACACATGCAGATACACACTGGACACATACACTGCATATATGCCATGCATGCAGTGCACATATACACACTGCACACCACACACACACACACACACACACACACACACACACTTACTTCAGTTTCTGCCATCTGGGGGTTTAGCCATTTGGGTACATTTTTGTGCAGATGGCATCGCTCCATGAGTGGGCTATGTTCTGGTCTGACTTCTTTTGCTCAGTGTAATAGTTTTGCCTGTGCTGTGTTCCCTGTGTGTCTGTGGCCTAGCCTTTGACCCCAGTGCCTTTCATGGTCTATGAACCATTGTTAATGTTTCGTCCTGGTGGTTCTAGGTCTTGGTTCTCTCGCTTAGAGCACCGCACCTATGGGCCTAAGTAACTGTGTCTTCCCACACAGCACCGAGGAGTGAGTGCTGTGTCTGATTGTGCAAGCAGAGGCTTGCTGCTTGCCCCAGGCTGCTCTTGAACCGCAGTCCTCCTGCCTCAGCTTCCCCAAGATCAGGATTGCAAGCCTGTGCAGCCTCGCCCGGCGAGACTGTGTTTAAGAGTTTCTTATAAATATTCAAGACCGGAGTTCAGCTGGACATATGTTTTGTGGGAGTTTTCTCTCAGGCTGTGACTTCCTTTCTTCTTTGATGGGGATGCTTTGAAGAGAAGTTCTCTGCTTTTACTACCTTTGTGGTTTGTAGGTTGTAAGCCAAACCCTGCCTGCCCTGTTGCAAGGTCTCACGTGCCAGCATATCTTTGAGATTACTGATACTGATACGGGGGTTTGGGCTTTATAGCATGATCATATTTTAAAGTCACATTTATTAATTCACATGTTTGTGTTTGCTTGGGGCTGTACACCTAAGCCTTGGTGCATGTGAGGAGGTCAGAGAACGATCTTCAGGAATCGGTTCTCTCTCTCTCTACCCTAGGGGTCCTGTGGATCCAACACAAGTTGCTCTGTGGCAAGAAACTTTACCTGCTGGGCCATCTCCTTAGCTCAAAAGCGGTGGTGGTCAGGGAGTGCTCCCCAGCTTTACCGTTTTCACATTATGATCTGTAATCTGTCTTGAGTTAACTGTGGGGTGCAGCATAAGGGAGTTGATTTTGTCTTGCGGAGACGTCCAGTGGATACACACCCGTTGAGGATGTGGCTGTGGTGTGTCTTCGCTCCCTGACTGATTTCCCTCAGCAGCTGCACATTTTCAGCGTGGAGGTCTTAACTGTGATGTCTATTCTTTCTGTGGGTGCATGCCCATGTGTTCGATGGCACGTGGGCACGTGTGTGTACACGCATGTGGAGGGTGACATCTGGTGTCTTCCCTGGTCAGGCTCCTCCTGGTCTCTCACTGAGCCCAGAACTCCCTGTTTCTGCTTGGCTATGACGTTGGGTTTTATTCGGGTTCTGGGGGTTCAAATTCCGGTTGCTGCATTTCCACGGCAAGAGTTTATCCACTGAGCCATCCCCCTCGGCCTTGGCTTTGTTTCTGGCGTAAGTTAAATGTGATGTTGGATCTTTCCCAGTTGTGCCCGGATGGTTCAAGGACACAGGCTGTTCTTCTCTATTAACCTCCTAGCCTATAAACTCTCTCAGTTCACTCGCTGGCTCTAAGAGTTGTTTTATAACCCCCCGGAGATGGGTCACATAAACAGTCACATCCTCTGAAAGCCTTCTCCTCCCGTCTTTGTAGTCCCCCTTCCTCTTCCTGCCCCGTGCAGAGGCCAGAGCGGGCACTGGAGGATACAGGATGCCAGCGGAAGCCAGTCCCTAGCTCCTGGTTTGTTTTAGTTTAATTTTAGTTACTCACTTCTTAGATTTATTTACTTTATGTATACAGGTGTTTTGCCAACCCATTTGTCTGTGTACCATGTGGCCCTCAGAGGTCAGAAGACATTGGATCCCCTAGATCTGGAGTTACAGGTGGCTGGGAGCCATCATATGAGTGCGGGGACCCAAACTGTGGTCCTCTGTAAGAGCAGCCAGTGTTAACCACTGAGCCACCTCTCCAGCCCCCGGCTCCTGTTTTCGAGGGAACTAACTCCACCCTTCTCCACTAAGTCCAACGTTAGCTGTAGAGTACACACAGTGTCCTTCCTCTTCTGAGAACGTTCTCCTCTGTTCCTAGTTTGTGGGTTTTGTCAATTTTGCCAATAGGATGTCCTGAATCTATCCACGCGTGTGATTTCGTGACTGTGATGCTTGAATCAATTGCTAGAGAGAAAACAAAACACACAGATATGTAAAGCCTTTTGCATTTTTATTTCCAGATTGATTGATTCAGAGAAATCAGGTCAGTCTGCTACGTTCCTCTAAGCTGTCCCAAGGTGTTCCTGAGAGCCCTGAATTTATCATTATCATTATCATTATTACTATTACTATTATTATCATCATCATCATCATCATTTTGACTGTTGATTTGTTTTTGAGATCGGGTCTCAGGTGCTGTGTCCTGGCCTCAAGGATGACTTGGCCTTTCCCTCTCAAGTTCTGGAGTTACAGGTGTATGCCACGCCCCACGCCCCCCAGTTTAGATTTTAAATACTTGTTTTTTATTTCTAGCTACGCGTTTCTCTATATGTGAGCGCAGGTGCTCACAGAGGCCAGAAGAGAATGCTAGATGATCTCCTGAAACTGGAGTCACGGGAGGGGTGGCAGGGAGTTGTGAACGGCCCGATGTGGGTGCTAGGAACTGAAGTTGGAGCTCTGCTGTTAAGAACAGGATTCACACTTAACTGTGAGCCATCTCTCTGGCTAAGATTTTATCATCTTTGCATGACCACCGATTTAATACCTACCTTCAGAACAGTCTCTTTCACACTTGAATTCATTTTATTACTCTAGATATGAGTAAATATAGTAGAAACTGTTAAAAATATTTTTAAAAAAATCAGTTTTTGTGTATTCTCCAGTAAATTGTCTTTTCTCTTTGACTCTGTCCTGTGTAGAATTCATGTCTACAATTTATGTGCATTTTTATACATGAACAATATTAATCTTTTTTTAAAGATTTATTTATTTTATGTATATGAGTGCACTGTTGCTGTCTTCAGACACACCAGAGGAGGACATCAGATCCCATTACAGATGGTTGTGAGCCACCATGTGATTGCTGGGACTTGAACTCAGGACCTCTGGAAGAGCAGTCGGTGTCCTTAACCATTGAGCCACCTCTCCAGCCCAGCAATATTAATCTCTAGCGTACGCATGCGTATGTGACCAGTTCGTTCTTTGTTTTATTATTATCAGCATTAACATATATTTATGTGTTTGCTTTTTTTTTTTTTAATTAGCATCTCATGTAGCCCAGGTTAGCCTCCAGCTCCCTGTGTCGCTCACCCAGACTGCCTTCAGGCTCCTTCTTCCTTCCTCTGATTCTGGAGCATGGTTTGCACCACCACACCTGGCTTGACAGACTTTTAGCTTAATAGTTTCAGGTCCATTGCAGAGACTTCTCATGTGTCCTTGGTACCATGGGGACCCAGACACCCCAGCGTCGGCATGAGCCGTGAGCTCGTGGCCGGACCACACTGACAGAAGTCCACAGCTTGCACGAGGCATTCTCTTGCCGTTGTGTGCTCTCTGGTTTTGTGGTGTCAAGCAGAGGGTGGCGTTGTCCCGTGCCCCACAGAGTGTGTCTCCTGTCCTCTGGCCCCTGGTAGACGCTGATATTTTAACTGTCTGCGTAGCTCTCCTTTTCCTGAATGTCACCATGTTGACACCAGGGCAGGAAGCCTACCCACATAACCATTGTTTTCCAGAGACATCTTACCTCCGCCACCACTCCCTACTCTCGGGGACCGGTAGGCGCCTCTGCTTGTGGCCTGGCTCAGCTGCCTGCTCTGTGGGGTTCTGGGAGGTTGGTACTGTAGCATGTAATAGTGTCTGGGTAGCAATTAAAGGGAACAGTCCAAGGACAGACCCAGCCACTTTGCACATCGATTGTCGATGACTTGCAGGATGTGGTAGGACAGCAGCTTTTGGCATACTCTGACCCAGACTGTGGATGAGGACTTTACAGTGTACAGAAAGAAGCAGGCTCCACTTAGGAAGGCTAGGGCGCATCCCAGGCCTGAGGGAGGACCCTGTTGGGATGACTTCCTGACACAGGTTGGGAATGAAAGCCACACCACACACTGGCCAGGCCTTCTGGGTACTTCGAGGGGCCCAGCTTTCTCCTCGATGGCCGAGAGAGAAGGAACTAGACCCCGAGGCTTCCAAGGGAGCTGTTCACTGGGTGGTATACACCGGGACTTCTGCTCCAGCAGGGTGTGGCTACTGCCTGGGCTGAGCCAGCGCAAGACGGGAAGAAACTCACTCGCGCCTTTGCTCATTCTATACCTTAGCTATTGTGTGCAGAACACCACTGCTGCACCTCCAGGATTTAACCCGTGATGCCCACAACTGTATAACGAAGTATTCTGCATAAGAAAGTGTAAATAATCAGTGGATTTTTTTTTTTTTAAGTAGAATGACAAGAGTGCACACTTGGAGGACAGACCTCGGGTTCCACTCCTTGCTAGCTGTGTGACCTTGGGGAAATGACACAGCCCCTCTGGGCCTTAGTTTCATTTTCTGAACAGCAGGGCAATCCCAGCACTCGTGTAGTAAGGTCATGCGCTATAACAACACAGGAGGGCTGGGCACAGGGCTCAGTGGGTAAAGTGCTTGCTGGGTTTGATCCTAGGGCTGACGTAAGAACACCCAGTGTTCTTAGAGACTCCTAAGGGAGTTGGGGTGTCTCTAACTCTTTTGCCTGCCTTAGGGATCTTTTTCCTCCTGTTGGGTTGACTCTTCCAACCCTGATATGAGGGCTTGTGCCCGGTCTTATCATCACTCGTTTGTGCTTGGTTGAGATCCCTGGGAGGCCTGCTCTTTTCTGAAGGGAAATGGAAGAAGAGCGGGCCTGGGTCGGGGAGGGGTGTGGGGAAGAAGAGAGAGGAGGTTTGGTCGGCGTGTAAAGTATGGAAGAAGAATAAATAAACATCAATAGATTGCAGGCCGTTCAACATGCACCGTTTCCTCAGTGCTGGGGAAAGCAGAGGCAGGAGGATCCCGGGACCTGGTCTGACCGATCAGTGAGCTCCAGGATCAGCGAGCGATGGAGGGAGAGCCCAGTGTTGACTCTGACGGTTACACACGCTCTCGCATATGTGCACATGCCTTCTCCCCCACAGCACATGGGAAGTGGCCAAGCCCACGTACACAAGTCCTTACGGATGCTTATAGTTAATATTGGTTAGGTTAGTTATGTTAGTTAGTTGTGTTAGTAGCCCCTGTGTTTCCTCCAATATCCATTGTCTTTAAGAAACGGAGAAGAAATCTAAAGCCTTGTAGATGCCCCCTCCTAGGACTGACAGAGCAGCTGCCCTTTGCAGGCCCCAGGGACCTACGACAAGCGTGTTACAGTCACTCACTCCACGTGTATTCTGTTAGTACCTCTGTTTTATAAATAAGACGAGGCTCAGAGAGGCCTGGTAACTCGCCCTAGGTCACTCAGGAGGGAATTTGAGCTCTGGTCTCCTCTGCTGTCCTGACAATCTGCTGTGTTAAGTTACCAGAGTCTGCTCGTGAAAAAAACAACAAAACAAACAAACAAACAAACAAAAACCCCACTTTTCCATTCAAACCAGAGTATCACTGTTCTCGAAGAGTGATGGGATCTGCTCTCTCCTTGGTTCATTCACTGACATCTGGGGTGCGGTTTTACCCAGGGCGTGTTCCATCGTGTCCTCTGTATTTAAGCTCGGGGTGTATGTTAGGCGCCCGCTCCCCCCTTTTTCTGGGATAGCATAGCACAGAAATGAGAGAATCTCATGCAACCTCCTCCACCAGCTCCCCCTCCAGCTCCGATGCCAACCTTCGGTTCCCCGACAGCAACGGCCTCCTGCAGACACCTCGCTGGGACGAACCACAGAGGGGATGTGCTCTGGAGCAGATCTGCGGTGTGTTCCGTGTGGACCTGGGCCACATGCGCTCCCTGCGGCTCTTCTTCAGGTAAGAACCTATCCTCTGCTTCCTGCAAGCATGCATGTGTGCCTGCATGCATGTGTATGTATGTACCCGTGCGTAAGCACACCTATGGGACACACACACACACGCACACACACAGCTGTGTGCATTTCCAGTCTCGTGTGCAGCAGAGGCTGCAACCGGTCTAGCCAATGCTAGCAGTTTCCTCCCTGACCCACAGTCATACGTGGTCTGCCACCCGAGGCCACCCAGCACCCTGCACATCCTCAGGCAAAGGGTGTCTGGCCTTCAGGAAAGAGAGCCCAGCAGGTGGGTGATGCTGACAGGTGCTGCAGACTGCTGTGCTTCTGGGATCCACAGATCATTTGCATGGTTGACAGGGCACTGGTCTCCTAGACAGAGGTGGCTTTTCCTTCATAAGGAAGGTCACAGCTCCTGACTGCAGTTTCCCACATCAGCCCAAGTCACCACCTGTGGGAACCCAGACCCATATCCCAACTTCCCTGAGGGTGCCAAGGTGGCTGGGGTGACAGCCTTGAAGGAGATTTTGGGAGACCCTCTCCTCTGTCCTCTTATGATCCAGCCATGAGATTAGGGGAAGCTTGAGAAACCCCTTACAGGGTTGAGATCACCATCCAACGTTAGCCGGCCCTAACACACTCCCCCAGGTGTCTAGGACAGCTCACGAATGGCGTGCCAGGGGTCCTCTGGATCCAGCCACTTTGCTTCCTAGGTACAGGGGTCCTGAGTTTTGTTGACTCTGCTCCCCCACAAAAGCAGCCAGACTCCCTTGGGGTTCACCGTTTCCTGCCTGAGGTGGCTGACAGGCGGGCTCTGATTAGACTCGGAAATCAAAACCTGTGTTAATGCGTTCACCCCCCTCCCCCACGCCGTGGCCCTTCAGCGACGAGGCTTGCACAAGTGGTCAGCTGGTGGTGGCCAGCCGAGAGAGTCAATACAAGATTTTCCACTTTCACCACGGCGGCCTGGACAAGCTCTCCGAGGTGTTCCAGCAATGGAAGTTCTGCACAGAGACACACCTCAGGGACCAGGTAGCCCGGCCGACTGTGGGGCGGGACATGGTTGGTTATGGTCAGGGGAACGGAAGCTCCTCTCTTAGGATGCCAAACACGTGGGTCTGGGACCATTCCAGCACCCTTCCTCGAGGCTGCCTGGCCCTGGGGATTTCCCTCTGAGGAGTATGGCATTTGGCTGTCTGTGGTTCGGCGTGGTTGGCATGGGTGTGCTCGGGGGCTGGGATCTGTTCCCAGGCCTTTCTGAAAGTCACCTTGAGCATTTGAAGACTCGTGTTTTCCCAAGGCTTTCTGCCATATTTTGCTCAATCTGCATACAGAGGCAATAAGAGCCCCCTTAATCACCTGTTTAAGATACTGTACGTGCTTATTAGAACCAGGGGGGCTGACTCTAGAGCTCTACCCCTCCCGCAGAGCCCCCTGCTGGCTCTCCTTATTACAATAGTGGCAAAAGCTCCCCCACTCCCCTGCAATGAGCAACCTTTGATTTTTGAATTAAATGTCAGCTGTGGTTTCGCCCTGGACTCGTGACTGCGCATGGAGACAATCTGACAGTCTGGCTCCCTGCTCGCCCGAACAGCAGGTCTTTGTATGTGGCCGATCGAATGGAATCTATTGCAGGCTTTCCCTGGCAGAGGGAAGTTGGGCTGTAAGGGGTATTAATTCTGGTTTTCTTTGCGGCCGGGGCAGGAAGGGGATGGGGGCAGTGGAGGCTGCGAATTGCAAAGGGAGAGAGATTTTTTAGGATGAAGGTATTTTCATTTTAATTGTGTCTAATTACGCTCGCCATTTAGGAGTTGTGTGCACAGACAGCAGCGCCTCCCGCCCCCCTCTCCTCCCAGAGGAGAGAGAGTGGCTTTGACATCCTGGGAACAGCATCTCAGGCTTCAAAAGCCCGAGCTCTGAGATCTGCTCTCCACCGGGTTCCTCCCACTCGTCCAGCAGGTCACGGATGAGAGGACGTGCATGCAGTTCTCCATCCGAAGGCCCAAGCTGCCGTCCTCTGAAATCCACCCGGAGGAGAGCCTGTACCGGAGGCTGGATGTGTCCGCCTGGCTCAATCATCTGAATGACCTGGGGCAGGTGGAGGAGGAATACAAGCTACGCCAGGTATGGAGCGGCCACCTGGCCAGCCTCCACCGAGCCCTTGTCGTCAAGCAGCTGGATGGAGGGTGGGTGGCCAGAGGGCCGGTCCCTGGCATCAGGTTCTGTCCGTAGCACCCAGGCAGCTTCATTGAAAAGACAATTGCAGAGTTTGGGGATCCCATGTTGGGCCCTGCGGACTCTTCAGTATTGAAACCCCCAGGATTAGTCCATGACGTGAGAACAGCGTGTTGATCTCAGAGTGCCACCCCGGGGGGGCTTTGACATTGAAATGAGCCAGTTTGTAGCCTGTCTGGGAATGCCTCTCCAGCACTTTCCCCTTGTAAACATGTGCAAATTGCTGGGGTCTGAATCGAGGCTCGCCAAAGGACCCACAACACCCTTTTCGGGGGATTTGGGGTTCTTTGAGCTGCCCTGTTTTATACTCTCCCCCCCCAACCCCCTCAATTTGTACTGCTTCCTCCAGGCCATTTTCTTTGGTGGCATTGATGTGTCGATCCGGGGGGAGGTCTGGCCTTTCCTTCTGCACTATTATAGCCACGAGTCCACGTCGGAGGAACGCGAGGCGCTTCGGTCGCAGAAGCGAAAGGAATATGCAGCTATCCAGCAAAAGAGGTGCGCCCTGCCCCCCGGAAGTCCCTTCAGGTCTCGGCGGGAAAGTGCAATTCACCGCCGACCGACCGTGTGTTCTCTGAACCATGGTTTCTTTGGAGCATGAGTCTCCCAAGAGCCAGCACTGTAAGCAGGATAATGGCAGTCACTACACGGCACCCCCAGCACCTTGGTCCAGGCACCCTTAGTTCACACGCCAAGAGTTTTAGAATTTGTGTTTAACAGACTTTTAACTAGGGGCCAGTATTCGCCAACTACAGGCCGGGCTGGAAGCCTGACCTCCACATGGGTTTCACAATCCACAGGCTGTAGTCAGCTCTCCTCTGAGGGGCTAGATCTGTTAGATGAATTAAAATGAGGAAAACCTTGAATATACCCCCATACACATATACACATGTACACCACACATGCACACATATGTATACATGCATATGTACACACATGCATACATGCACATACACATGCACATATCCTGTTGGAAGCAAGAGCACACACATGCGCGCGCACACACCACACATGAACACACACATACACACACACACACACACATGAACACACACACATGCACATATCCTGTTGGGAGCAAGAGGGTTGGTGCTAACACAAACACACACACCACACATGAACACACACACATGTATACATGCACACACATGTACATATCCTATTGGGAGCAAGAGGGTTGGTGCTGACAGCACATGCACATGTGCGTGCACACACATACCACACATGGACACACACATGCACACATGTATTCATGCACACACATATGTACATGCACATATCCTGTTGGGAACTGGAGGGTTGGTGCTGACAGTACACGCACCAACCTAGCCTAGAGTGTGCAGCTACTCCAGGTCCTGGAGGACCCTATATTACCCCCTCCCTGCCCTCCCTGGTACTCCTGTGTTCTCCTTTCCATAGCTAACCTCAAGACTGTGCTCTGTCTGCCTCACAGGCTCTCCATGACTCCCGAGGAGCACAGAGCCTTCTGGCGTAACGTACAGTTCACTGTGGACAAAGACGTGGTTCGGACAGATAGGAACAACCAGTTCTTCCGAGGGGAGGACAATCCGAACGTGGAGAGCATGAGGTACCTGGTGACTCTGCCCTCCCCGTGTCAAAGTCTGTGACTCTCTTTGACCCCCTGGCTGCTGGGCAGACTCCACCCAGGCCCAGAACAGGACCCACAAGCTAAGTCAGCAGAGGTCTCAGCTTCTGAACCTTCTGGTGGCCACGCAGTCCCATCTGACAGTATCAGCGAAGGCCCTACTCCCTCTCCTTGGTCTCCCCAGCCCTACCACTGCCCTCTCACCTCATGGACGGACCGACATAACACCATGCAGAGCCAGAGGCTGCCACCTTTTATACTCTGCTGCAGCATGGCAAAAAACTGCATAAAATTAAATACATCCCTGCCAGGCCACCCTCCGTCACAGACAGTGGACCCTTAAGAAAGTCACATCCATATTCCTGCACAGCCTCTGCTCTGGGCGCTGGGCCTGATGAAGGGCTGTTATCCCTGGCATAGGCAGTGCCACTGACTTACTTCCCTCAGAACCCAGACTTTTTTTTTTAGAGGCAGAGTTTCTCTGTGTAGCTCTCGCTATCCTGGAACTCTGTGTAGATAAAGCTGGCCTCAAAATCAAAGACACTCTACTGCCTACCGAGTGTTGGGAGTAAAGGTGTGTACACCACACCCGGCTAATAACCCATACTCTTGAGACAGGGTTTGTGGCATCCACTACTGGCTGCTGCCTCCCCGAGATGAAGGAGGGACCCACACTGTCACAACAGGCCTTGGCAGAGATTGGAAGGGTGGGATGGCTCAAGACACCTCTACTCCCCACTGCCCACCCAGGAGGATCCTGCTGAATTACGCTGTGTACAACCCAGCCATCGGCTACTCACAGGGCATGTCAGATCTGGTGGCGCCTATCCTGGCTGAGGTCTTGGATGAATCAGACACCTTCTGGTGCTTCGTGGGTTTGATGCAGAACACCATCTTTGTCAGCTCTCCCCGGGACGAGGACATGGAGAGACAGCTGGTGAGGCGTGGAGCCGTGTGTGTGTGTGTGTGTGTGTGTGTGTGTGTGTGTGTGTGTATGTGTGTACACCCATATGTGTATCACTGTGTGCATATGTGGGCATGAATATATTTGTGCTTGTGTATATGTGGGTATGTGTGTTTATGTGTGTGTGTACATGTGTGTGTTTGTGTGTGTGTACACACCCATATGTGTATCACTGTGTTTATATGTAGGCATGAATATATTTGTGCTTGTGTATATGTGGGTATGTGTTTATGTGTGTGTACATGTGTGTTTACATGTGTGTGTGCATGTGTGTACATGTATGTGTGCATGTGTGTGCATGTGTGTACATGTGTGTTTACATGTGTGTGCATGTGTGTCTGTGCACTGGAGGGCTCAGAGAGATAACACACTGCCTCCTGTTGCTGCTTGGGTCTTGATGGTGAGATGCAACCATGTTATCAGGGGTCAGAGGTCAGCAGAAAACTAGAATCTCTGCTGACAGAACACAGGCCTTCTGGGAAGGGCCAGCTAGTCACCTACAGGAAATGTATGTTTGGGTCTGAGCCAGCCTATAACCCATTCCTCCTGAAACACCAGGGGACAACTGTTCAAGGTCCTACCCTGGTGGCTTCCTGCCTTCCTACAGGGCCATTAATCTGGCCTTCTTGATAGGGCAAGTAAAGAGAGGTCCATGCTACCTGAGTCAGGTATGTGTGTACAGCGGAACCCAGTACAGACAGGCGAGGCAGCTGTGTGCAATGGGACTTCCAACAGGAGAGCCTCACATCTCCACCCCCAAAAGCTAACCTTTATGTGAGACCCAGCTGCCACTGGCCACAGATCCTCCCCCATAGAGACCAGCTGTACACAAACCAGGCAGCACCAAGTGACGGGGACTAGATCTTGTCACTGCAACGCACCTGCGTTTGTGTCAGACCCCTGCCCAGTTCCATGTCCTGGATGTAGGTAGCCTGCCCTCAGTCCTGTAGATGGCCTGGTCTGGTAGCAGTTACTACACTGACAGAATGAACGCATGAGCAGAGGGCATTGGGGGCCCTGGAGACGGGAGTCCCAGAGCCCCCTCCCATGGCTCTGTCTGTTGCATAGGGGTCAGACCTCAAGCATTGGAGATTCAGCTAAACAGAGGCTTTTGGATAATTATGGTCAGGGGCCCCTTCTAGACGTGGTGTGCCTCATGCAGCGAGACAGAGCCGAGGGAGGGCAAAAAAGCGTGTCCTGTAGATCAACCACTGGGAACAGAGGGCTGACCACAGCAGAGGTATGAGGGAGAAGCAGCCGGCAGCAGGAAGAACGGAGCATCCTAGCAGCTGTGCACGCTGAACACATTAGAGAGCTGTCAGCCATAGGGCGGCCTTGACCTCCGTGGGCCGCAGACTGGAGATCCTGGCCCATCAGGAAGGACTCCTGGGCTCCAGAGCTACACAGCTCCAGGCACTGGGAATGACAGTGTGCTCGCTTTGGAGAGGTGCAGAGTCCTGGGGCCCTGCTGTGCTCAGCAGCGCTGACCCTAACCGGGCACTCCGGCCCCTGCTGCATCGTACATGCCTGTGATGTCAGGTTTCCACGGTACCCAGGGAGGCAATTACAGAGTCTGACGCCATCACCCTGCAGCCTGGCGGCACAGGGCCAGTGACTCATTAGCTGCTGGAGGCTGGTTTTCTGGTGGCGTCAGTGAAGTCGGCAGTCCCCACCCGGTGCAGCCAGAAATAGTCTCTGTCGTCGTCAAGTGTCACGCAACCTGGTGACCCGACACACGGGGATCCAGGGTCTTGAAACTCAGACGTGTCCTCTCCCTTAATCAGCTCTGGGAGTCCGCTGGACCGTGGTGGGATGGAAGGAACACACCCCGCCTGGTCGGGTATACATCATAAACAGCCCCTGGGGGTGGGCTGAGGTTGGGGGATGACTTCATACTGAGTCAGCCTCCTTGACCACCCAGGAGATCATACTTTGACTAGGGCTATACTAAGGTCTCCTTCTAGAATATCTTAAGATGAACTGGAAGACAGGTGTGAGCGAGGTTCCAAGTGGTGGAAGCTGGGGGATGACTCCAGACAGCAAAGAGCTTGTACAAGCACTGGGACTCGGGTCCAGATTCCCCAGAACCCAGGTAAAGTGCTGGGTGTGCACTGAGGAAGTTCACACACGGGTAGATCCTTGGAGCCGCCCAGACGGCCTAGCTAACTGGCAAGCCCTCTCGGTTCGGCGAGTGGCTGCATCTCAGGCTGGCCCAGAGGTCGATGTCACCTACTGCTCTTGCAGAGGACCTGGGTTCGGTTCCCAGCACCTACACCAGGCAGCTCACAATTGCCTGTAACCCCAGTTTCGAGGGTTCTAACTCCCCTGGCCTTCTCGGCTGCCTGGAGTCATGTGCACGGACTACACACATAATTTAAAATAGTAAGAGCTGGAGAGACAGCTCGGTGGTGAAGGGCACGGACTGCTCTTGCTGAGGGCCGGGGTTTGGATCCCAGGACCCATATGGTGGCTCCTAACCACCTGTAACTCCAGTTCCAGGGCATCTGACCCCCCCTCTTCTGACCAAGCACTGCATTGGGGCACAGATGGGTGGGCAGATCGCTCAGACACACAAAATAAATTGGTTCAGTTTTTAAAATAATAAAATAGGTCTTTTTAAAAAAAATAAAATAAAGTAAGGGAACTGTTAGAAGACACTCCTTGTCACACCTGCACATGCGTGTGCGCATGCCCGTGGAGGAGCGCGCACACACACACACACACACACACACACACACACACACACACACAGGGGCAGGGAGGGGGTTCCAGCAGTAGGCTGACACGGTGTCTGGCTGATGCGTTTGGCAGACACAGAGACTTCCTGTGTGTGCTTTTGGAGTTGAAGGCATTCGAGTAGCGGTAGGTGAGCTCACCCAGAGCCCGGGTAACACCCGCTCCACTCTCCCACCCGCAGCTGTACCTGCGGGAGCTGCTCCGGCTGACACACCAACGCTTCTACCAACACCTGGTCTCTCTGGGTGAGGACGGCCTCCAGATGCTCTTCTGTCACCGATGGCTCCTTCTCTGCTTCAAGCGGGAGTTTCCTGAGGCCGAGGCCCTGCGCATCTGGGAAGCCTGCTGGGCCCACTACCAGGTGAGTGGTGCTGGGTCACCCGAGTGCAGCTGCCGTCCTGTTGGGAAGGGAGGGTCCTGGGATCGCTCCAAGCCTCCTCTCTTGTGTGGGGTGTCTCTTTCCTTGCTCTACCCACTCACCACACCACAGTCTCTAGGTCTCACAGTTACTATTTCCCAGGCCTGTGCAGCCGGCGTCAGACCTCACTCCCCATGTAATTGAAATCTATGTAAATTGCTGGCGGACATGCTCATAACTGCATTCTGGGCTGAACTCCCTTCTGTCATGGCCACCCAGTGGGAGGGACATCAGCACCAGAGGACAGTTAGGACGCCCAGATATATGTGCCCACACCTGCTATGGCCTGTGCTGCCCTGCCCTGCCCTGCCCTGCCCTGCCCTCTGGGATTGCTGGGCCACCCCGAGCTCCTGCCTTCCCACGGCGTCAGAGAGCCTGGATCAGTGATACGAGCATCCACCTGTGTTCATCATGACCAGAGTCTCCTCCATCACCTCCTCTCTGACCACAGGGCTGACTGCCACACGGCTCTAACACCCAGGCCATCAGTGTAAGGAAGTAGGCAAGTCATTTTAGTGCTGCATCAGCCTTAAAATAAAAAACAGGGGCCTTTAAAAAGGCCCTGGGTTCGTCCCCTCAAAAAAAAAAAGAACCAAAAAAAAAAAAAAAAGCAATACCAAAGGGGAGATTACTCAATGGTAAGCGCTTACCTTGCAAGCTTGCAGATCTGTGGAGTGTCTGAACCTGTGTGTGTGTGTTTTTTTATTTTTTTAAAAACCAGGTGTGCCAGGTGTGGTAGTGCACACCTCTAATCCCAGTGTTTGAGAGGCAGGCAGATTTTTTTGTCAGGGCTGCACAGTAGGAACCTGTCTCACAAAAAAAAAAAAAAAAAAAAAAAAAAAAAAGCCCAGTGCACGTCCATAACCCAAGTGCTGAAGAAACGGCAGACACAGGCAAGTCCCCAGAGCTCGCTAACCAGACAGTCTAGCCTAATTGCTGAGCTCCAGGTCCCAGTGAGAAGCCCTGAGACCCTGTCTTCTGACCTCATGTGCGCACTTGTAATGCACACACACACTCGCACATACAAACATCAGTACCATCCGTGTGTCCGGGACGCAGCTCTGTCCTCTTCCACCTAGACCCCCAGCTATGAAAAACACACTGACGTCGCTCTCCTTATGCTACCTGCAATGTCAGTCCACCAGCAACGTCAGTCCACCAGCTAGTACACCCTAGACTTAAGGCTGTTGTTCTAGATAGATACTCTGAGAGGCCAGGGAGGCTGGGTCGTGAGGAAGGCACCCGTCCATCCTCCGAGGCTGTTGGCAGTTCCCCACTCCTCAACCACTCCTGTTGGCTGCTGTCTTGTTCAAAACTCACAAAGCGAGTTCATGTTGCCTTCAGATGTCCCATCTAGGACCATCTCCTCCCAACGTCAGCCAAGGTTAGGTGGAGGGGAAAGACAGGTAGGCAGTGAATGAAGCCGCTGCTGGATGAGGACTTCCCAAAGGGAAGACTTCATTCAGCCCTCTGCTGTGGCTTACCGCTGTGCACCTGCCTGCCCGGGAGCTGGGATTTACCTTTGCCCTGTCCCAGATCTGCAGAATGTGTCTCATGCTCCCATCCCTCTACTCCTCAGAAGCTTTCCTTCCTGCAAAGCTAGGGGCTGGGGGACTCCAGCACCCATGCCTCTGCACTCTGCTGGTCTGGTTGGGAAACAAAGGACGCATGGTATTGTCAGGATACTCAACAGGGACTTCCTAGAAAGCCACCCCTCCACCACACACACTTCAGGAGTGAGCACTTTAAGGTGTCCAGGATGGAGAACCCGTAGGGACTGCCCACCACCCAGCCAGGTGGCCTTAAAGGAGGGCAGGGAGGGACTGTGGGTGTCTGGAGAGAAGGCTAGAGGCAGGAAGATGGTAGCAGCCCTACACAGGGCCTCCGGGGAGTCACTTAGTAGGGGTCTTCCCACATGCTCAGCCGTCAGCTGCAGAGCAGGGGCCCATCTAGGGATGCTCAGCCGATACAGAGGACACTATCCCGGAGCCGGCTGCCAGGACTTCTTCCACATCTGTGGTCTATTCTACAGCCTTGGGGAAGCAGTCTGGTTAATCCACATGCACACACATGTGACACCCTCAAGACCCCCGTAGATGAGACCCTGCGGTGAGAGCTCAGACGGGCTAAAGTGTGCTTTGCCCTCCTCGCAGACACCTCCCAAGAGAGCGGCCGCAGCCAGGGTGTGGCTCGGTTATCATCCAGTAGTGTGTCCCAGTAGCCCCGGATGTAGCTGCCAATGGGTGGTGCACTTTCCTAGAGCAGGGACCTGGAAACACAGGCTCAGACCCAAGTAGCCGGAGCCAGACTCGGGGCCGAACTCTGGTTCAGAACTGGCAGGGCCCCTTGAGTTCTCTGTGTCCCTGCAGACGGACTATTTCCACCTGTTCATCTGTGTGGCCATTGTCGCCATCTACGGGGATGACGTCATCGAGCAACAACTGGCCACGGATCAGATGCTCCTGCACTTCGGAAACCTGGCCATGCATATGAACGGAGAGTTGGTGCTCAGGAAGGTGAGCGCCCTCCTGCCCTGCACAAAAGCAGGTCACCGGCTTTACAGCCTCACCCCTGCACACTGGAGGGAGGGGTTCTAGGAAGTCCCAGTGGAGCATCCTGATACTCACACCTCACAGACCCTCAAAGAAGGCCCCAAGGTCCCAGCCCTGCGCGCAGAACCCCGCCCATACCTCGCAGCCCCGCCCCAGCCCCTGGAGCCCTGCCCACCACACCCAGAAGGCTACCCAGCACATGGGCTCAGCTTGCATCTAGAGCCCCTCTCCTGCCACAGAGCTCCACCTCTGCCCAAGGGTACCACCCCACAACTCAGAGCTCCGTGCTACCTCGCTGGGCTTTCTCTACCAAGTCGGTGCGATTGGCACCTGCTGCTGCCTCCTCAGCCCAGCGGTGTTGCTGTGTCTCTGCTGGGTCCCCAGGGCCGTCAGAGGGCCGTCGCTGGACATAGCCTCTTTCACTTGCTACAGTGCGTGAATGCCGCCGGTCTCCACCCAGGAGTGCCTCCTTCCGGTCCAGAGTTAGGAAAGTGAGGATGAGAAAGGCAGAGCATAGGGAGATCGTAGTTTATCCGTGGCCGGAAGAAAAGCACCCATGAAGCTCAGACATCTCCCATTTCCCACAGTCTAGCTGGCAGTGCTTTGGGTCCAGGCCTCTGATGGTCCATGGGGACAAAAAGGGGTCCTCAGGCTCACCACTGCGCTGGGCTCCCCAGACCTTGCAGGGGTCGAGGGTAACTCTGAGAGTCATGGACAGAGGGGATTGGAACTGAGTTAGAGGGGCTGTGTGGCTCTGTCACCGGTGGCCACCTATACCATCTGGAAACTCTGTGTCTTAAGCTGCCCAAGTCTTCTACAGTGCTCCACTGTTCTCTCCTGTCCTGATGGCCTTCTGTTCCCTTCGACCTGTGCTCTCTCTGCAGGCCAGGAGTCTCCTGTACCAGTTCCGCCTTCTGCCACGCATCCCATGCAGCCTACATGACCTGTGTAAGCTGTGTGGGACAGGCATGTGGGACAGTGGGTACATGCCAGCTGTGGAATGTGCCGGCCACCACCCGGGCTCAGAGAGCTGTCCCTATGGGGGCACAGTGGAGACACCATCACCCAAGCCTCCAAGAGAAGGCAAGAAAGGCCCAAAGGCACCCCGGGAGGCCTTTGGTTTCCGAAGATAGAAAAGCTCCTGCCCTTGACCATGGGTGAGGGGACCTCCATGAGGTCCTTGGGCAAGTGGGAGGGGGAGGGGGTGGATGTGGAGAGGACACGAGGAGGAAAAGCTTCCGGCCAGTGTGAAGGGGAACCTCGTCCTGATGACAAAATCGGGCTCCAGAACTGACAGCAGATATCGGCTGTCCCAAGAATTCAGCTCCTGAAAGGCTAGCCCAGGATGTCTGGCTAGCCACTGGAATGCAAGCACCTTGAGGGGTTCCAGCAGAGGCCAGGAGGCTCTCCACAAGCTGTGGGCAGGGCAGGGACTAGGGAAGGCCTCGTCCTCGCACCAGCACCAAGGGACACAGAGGAGCAGGACTGTTGTTTGAGTCGAGCATACTCTCGAAGCTTCTTGGTCACAGCTGCAAGACTGGTATGAAGAAGATGCCTGTCTAAAAAAGACAGGAAAAAAGGGAGGGAGGGAGGGAGGGAGAGAGGGTGGGGTAAGAAAAGCTGTGGGAGCAGGTGTTCAGGCCTGGGCTCCTCACAGTGCCCCGGTGAGTGTTGTGTGCGCTCCTACGTATGGCAAGGACATGCCTACCCTAAGCCAGAGGAGCAGGCTGGTAGACAAGTGTCAGGGTCCTCCCCTGAGGATGTAAGGTTTGTCTTCGCTACCAGCAACGGCAACCCACTGGGGCCTGAATGGGTTGATGAGTGTGGCATGGGAACCACAAGGTCCTCTGAATACTTGGTCCTGGAGAAGGGGAAGTATATCACTCCCCAGCCAAGACAAAGGCATCTGACATGGCTGGGGAGGTGTCTCTGCCACCATGCAGGGCCTAGGGCACTTCTATTCCTTGGTTTAGCCCTAGCTGAGCAACACCAGGATGCTCTTCCTCTTAAGAAGGAAACAGTCATGCCCACACTCCATCCAAAATGGGGGACTGTGCTTGGATAAAGGTATGTTCCAGAGCATTCCTAGCCGGTGTCCCAGAAACTGGTGCAAGCAAGGAGCCTGGATTCCTCCACAAAGGGCTGAATCCTCATAGTGGGTGCAGGCGGCAGGGTGGGTGGAGGTGCCCTGCTTTTTGGGTTTTCTCACTGAGAGTGGTGCTGCGGGACGGTGCCACGTCTAAAAGGTGCTGACCAGAACGAGAAGGGGCGGAGCCTCAGAATAAGAGGAGGCGGAGGCCTCTGAATGTCCTCTGAATAGGGGGCGGAGCCTAAGAATGAGGGCGGGGTCTCTGAACGAGAAAGGCGGGGCCTAGGAACGAGGGGCGGGGCATCAGAATGAGAGGGGAGACGCCTCAGAGTGAGAGGAGGCCTCAGAATGAGAATGGTGGAGTGTCTCATAGGTCTCCTTTCTCAGCTTCCCTTTCTCCATGAGTTCACCTCCCCTGCCCCCGCAGGTACTTCTAAGAATATGGGTCCTTCTAGGAAGAGCCTTTGGAAGAGGATGTCCTGATCTTGGGGGCGGGGGGTACTCTCCGTTGTGAGCGACCGTGCCATCCTGGGAGTAACCTTTCCACTGAATTGCTTTCTATACTGGCTTCTGATCCTTTCTGGAAGCTAGAGCCACAAACAGGTATATCCACCGCCTGTCACCCGGGGAACAGAAATAACAGGGCAGAGCCTCAGTGACCTAGAACTCTGTGCACCTGGCTGGCACAGAGACTGGGCCTGCAGTCCAGGCTGGGTGGTTCTCGTCCTGGGTGGTTTGACTCATTACTTCTGGGGTTGTCACCATCTCTGAGATCCCGTGGGTAGGTATATGGGTGTGAGACAGCACTCTGGCCTCTGGGCCTTAGGTCACCCTGTGACAGTGGAGGCAGAAATGGATGGTGTTTTTGTAAGTGCGTACCCACTCGCTAACCACGACACCATCCAATCAAGTGAATGGCTGAAGCCAACAACTAGCATTGGGAATGCAAACCTTTGTTTCGGGGCCTTCTTGTGGTAGTCATGTGACAGAAGCTTGGTAATTCAGAGGGATTCCACAAGCCCACCACCCCAGGAAATCTGGACACAGATCCCTCCTTTTCTGGGAAGGAACCAACTCCTTCCCTAGCCCAGTATCTACACTCTGCTGTGTTGGGTGGGGACAGCAGGAGCAGATCCAGAGTCTCGCTTGCCCTGGAGCATCTCAGTCAGAGAGCATTTATTCTAAGTCTCTAGCTCCCACAGGTCCCCCCCCTACTGCTTCCCAAGACCTGACCCAGGCTGTTCAGTGACAGCCTTGTGCCAGGCATCCCCTCTAGTCCTATGGACTACTGGACCCCGGTGTTGCCTCAGCGTCAGGCCAGCTGGAGCCTCTGCAGCCAGACATGGTGTGTGGGCTCTCGGAGCTCTGCCCTGCTCTGAGGAGCAGAGAGGCCCCGCACAGAACAGCAACCTTAATCTGGATGCAATTAGAGGAAACCAGCCAAATGCCCTGTGGCAGCTGTTACCCCAGGATTGTTCCCGGCCAGCAAAAGGCATTAGAGTGATAATTCAGTCATTAGACTTCTAGCCGTCTCACCGCCAAGACGTACAAATCAAGGGTAATCAGCGTGCGTGCGCACCGTCCCCTGGCCACAAGGCTTATTTAACCCATTTTTTTTTTTTTTTAAAAAAAAAAAAAACGATGCTTTATATGCTACTGGCCAGCACGTCTGTGTGCGCATGCCCCGCCGGTAATGTCTGTGCTGACGACATTGCCTAATGTCATCAAGGCCCTGTCATCTAGGGCTCTGGGAAAGGAGGACACCTTTGATGTGCCTGCTGCCAAGGCTCTCTCGCCTCTGACTCACTCTCCTAGGAGAGGGGGCAGTGGAGGGGAGGGGGCAGGGTTGGAGCAGAATGTGTCCGCCTCGATCTGGATGTCTTCACTGGGGACAGGAAAGACACTGCCTCCCTACAAAGTCCCATCTCAAGTGCCAGCCAGGAGGCGTAGCCCATCTCTGCGGAGGAGGGCCGAAGCCCCAGGGAGGCTCTGTTAGTGAGCTGGGCGATCTGCAGACAGATCTGACTGACCCGGGTCAGGGAGGGGAACATGTTAAATTCAGGAGGGGATGGTTTGGGCCTCGGCTTTTGAGTGTAGGACACCAGCCCAAAAGAGGGTATCCTGGAGCCAGTGCCTTTGATGGCCTGGGACAGGATGGCAATAAATAAGTAGGGAGAGGAACACTGGCTGTCAGGCCAGCTCCTGAAAGGCTCCTTTGCCCTCCCGCATGTATTCGTGTTTTCCTTGCTGCTTTGCTGGGGTTTTGCTGTTCTGGAGGCGGGACAGTGCGTGAAACTTGGGGCTGCACTCATGCTAAATTATGAGCTGAGCGGTGCAGTCTGCTTCTGACAATGTTAATTTAGGTGGCGATCAACCCCAGGGTGCCAGGAATCCACCTGGGATCTCCCTCTCCTAGGTGGGCTCCCTTCCATTATAGTCAGACTGGGGGATGCTAGGAACACCCTGGGCTGGCCAGACAGAGGGAAGGAACCTGGCCCAGGTCCCTGGAGGCCACCCTGCCTAGAAGGGAGATGGATGAGAAATCCCCCCTCCCCGAAAACGTATTTCTGGGTCAGAGGTGAGTCAGGACTGCCACCCTCCTGGGCCACCAGCAAGGACACAGGGAAACTGGCTAGGCTGAGGCTGGACCTGCCAGATCTCTGGAGTCCCTGAAGAACCAAGTGGCCTCTGGATGTTAGTCTTGTGTTTCTACGGAGGTTGTAATACATTTTGTCCTGGGTTGACCTGGTCTAGCAGGACTGGGATACCCCAAATCTAAGAAGCCAATTTCCCCTAGAGCTTCCCGCACGCAGCAGGGAGCGAGGGGTTCCCCCAGCCAACTTCCTTGCCTGTAAAAAGAGAGCAGGGCCCTCTCACAGGCTTCTTCAGAAGACTGCTCTAAGGCTGCCATGAGGGTGGCTAACCATGGCCCAGGGACCTCACCTGCCACTCAGGGAAGAGCCCACTGGCCTTAGCCTTCCGCAGCAGTGACCGAGAGGGACTCCCCACTCCCAGTCCAGTGCCCTCCCTGGTCTGAAGTCAGTGAACCAATGCCTTTCCTGCACATCTACCTTGCCGAGTGTCCTCTGCAGAGGGCAGATCTCTCTGTGACGTCCATTCTGTGTCACCCACACCTACCCTGAAGAAAAATGAGCCACAAAGCCACCTCAGCGGTCTTGGTCTGCACCTAGCTGTGCGCATAGGTCTGTGCAGAGCTCTTCCATGGACAGCCTCACACCTGGGCAGAGAAGACCCTTCCCTGAGGACTCTGCACTTTCTGAGCAGCCGCATGTGGATGCCTGCCGCCACCGGGCCTTTAAATACGCTGCGTTCAATTCCAGGTGGGAAGATAGCATTTCAGGTTCTCAGAAATCAAGTCACGGGACTGTCTTTCTTCCACACTTCGAGGATAAGGAGGGCAGCTTTTTGTGTGTTCCGTTTTGTTTTTAAAGTAATGAAATATCCCCATCGCTGATGTCTACAGCGAGTGATTCGTTTCTTTGTTGCGTTTTGTTTTTTTAAGCAGTTCCCCTTCCGGTCAAGGTCAGGACTGGTCACCATGACCCTCGTGAATCACGACTCTCATGGATCCCCACAAAACAAATAAAATAGTACTGCCACACACAGGGTCCTGCGCTTTGAGAGAAAGCCCTAGCGAGAATGGCCAGGTCAGACAGGCGGCCCAGGGTTGGGCAGAGAGCTATGGGAGGGGGAACCTTTAGCCACATCCAGCCTGTCCAGCTCCTTGGCTGCTCTGAGAGTGTTGGGAAGGGGAGCTGGTGAGGCCCAAAATGCAGAACAAAAAGGAGTGACCTGCAGGCCCTGCTCGGGGAAGGCCAGGGACACAACTGAAAGGTCGCTTTGGGCCTGGTAATGGGGAGAGAAGAACCTCGGTGAACCCAGGAGTGCTTTATGGGCTCCTAGACTATTTCCTAGTTGGTGGCCCAACCTGTCTAGAAGCTAAGCTCCAACTGTTGGTGGCATGTGAGTTGCTGGTGATGACCAATGGCCAAAGGGACAGGAGGCAGCTAGGCAGGCTCATAGCCTCAGTGGCTCTGAGGCCTGGGACACTGTGGAGGGTGGCATGTAGCCAAGGGACAGGAGTGACTTGCCCTCAGGGAAGGGCGGCCCATACTCACAGGCCAGTCACCGCAGGGGCTGAGGCCTGTGATGACCCCCATTTTGAGCCCCAGATTGGACAGTCACACCTATTAAGACAGGGTGGACTTATGTGGAGTTGCTCAAGGCTCTGGCACATGTCCTACATGACAAGACTCTCCAATAGACCAGGGCTCCCACACCTCTATGCCTTCAGCTAGGCAAACCCTGAGCTCCCCATTTTTATGGCACCTCCCCCCTTCCCCGCCCCCGACTGCCTCTCCTATAGTCTTGAGCAGAAGTGTTCATAAGCTACCTCCCCTCACCCCAGCGACATCCTGTCCCGGCCTCATTAATCCAGAGCAGTTCTGGTTGTAAGGGGTCCCCCATTATTGTCTGACAAGCCAAGAGTCCAGAAACAGTGGATCATTCATTCACAAAGCATACCCTTGGGCTGGAGAGATGGCTCAGTGGTTAAGAGCACTGACTCCTCTTCCAAAGGTGCTGAGTTCAAGTCCCAGCCACCACATGGTGGCTCACAACCACCTCTAATGGGATTGGATGCTCTCTTCTGGTGTGTCTGAAGACCGCTAGCTACAGTATACTCACGCACATAAAATAAGTAAATAAAATCTTAACAAAAAAGAATCCCCCCCACCCAAGTCACCCAGTCACCCCCTTTCAAGCCCATGCTTGGTCTATGTTTTATCTGGGCTCTCATCATCACCATATTCTGTCCCTCCTGTCAGGGAAAAGCTATCCAAGCAGACCCTCCATCGAGAGGAGACCCCAGGCCATCTCTTTATCCAGTTACCACACAGATGCCTTCTGCCGTACTCCCCAAAAGGCCCAGGACCTGAACCCACTCACACCCTCTGAGGACCAGAGGACACTTGCCACCTGCCTGGTGGGTGACATTCTTATTTTAACGTTCTTACATTTCAAAAGGGATGGCTGGTTCCCTAGTCCCCAGACCTCTGTCCTCCCGTTTCTACATCTCAAGAGAGTTAGAACTTCCGTGTGTGCATCGTAGACGTGGGGGACAGGGGCGGGGTGATTTAAACGGTGTAAATGCTGCTTCATCTTCAAATAGAAGGGTTGGTCTCAGTCCAGAGTCTGCCGGTCCTTTGGCCCCAGGCAGACAGGGACACTTGGCATTATCAAGGATGACTGGATCTTCTGAGTTCAGGATACAGAGCAGACGCAGAGTCCTCAGTTTGGCACAGCACCTGGGCCTAGCCACACTTTACCACAGTGCCCCCCCGAACTGAGACACATCTGAGAGAAAGTTCGCTTCTCCCTGGCTATAAGCAGCTCTGCGCAGATGCGATAGGAAAGAGACATCAAGGCCAGGGGTCTCTTGGCTGCAAGGCTCAGCAGTGGGAATGGATGAGGGCCAGGGTGACAGGCCAGGGCCACCATGGGTAGTTCCATTAAGATCTGTGTCCAGCATGTGAACACCAGCTGCAGGCGGCAGTCGGAAGAGGAGAGCAACACGCAGTTAACAGGAGAGGCATCAGGAGGCAAAGGGCAGTGTTGTTCAAAAGAAAGGCTGGGTGGGAGTCAATGGTGCTAAGTGTTCGTTGAAGAGGGAGCGCCCGGGAGTGCGTTCTCCATGCTGCTTTCTTCTGGAGAGTCCTGGACAAAGAGACTACTGGCCGCAGAAGGCCGGAGGGCTGTCCTGCAGGCTGTCCCATCCAGAGACATCCAGCTCTTCTCCCAGAACCCAGGGGTTCTAAATGCAAGCTCTGGGTGTGGCTCAGCCAGGTCCAGGAGAAGTCGCTGCCTGGGGAGGCTCAATCCATCAGCCTGTGAGGACCCCCATGGGTGAGGATATTCTGGCTTCCATGAGAGGGAATCCAGTCTACTTGAAAACACAGTGACCTCTGTGGGAAGTCCACCAGTAACACATCTAAGGGGGTCGTGGAAGGAAGGAGCAGCCTGCATGACAGCCACAGGCCGAGTCCCTCTCTTCTGCCCACCCCTTGCCACCGTCGGAGGCTGTAGCGACAGGTCACCAAACCCACAGGCCACCCGGGTGTTTCTCAAAGGCAGGCTCAGGTCTCTTCCACGCAAAGCTTAGGCTCTCAGTTTCCCAGATTTTCCCTCTGGGTTCCTGGGAAGTGCCCAGTTGTGCCAAGTGCTACATTTGGACGGAGCGTTCCCCCCAATTTTTGCGTCTTTTTGTTTGACTGGCTATAGCGCCGCCCACCTCAGGCAGACAGGCTTAAATGGAGTCTCGGGGGTGATCGGTGTCCCTGAAGTGGGAGAGCTCCTGGCAGAAGTATCTATGGAGCCTTCATGCTTACATGAGATCTGCCAGTTTCATCGGGACAAGGTCCGGGTAGGTGGCTGGGACAAATGTGTCTGCAGGTGCCCCTAGGAAGGCTGGAAGTGAAAGTCCTTCTACGTGCCTAGCCATCCCCTTTCCCTCCTTTCACTGTGGCCCGTGGTGTCCCCACCCCCGTGGATGCTGCAGATTTGCAGGGCTGAACAAAAAGACCACAGCCCTCCCCTGAGGCCTCAGGTAGAGCACAGTTGTCCGGGCAGCCTTAAGGTGGACTACAGTCCAACTACAGTTACCAAACCAGCCTAGCTCGGGGATTTCCACTCAGGATCTCCATCCCGAGAGAGATGAGTGTTGGTGGGGTATACAAGGAGCACTGGGTGCCCCAGCCCTATAGTCCTTGGGTTCCATAGGGCTTACTCCATTTGCAGGAGCTGGGCAGAGGGGGTACTTTGCTAGGCAGAGGACCTAATCCTTCCTCCAATCTCAAGGTAGGCTGTGCCAGCCTCCCCGTCCGTCCTCTGCCCTTGTCCACTCGATGGTTGCCCGCCACACTTCTGCATAAGACAGCAGAGATTCCATAGCAGTTCAAACCTACAAAAATGTCTTCTGAGAAGAGGCAGGCCAGGCCTGCACCCAGAGCCCAGGGTAGAGGATGGCACTTGTGCTCAGTGAGTCACCAGCATTTTCCTGAGGAATCCTCAGGGCTCACTCAGGTTTCCACGGAAGAGACTGCGCACTCTCGCCACCCCATGCTCTCTCCCCTGCAGAGACCCTCGTGGTGGCGGCTTCTGGTTTCACACCCAGTGTGATCACCCCACTCTGCACTCACACACTCACCACGGAGCCTGTGTGACAGCGTGCCTACAAAGTAAGGAGCCAGGGTCTAGAGAGAGGGAGCATGCAGTCAGGAGAGGGACTGAGGGCTTCCCTTGGGTGGGGAGACTCGACTTCAGGAACATAGGAGGAGGACCACCAGTCCAATCATAACAGGTGCACTCTAGGTAAGTATTAATAACTCATGACACAGGGGACAGGGGAGAATCTAATTACAAGGACGCCGTGCTGTGCCAACCTGCAGCACTGCAAGGGAAACCACACTGCCCTGGCAACCCAGAGGCACTCCCACTCCAGGAGGACATCATGCCTCTCACTCTAGTCCCTCTGAATCTACCTACCCCTCTCCCACCCCAGGAACCAGCTGTAGCCAGGACACCTCTCCCTCAGCGGACCTTCTCTGTCTGTCCTTCTGAACCACACACACACACACACACACACACACACACACACACACACAGTGCCACGGTGCCTCTACTCCTGTAGTCTAAGAGTGCCCAGGGTCAGGAACCTCCATTGACCATACCTAAGTGGGGCAAGCAGTTGGGCGTAGAACCATGGGATGACGTCATCAAACTTGACCTCTTCCTGTCCCCGCAGACGGTTCATACACGCACTGTGCGGCTTCAGGCAGCTGTCTTGAACATAGCCCTTACAAGCCCTAGGGTTGGGCCTGTGCCTGACCTCTCCCCTCCCTGGACAGTTGTCAGCCAACAGGGTCTCTTTTTGGGGGAAGAACAAACTTTGATCACCTTCCGATGCAGTGGCGTTCTTTGGCCAAGACGGCGAGATGAAATGAGAAGAAAAAGCCAAACCAAGGCAGCCTCAGACCCTCCCTGGTCGGCAGAGCCTTACCTGGCTCTGGTTCAGCCTTCGCCTGGGCCCTGGGTAGATGGACCCTGTAGAGGGAATACTGGGCTTCTGGGCCTAAAGAGTCCCAGGACAGGCTCCTCCTCTGAGGTAGAGGAGTACGTCTCTGTGGATGCATACTTCACCTCACACCAAGTACAATACTCGCAGAAGGGCACACTCCTAAGCGTTCCTTTAAAACCAAGTTCCTCAAGGAGGCAGGAGGCCCAACTGCCACTGACCGCGTTCCCCAGGAATGAGGAGC
Organism: Rattus rattus; assembly: GCF_011064425.1. Classification (NCBI taxonomy): domain Eukaryota; kingdom Metazoa; phylum Chordata; class Mammalia; order Rodentia; family Muridae; genus Rattus; species Rattus rattus. The sequence continues at coordinate 64,894,442 of NC_046162.1, forward strand.
AGGGGACACACTGAGCTCACAGGATGGCCTTGGGGACCACACCTGCCTTCTCCGGGCCTCAGACGCCACCTTTGTGTAAGTCACAGCTCTTGGCTGTTTGCAGAATAATAAATTAATAAACCAGGGTCCTCCCAGGGGGGAGGAGGTCAGCCAATAGCATCTCGTTGGAGGAATGTCACCACCAATAAGAACAAAGCCAGGGTACACAGATCATAAAAGAGACAGAGATGCGTTGATAAGATTGTCCCTCGGGCATAGAATCTGCCCGAAGCCCTGGGGTTGGTACCCAGTGCACATAAACTGGGAGTGGAGGGGAAGGTGGGGAGTGTACCTGTAATTCCAGCAACTGGAAGGTAGAGGCAGAAGGATCAGAAGTTTAAGGTTATCCTCAGCTTGCTGTGGACTATATAAGACCCTGTGGGGGGGTAGGAATTCCCACCACCTCCCAGCAGAGTGTATTTACAGACTATCAAGAGAGACAAGGGGAGATGGAAGATGTCTTCTGTGCACAGCCAGGCCTGAGAACTGTGTCCTTGTATTCCATTCTAGGAATTCCTTTTGCTGTGTGACCTCAGGCAAGTTGCTTAGCTTCTCTGAGCCTCCTATAGCTTACCTGCATACGGAGAGCGATAGCACCTAATTTCTCCAACTTGTTCTCCACAACAAAGAACGGACCCATAGCTTGACCCCTGTGCGCTCAGTTATTTTGTGGCAGCCTGAGGACTAGGTGGGGGGGTCTAACTCATTGAAGAGAGTTTTAGAGAGAGGGGGTGGGTTGGGTGGAGTTCTACCTAAGTGTCTCCATCTTTTGCTAAAATTCTTTCTGGGAGGGGGAAGGCATAAACAATGTCTTCCCCTCCTCCCAAGGTCCCAATGACAAAGGGAGGCAGGAACACACCCAAAGCTTGCTCTGGGAACAAATGAGTTTATTGCGTTTCCTTAGAGAGCACAGGCGAAAGGTGACCTGCAGGGGTGCGGGTGGGTGTTCCTGCCACAAAAGCCAGCATTGGAAAGGACAGTCTCTACTCAGGCATGGACGACCTATATTGGCTGTCATCTTTCATTCTACCCTGGCCTACTACGTACCCTCTCCCTTCTCCCGTGCACTTAGAGTAAAGCAGGCAAGGAGTAGCTGGATACTCAGGTGACCCTACCCTACCTCGCCTGGGGTGGGGTAGGTAGAGGTGGGGGCAGGGCATCAATAGCCAACAAGCCCAGCTGTGCTGGTCTTTGCAAGAGAACACAACTGCACTCCCCAACGTGGCTGTCACTGGGCTCAGAGGACAGTCACACACAACACTGCCTCAAGCCCCAACACACACAGCCAACCCTGAGCCTCCATCACCGCAAGCTGAGGCAACCTGGCCACGGGTGTGACACAGACGTGGCCAAGTGCAGGGGTCCGGAAGTCTGTCTGTGTGCAGTTTGTCCTTCTCGGAGAGCCTTCTGCTGCCTGTGGCCCTTGCAGGTCTCTCAGAGGAGCAGAAGTGCTAGGGTGGGGCTTGGTGTGACCACTCAGCTACAGAAAGAGGGGCTCCCGTTCATAATCAAACCATAGACTGACCTTGGTCACAGCAGAGGCAGGGTTTCCATGCAGCATCATAGGATGTCTCCCCTAAAAACGATGTCATTCTCAGTCAAGGGGTAGTGCAGTCAGAGCTAGTGATTGGCCCTGATGGATTGGGGAGTGGCCATGTTCCCTGGAGCCTTGTAGAGGGCTCTTAGGAAGAGGGGGATCCCATACCCTGATGGCGGTTGGGCTGATGACCTGTGACCCCACACTGGGGGAGGGACAGACTGGGACCCTAAGCTAGCAGACTGGGATGCTTCAAAGGAGTGGTTGGCAGAGCTCACTGGCTGTCAGTCAGCTGCCCCCACCTCCCACCCCCCACCTCCATGACTCACAGAGTAAAGGACACGTGTGTGACCTGGCATCAGCCGCCTGCTCTCAGTGAGAGCCAGAACAGGGACTCACTGATAGCTAGCACTGGCAAACACAGGCACAGGATCCCTGAGGTGCTGTTTGTCTACAAAACTGAGATCTGGAGACACACCCCATACAGTCTAGAACTTAGCCGAGGAGCCTCAGTCCTTCTTCATCATGGCCGGGAGAGGGAGAATGGTTCTCACCCCCATTTCCCAGATTGGGAAACTGAGATACAAACAGACTAAGGGAAGTGCTTGCGGTTCCACAGCAGTTCTTGACTAGCTGGATTCAAACCGGGTGGGACAGGTGTTCAGCTCAGTAACAGGTGTTCCGGGGGCTGGGCGGGGGGACTGAGGTCCCCAGAGGGGAGGGGATCACTGACCAAACCTGGGACCCAGACCAGAAGGGAAGGCAGCTTCCATGAGATCTCCCAGGACTGAAAGAAGAAATGTGGTCACAGAAACTTGGCCTGGGTTCTCCAGGTGCCAACCAAGAGAAATGTCCAGATGGACATGGGAAAGGGTGGAGAACCTGTTGTCACTGTCCCTAACATACCAGACGGTCGAAGGGACAGCCTCAGAGAACAGAACAGTGCGGTCAGGGGGGAGCTCTGAGCCCTGGCTCCAAGCTCACGCCTCTCTCCCTGCCTCTGTTTCCTGTCTACACTGGACACAAATGGGATACAGGGTAGTCAGTGTGTGGCTGCCAGCTTAGAGTGGGAGACAGACTCTGGGTTGGTGCCATCTCAGTGTCCTGACCCCCTTGGGGCACAGGATGTGAAGAGAGATAGACACGGGAATCTGCAAAGCTGCTGTGGAGGGCGGAGGGGGCCGTCCCGAGTCCCTGGCGTGGTCTCTACTATCTCGGGTCCTTGAACCTTCTGTTCTGTTTTGCAATTGGTTCACGAGGCCTGGTTTCCTTTCCTGCCTCTGTCCTTATCACCGAGACTTCTAACAGGACCACAATGACTGATTGTGCTCCACGGCGGGACACCCTCCCCTTCCCCAGCCCTACTCTCTTTCTCTGATGGCTTTGGGACTATAATGGATCCCATTGTGAGTCATTCCTTCAGGTGACAGTGTGGCCCTTGAGTTGAAGGGCAGTGGGGGCTCTGGAGAGAGTAGCAGAGAAGCCCTCACTCCCACCCTGAAGGTACCCAGGGAGGTGAGAGAGGGAAGTCTCAGGGTAGCTGCTTCTTGTTCTAATGGAGAGGGCTGCTCACGGGCCGTGTTTAAAATATTTGGTTTCTTGCGAACAAAATACATTTCTTTTCTTTTCTTTTCTTTTTTTTTTTTTTTTTTTTTTTTTTTTTTTTAAGGTTCAGTGTTGACGAAACAGGATAAGTTGGTGACTTGTATTCCTGCCATGGCTGGGGCTTGAGCGACTCCAGGGTGACAGAGTTGCTGGGTGGGAAAGGTATTCAGACGGCACCTTCAGGGAGTCACCTGCTGCCATAGGGAGCACCATTCAGCCATGTCCTGAAAACAGTGGCCTGGACTAGTTCTGGTCCAGCCCCTGTGGACCCACCTGGATGCCTCACTCTGAGCACTACCAGCTCTGTAAATAGGTCAGGTGGAACCCAGACAGCCATCGAAGTGTGTCCACAGTCAGAAGCCCCGGCTGGGCCTCCCAAGCTACCTCTCTGCTCATCAGTCTGGCCCCTAGCTAAAGCTCTCCAGCCCCCCCAGAGTTCTACGTGCCACCTGCTACTTCAGCCAGGGCCAGGGCCCCAAGGCACTTCCTGCCTCACGAGGTTTCTAGAGAAAACCCCACAGGGGATTTCTCAGAATGTTCTGCAGTTGTTGCTGCTGCTGCTGCTGCTGCTGCTGGAGGGACTTGGCAGCGGCCCCAGAGGACTTGGCAGGGGCCCTGGTGGCCTGGCCAGAATAGAGAAGCCATCCAGGTTCCAGTGCCTGGTATAGGGGACAGAGACTGTCATCAGGTCCTACCTCTCTGCTTCTTGGTGACTGTCTACACTGGATATCCCTAGCTAACCGGAAGCCTGTGCAGAGGACTTTAACATCATGCCTGGGGGCACAGACGGCAGAAGAAACCAACATCCTCAAGGACTCGGTGTTGACTAGCTTCTGCTTGTTATTTGCTGGGCTCACTGGGTCTTCCTGGTGTGGTTACTTTGGAGAAGAAATGGGATTTGTTCATGGCTAGACGCACAATCAATTCCCCACCCACTGGGGCATGAGTTAAGGAGGCCTCCTCACAGCCCTATCTCTAAGCCCTCACACCCAGAGGAAGCCTGAGACAGATGGGGAAGAATATCCTCCTGAGTGAGAGGAAGAGGCTTTGGGCTAGAATGGATTGAAGAGGAGATTATATGAGAGACCACAGAACAGACTGGGAACCGCCTTTACTGGGCTTGCCCGTCTGCCCTGGGTAGCCTTCTGTAGACAGTGTATAATCTGGAAATCGATCACTGCAAGAAAGGACCTGGAGTCAATGACCTCCCATCCCTGGGCAGCAGTAGGAACCTAAAGAAACTGCCCAGCAGGCCCAGAGCCTCCCAGGTGAAGCTCTGAAAGGCCAGAGAGAGCTGCTGTCCAGAGGGAGCCCGGTTTGAGGGAGCCAAGAGGGCTTGAAAACCTGTTTGTACCATGCCTGGTGGGTTAAATGACAGAGCCCAAGAGCTGCATGAGTAGAGCCAAGCATAACGAGGCAGGGGGCTGGCCCAAGTGGAGACTTTGCAGAGTAAATAGCCAGGGACCCGTGACTATACAGCTCATGGTCAGGTACAGGCAGGTGGTCTGAAGAAATGCAGGGCTGGCAACGGTGTTGTGAGGGCCACCAGCGCAGGTGGGAAGGCTTCCTGAGGGAGGTGACCTTCTTGCTGGTGGTAGGGTATCACGGAGTGGGTGGGTGTGGGTGGTTTTTTGTTGTTGTTGTTGGTTTTTTTTTTTTGGTTTGTTTGTTTGTTTGTTTGTTTTTTGAGCATAACCACAGATCAGCTCTGCAGAGACAGGATGGATAGAAGTGTAGGACAGAAATGCCTAAGCAGTTTAGTTATTTTCTTTTTTCTCTTTTTAAGAGACTGATTTATCTTGTTTTATGTATACAAGTATTTTGCCTACCTGTATGTGGCAGTGCTTGTGTACCTGATGCCTGGGGAGGTCCAAAGAGGGAGTCATATCGCCTTGGGATTGGAGTTAAGAGATGTTTGTGAGCCGCCATGTTGGTGCTGGGAATGGACTCCAAGTCTGTAAGGGCAGCTCGTGTTCTTAGCTCCTGAGTGGTCATCTCCCAGTCCTTGGAGAGACGACTTCTGAATGTCACTGTTCCCATTTCCAAGAATATGGCTGACTGCAAGGCATTTATGCACACCCCGGGTTGCACGGCCATCGCCGGTGTGTACCCGAAGTGTTCCTATCACCCGGGAGGAAAGTCGCCACTGCTATGGGTCTGTCTGCCTCGTTCCCACCGCTCTGCAGCGCCTGTCAGTCATGCTCAATCGTGTCAATCAGAAGCCTTTGACACGTCTTTGTCTTGGTTATTCCGGAGGTGGGTGTGGTGTGTGCATGGGTGCCTGCTTTTGTGTTTGTGCACAGCGTGTGGAGGCCATACAGCCGTGCCAGGTGTCTTGTGTGTACACACACTTAACTGAGCCAGGTCCTCGAGGCTCGTCCCTGTTGATTTCGGTGCCTGGGGGTGTTTTGCCTATACATATGTGTATCTCTGCAACACATTCCTGCCTTGTAAGCACAGAGGCTGGAAGAGGGCATCGGAGCCCCTGGAACTGGAGTTACAGGTGATTGTGAGCCACTGTGTGGGCACTGGGAATCGAACCTGGGTCTTCTGCAGGAACAGTTCGTCCTTTAGCCACTGGGTCACCTCTCCATGCTCTTGGTCTATTTGGTGACTCTGGGGATGGAATGGATTTTGTACAAACCAGGCAAGTGCTCCACTACAGAGCCATATCCCAGCTCTTCCTGTGGCATTAAATATATATATCTTTGCTGGGATTTGCTGGGGTTGGTGGGATTTGAACTCGGGACCTCTGGAGAAGCAGTCAGTGCACTTAACCAACCACTGAGCCATCTCTCCAGCTCCTCCTGTGGCATTTTTAAAGACATGAAGAGAGCCAAGAGGAGGCAATGGGGCTCTGTTTGAACTGTGTATTTCCAGCTGTGCAGGTAAAGGCATAAGACTACCTCCTGCCTCAGTTTCCTCAACTGTAAAATTGACTTAAGAGTGCCTATAAGAGGGTCACCTAAGAGGAATGCTGAGTATCTGTCACTGGGAGTCCCAGGGCATGTTAGATTCTACTGTTCCAGGGTCAGGGGTCAGACTGACGTGGGACAAGGAACGTGGACCTGGTTCTCTGGTAGGCACAGTGCACAAGGACAACTACACACATCACAGGTCTGTCCCAAGGCTGCATCTGCCCCTTCTAGACTTCAGGACATTGGGCCTCAGTTTCCCCATCTGTGGAATGGCTTCTAAGAGCCCACAGCTCGGCAGCACATTTAGCAGCAGAGAGAGGGGTGCCCAGGAAGATGTCTTCTGTCCCACAGCAGTGGGGAGGTACTGGGGTGGAGGGGCTGGCAGATGCCCCAGGTCAGGGTAGTAGGGAAGGTTGTGCCCGAGATATGCAGCAGGACCCGGATCCTTCAGCGTGCCCTTTGGCTATCTGCGAGCTTTAAACAAGTGGCTGGATGCCTCCCGTCCTGCCTCCCTTCCCAGCGATCCATCAGCTCAGCTATTACTGTCCAGAGTCAGCTAGTGGCTATAAACGCTCTGAGCCCCCCTCCGCAAGTCACCCAGGTTTTATGTTGTAAGAACACTGTGGGGCATCTCAAACACACCGCTAATGACAGGCATCATGAAGCAATAAAAGTGAGGCGGCTGGTGGGCGGGGGCTGGTGGACGGGGGCTGGTGGGCGGGAGCTGGTGGGCGGGGGCTGGCGGGAAGGACTAGGACTGCCATCCCGGTCCCGGCTCCCCTGGCGACTGCAGGAGCTCTCTGAGAATTGATTAGTGTTGGACGTGCTGACCTTTTTGCTCTTGAAAAATTGCTTTTGAGCAGCTGAGGCAATAAAAGTAAATTGATTCAGAGAGGGCGAGGATGAAATTTGCGTTAGGTGAGGAGCAGTAGATAAACGCCCGCCCGTGATGTCAGCGCAGCCACCGCCGTACGGGGATCACAGGAGGGCAACCCTAGGGAAGGGGCAGTGGGCGCTGACGGGGATGCCAGTGGGGCGGGCTCTCTACAGTGTTTGCTTGTTTGGAGAAAGGAGACCTTGCAAAGAGAGCTGGGCAGGGGGCAGGGCGGGGGGGAGTGGTGCTGACAGTGGTGTAGAGAAACAGGAAGGAGCTGAAAGAGAAGAACCTGGGCTAAGGGAAGAAGCCAGGGGGAGCTGCGCTGCCGAGGCAGCAGAGACCCAGTGCTGAACAGCAGGACAGATGCCAGTCAGAAAAACCTTGTGCGGTACCCAGGAAGGCCTTGTGTTGCCCCCATTTCACAGAGCAAGGAAATGAGGTCCAGGGAGGTTGAAAAGCCACTCAAAGCGATAGCATTGCTGGGGCTTTAGGAAGAAGCCTTCTCCGGGTCAAGAGAGGCTTTAAGATGTTCAGCAGTAGGAGCGGGGGGTGTTCTTCAGTCTGTGGAGAAGCAGGTGCAAAAGATGGCCGCCATGACCCAGAGATTAGTTGCAGAGAGGTGGCATCGGTATACCATCCTACTTAACCCATTCTACGGGAGGATACCCTCGGACCAGTCTGAGCTTGTTCTTGCCCCTCCCTGAAGCTCTGCCCCGTCCTTGCCCAGGGACCTTGGGAAAGGACCTCTCTCTGCTCCAGTCTGCGTCAGCTGAGACTGTACACCATGCTAAGGCATGCTACAGGGTTGAAATCCAGTGCAGGCCCAGGGTAGGTAGGGGAGAACTGGACCTCGGCCCCGAGGTGCCCAAATCCTGCTTCCACAACTCAAGCGAGGGCTCAAATGATTCTCCAAGTTCAGGGACCACACACCTGGACTTGGTGGTCCAGATTTGAAAGTGCTGATTGGGTGGCTTTGGCAGGTTTTGGGTGGATGTTAAACAGGTCTGGTTTAATATCCTACTGAGGTTCAGGCTCTCACTGCAAAAGGAAACCCAGACAGAATGAACAACACCAATAGCCTTGGACTAGATGGGTGGTGGCCCCAAGGTCTGGGAGGAGCAGGCCCTGCCAGGTTTAGGCTATCCATCTCCCTCTGTGGCTGGTGGCCTGGTGGCCACCCAGGGGCTCCCCCTGCAGTAAGGGGCCTCCCTTGGTCACCCATGCCCTGTCCCATCATTGCCAGACACAGGAGTGCCTGAAAGTCACGCAGACACACTTGGGCTCCTAGGGGACCTCTCTCTCCTTGGGGCAATGCAGACTCTGGGGGTGGCAGGTTGCTGGGAGACACTGTTGTTGCCAAGGAGACATCGAATTACAAGCTCCCCTGGTGAGCTGAGACCCATACTGTATAAGAACAAGCAAGGAGTGGTGGGCCTGGCCAGGTAGTGAAGACTCTCCCTTCTACTCCTGAGTCCCCGCCATTTGGAAGCCTCTCTGTTGGGATAGGAAAATGACTAGAAGGCCACCTGCTCCTCCAGGCCTCTGTGGTGAATAGAGGGGCGATCAGGAGAGGAAGCAAAGGCAGGCATGTGCACGTTCCCCTGTAACTCCAGTCACCCAGACTCTGGTCTGCAGAAATCCCAGGGAGATGAGGAGAGGCCTCACAGAGAGGCAGATGCTTCAGGGAAACAGAGGCAGGGTGATTCCATGGCTCATGTGGGCTTTACTGTGAGCAACCTGCAAGCTTGAGATGGAGCCCAGACCACTCTCAGGTTCTCTTGCTCTTCCTCTTGGTAAATCAGTTCCCTGGTCACCAAAAGGGATATCTCCTCTGTGCAGCTGTCAAGAAGAGGTGAGGAGCAGAGAGCAGGACTTGCCCTGGGCACGGCTCCTAGAAGCCACATCTCTGCCCGCCTCCCCCAAGAGGCCCTGATACTGGCAGTGTGTAAGGCTTGGCAGAGTGCCACAGGATGGGGCACAGAGGTCAGCGAAGGAGGGGGTTGGAGGAGTGATCTTGGGACAGGCTGCCAGGAGCAGTTGGACCTGTTATGCCTAGGCCTTAGCAATTTCACTCCCAACAAGGGTAGATCAGGTTCGGTCCTGGGGGGTTTTGTAATATGGCGCTTGCCCGGGGCTGACCAGGGCAAGGGAGCTATGCACTGATAAAGCTGAATGCAGTGTCTCACCAACTTCTTTATTAAGCCGGTCTGGGGGCTGGCAGAGACCACTATAGGAGGGGCCATCCTTGTCCTGACAGGTAGCCCCAGCCTGTGAGTCCTATCAAGAAATCACAGCAAGCTCCTGTCATGGATGTCCTGGATGGTAGAAGTTCTGGGCTCTCAAAACTGGGTGGAGGGAAGTCAGGAGAACCCTCCTCTCTGAGTCACTCAGCGGTTTCCAGGTGGCTGAGAGCCACTTAGATAAAATACAAATCCCTCTTAGCAAGCTGGAAAACAGAGACTGAATAGAATGCTCTCAGATATCAGTGGGGATGGCAGTGGAGATGTGAGTTTGGGCAGGTTCACCTCCTCAGGACCTTCTCTTCCTTTTACAGAGCTGGGTCAGAACCCAACACCCCTCCCCCACCGCATGCTAGGGAATGGTCATTCACTGGACCACACCAAAGTCAACTCCAGGGTCAGCATGACGGTCTCCAACCAGGAAGGAAGGATGTGCTGGTAACAGTTGCTGAGACATGGAAGAGGCATTCCAGACATGCCACAGGCTGAGCTGAGCCTGTCAGTGTAGAAACAGCCCTGACCCGTGTGCTACCATCCGGCATTCCTTGAGCACCTGCTGCCCGTGCACTGGGGATGCCTTGCAAGCAAAGCAGAGAAGAAAGAGCCCTGCTGTCCTGTGGGGGGGGGTGGGGTGGGAGTAACTATGCCCTCTTCCTGGGGTGAAGCACTCTGTGTCCAGAGGCCAGGTGGCTGCTTGTCTCAACCTTTATGTCCCCTCCTCCAGTAAGATCACAGAGCCAATCAAGACTCCAGACAGCCAAAATACACTATGCCAAATCGCCACGTAGCCACCATTCACCATTGCCAGCTAATATGGGGGGCAGGGTTCGCAAAATGTATGCAGTCTCAGAAGGCCTTTGCATGACAGGAAAACACCCAGTGAAGCAGACCCACAGAGAGAGAAAATAGTTGGGGTTTGCCCCAAGGGCCTGGGAAAGAATGACTGCTAACAGGCACAGGGAATGACTGCTAACAGGCACAGGGGTGCTTTGGGGAGCTATTAGAGAGCTCTGGAATTAGATGAGAGTGGTGTTGTGCAACTGAAGATTTACTAAAAACAATCAGATTTTTTTTCCCTCTCTTTCTAGAGAAGGAGTCACGGTCGGCTCTTACATATCTCAGTACATCTGTTGCATGTTCAAGTGTCCTGGGGAAATGTTGCTAGGGTGGTTGTCGTCATTTACGCATCAGCCTCGTTAAAAAACGTGCACAGATGTGCATCGTAAAAAGACCAGCAGGAAATATACCGGACGGACGCTAGCATCAGTTTTGTGTGGGTAAAAGAATCGTAGAACATTTTATGTGCAAACAGCCAGTGGGTAGGATCCACCCAAAGTCCATTGGTAATGGTGACGTCTGAGGCCAAGCCCCTGGACCAGCCCCTTTCTGCCTGAGGCCAGCCCTGTGACTCACAGCAGAGGCATCGGGCGACCAGGGGTCAGCTCCTCCCTGGGGAGGGAATGCTGCAAGGCTGGCAGGGCAGGCCATGCAGCAAGCAGGGTAGGTGTGGTGGGCAGGCTGCCTGTGGGCTCCAGGATAGCCAGCTACCTCAGGCAGGTGGGCAGGAGAAGAGCAATAATTACCCCGCTGGGTGGAGCTTGGCACCCTCCTTCATTCCCAAGCAGGGAGGTGACCCGTCCTGGTAGATTGGCTGGCAGCAGCCTCAGCAAGGTTGCACGTGACTGGCCAGGTGGCAGTACAGACCTAGGAAGGAGAGCGTCAGGGCTTGCAGGAGGACCTAGGCCCACACGTGCACTGGGCCTCTGGGAAGCCCTCCGAGGCTGCTGCTCCTAAGTCTCTTTATCTGCTCCCTGTCCATTCAGCTGTACCCAGAGGACAGCTCAGAACACTCCGGGGAACAGCAGGCCCTTTCCCCTCTGCTCCCTGCCCCCACTGGCCTCTTCCTTCTGCCTCTACACTGGCCTTTGACCTGGCCCTTAACCCTCTTGGCTTCTACTGCCTTTCCCTATAACCTCCCCGACATCACACACACACACACACACACACACACACACACACACAGGCTTTATAGATACCCCGTGGACAAGTATGTGGATGGATATAGGATGTGAGCTGGAGCCCTGCAGGTCACCCCTGTTGGCGGGAGGCACTTGTGGCCTTGTAAGGGAAGGTACAAAGGGTGGGATCACTGTCACCAGGACCATCTGAGTCACTTGGTTATTCCTGGCCATTGGAGTCACCTGAGGTTGGAATGGAACTGGGAAATGGGAGGCAGAGAACCTGGGGTGTGCGTGGGGGATGGTGGGGTTACTGGCTTGAAAGGAAGAGTAGTGCAGACCCCTAGCAAAGGACTTCAACTTTGCAGGGAGCGGGATGACGTCAGAGGCTGGGGCAGGGCTTCCAGAAGGCAAGTCGGGTAGTCCCGGAGTTAGTGCACAGACCTCTGGGCACAGTGCTCGGAGCTAGGAGGCTAAGGCTGACCTGGAGCTGTCTGTATCACACGGTCAGTCTCCTAATCTGGGACAACTGTAGGCAGAGATGCAGAGAGGCCCAGCTCCTGAAGCCACTCAACACCCACACAGCCACCAGCGAACCCCTCCTCAGTCCCCTGGTGCTCAGGCAGCTGGATGTGACCGTGAATAAGGACCATTGATTAGCCTGTCAGGACACTACCAGAACATGCTAGCCAGCGCGGGAGAGGAGCAGCCCTGCTGTCCCCAGAGCCCAGGGGAGCCCAGCAGATCACAGACATGGCCATTGCCAGGGGAGATGAGTCAAAAGAAGTTCAGGGAGTAGGTTGGTCACAGGCTCCCATCAGCACCAGGGTGTAACTGGAATTGATGACAGACCCTCGAAACCGATATTTAAATCTGTTCCTCTGTGGCTGTGCGGCCTCAGGGACGTTACCTCCCCTCTCTGATCCTGTAAGGTGAGGCTACAAACATTGATGTCTCAGGGTCATGTAGGACTTCACAGATTGAGGGGCGGTGGAGAACAGAGGTGAGCTACCACCAGCTGTCATCCTTCTGGGCGCTTAATGAAGTCATGGTTGTCACGGACCAATCCTTTGTCCCCAGGGTCCACCCTGAACCCTTAGCCCTGGTCCCTTTGAATAAGCTGTAACTTCTTGTCAATCTGGCTGAGTCCCCTCTCCAACCTTTGACAGCGCTTGCCAGTGTTATGACCAAGCTGACTGGCACCTTCCCCAGTCCCTGGAGCGGGAACAGGGGTGGCACGAGAGGGTCCACTCTAGCTCTGTCCTTGGGCTTCTTAACTTCCTGGGGAGGCCTGAGCGGTAGGAAGAACCTGTGGGAAGACGACTAGGTCAGCTCTGTGAAGTCTTCTATTTTTACCCTCTTCCAGCCTGCCATGCATGGGTGCTTAAAGCCTCAGACCTAGGCTGGGCGTCGAGCGGTTTCCCTCAGACTCGGAGCCTTTGGCTTACAGAATCATGGCCGATGCAGGTCTGCAACTTTCTGCTCCCCCCCCCTCCCGGCTGTGCTGGGTGGCCCACACCCATCTGCTGAGGAGGATGAGGTGGGGAAAAGCCTTAGAGGTCAGTGTCTCGAAGCCAGCCTGGGCAGTACAATGAGATTCGTTCTGTCTCAAATATATAAGTGACTGAATAAGATGTAAAAATGGCCAACTGCTGGGAGGGCCAAGGGAAAGGAGCCTCTGAAGGTCTTTTGGCAGAGGACCCAAGGCACGGACGACAGCAAGGTTAGCAAGAAGGACAGACCCTGCAGATCCACACAGGATCCAGTCTCCGGAAAGAAATCGTTATCAGGCAGAGGCTGCTGTGGGGAGCCTGACCCGGAAGCCTTGGGTTCTTTTCAGGAAGGTCAAGAGGAGCCATCTGGCATCCTCGGCCTAGAAGCTCAGAACTCGGAAACTCTCAGTCTCTTCCAACACAACTGGTGCAGAGAACCACCCTCATTGCCAACCCCACTAGAAAACAGGTGCCAGAAGGTCCCGCCTGTCCTTCCAGTGTCCATCTGAGAAAGTGCTTGGGGTTGCTGGAGGGAGCTGGGGAAGTGGAGGGAGCTGGGGGGGCTGGGGGAAGCTGGGGGAGCTGGAGGGCTGGGGGGAGCTGGGGGGAAGCTGGGGGAGCTGGGGGGGAGCTGGGGGAGCTGGGGGGCTGGGGGGAGCTGGGGAGGGGCTGGGGGGCTGGAGGGGGAGCTGGGGGAGCTGGGGGAGCTGGAGGGAGCTGGAGGAGCTGGGGGAGCTGGAGGGAGCTGGGGGAGTGGAGGGAGCTGGGGGGAGCTGGGGGGCTGGGGGAGCTGGGGAGGGGAGGGAGCTGGGGGGAGCTGGGGGAGCTGGGGGAGCTGGGGGGGCTGGAGGGGGGCAGCTGGGGAGCTGGAGGGAGCTGGGGGGCTGGGGGGGGCTGGAGGGCTGGAGGAGCTGGGGGGCTGGGGAGGCTGGGGGGAGGGGGGGGCTGGGGGGCTGGGGAGCTGGAGGGGGAGCTGGGGAGGGGGGGCTGGGGGGGCTGGGGGAGGGGGGGCTGGGGGAGGGAGGGGCTGGGGGGGGGGCTGGGGGGCTGGGGGGGGGCTGGGGGAGCTGGGGGGCTGGGGGAGCTGGGGGAGCTGGGGGGGGGGGGGGCTGGGGGGAGGAGCTGGGGGGGCTGGGGGGGAGCTGGGGGGAGCTGGAGGGGCTGGGGGAGCTGGGGGAGCTGGGGGGAGCTGGGGGAGCTGGGGGAGCTGGGGGGGCTGGGGGGAGCTGGGGGCTGGAGGGGGCTGGGGAGGGAGCTGGGGGAGCTGGGGGAACTGGAGGGAGCTGGGGGCTGGAGGAGCTGGAGGGAGCTGGGGGCTGGGGGAGCTGGGGGGAGCTGGGGGGGCTGGGGGAGCTGGGGAGCTGGGGGAGGGAGCTGGGGGGCTGGGGGGAGCTGGAGGGAGCTGGGGGAGCTGGAGGGGAGGAGCTGGGGGAGCTGGGGGAGCTGGGGGGAGCTGGGGGAACTGGAGGGAGCTGGGGGAGCTGGGGAGCTGGGGGGCTGGGGGGCTGGAGGGAGCTGGGGGAAGCTGGGGGGAGCTGGGGGGAGCTGGAGGGAGCTGGGGGAGCTGGGGGAGCTGGGGGAGCTGGGGAGCTGGGGGAGCTGGAGGGGCTGGGGGAGCTGGGGGCTGGGGGCTGGGGAGCTGGGGGGGAACTGGGGGAGCTGGGGGAGCTGGGGGAGGCTGGGGGAGCTGGGGGAGCTGGGGGAGCTGGGGGAGCTGGGGGGAGCTGGGGGAGCTGGGGGGAGCTGGGGGGCTGGGGGAGCTGGGGGGAGCTGGGGAGCTGGGGGAGCTGGGGGAGCTGGGGGGAGCTGGAGGGAGCTGGGGGAGCTGGGGAGCTGGGGGAGCTGGGGAAGGGAGGGGGGGGAGCTGGAGGGAGCTGGAGGGAGCTGGAGGGAGCTGGGGGGAGCTGGGGAGAGCTGGGGGGAGCTGGAGGGAGCTGGAGTGGAGCTGGGGGGAACTGGAGCAGTTTCTTTCTGCTAGTCCCAGAGCTTGTAGTGGGAGAAGTGCACTGAGTGTTAGGCTTAGTGTTCAGGGGCTTCTGGGAGGAATGGGTATGGCTAGTGTAGGATGCTCATGGTCATAGACTGTGTAGCTGTGGTCTGAACAGGGTGGGTGTGTCTAGCGTTAGACTGGGCTTGGCTGGAGGTAGGGTGGTATGGTTATGAATGGGCTGAGCGTCTGTAAGTCAGGTTGGAGTAGCCTTGTATCGAGAATATGTTGTCCTGGGTGGAGCAGGCATAGCTATGTACAGGGTAGGAGAACAGCCAGACCGAGCTGAGACCCCTTGGAAAGGTCTGTCCATGGAAAGGCCCACCGTGAGTCTTTGGTAGAGGCTGGCAAGGAGACCTCTCCAGTCAACACCTGCTTTTTTATTATTTTTTTAAAGACTTGTTTATTGAATGTATATGAGCACACTGTAGCTGTCTTCAGACACACCAGAAGAGGGCATCGGACCCCATTACAGATGGTTGTGAGTCACCATGTGGTTGCTGGGAATTGAACTCAGGACCTCAGGAAGAACAGCCAGTGCTCTGAACCGCTGGGCCATCTCTCCAGCCCAACGCCTGCTTTTCTAGACCAAGCTGCTTCCCACTACCAGCACTCAGGGAAGGAGCTGGAGGTGAGGGTGGGGTGGGATGGAAGGAGGATGTGAGCTTTGACAAGAGAACCACAGACAAGGGGCATACACCTCCTAGGGCAGCAGGCATCCCAGGACAGAGGCAAGAGCCTCTTATCTCAATTCAGGACACCAAGCTTTCAGAACTCCACTAAGATGTGTGTGTGTGTGTGGGGGGGGTTCTTCCTCAGGACTCCCTAAGTAGGGTGCATCTTCTCTCCACACAGGGTTCTGCCATTTCTCTGCAGAGCCTCCATGGCAAGGCACGAGGACTCACAACATTGTTCCAGCCCACTTCAGACCTGAGATACCCACAGATGCCTACCTTAGCAACACGATTAGCCTCCAGGATTCTTATGGGTTGAATAGTGCTCACCCACTGACTGATGTGTGGTCAGAACCCCAGGAAGGAGGAGAGAGATCTTCATGGGTATCCTTCAGTACGGTGGAGGCCACCTAGGATTTAGGGTGAGCACCGACTTTAACCACCGGTGTCCTTGTGAATAAGAAGAATAGGACACAGACCCAGAGGAAGAGTGCCACACCTGGACAAGGCAGAAACGAGAGTGGTCAAAAGTCAAGGAACACCGGGGATGTTGCAGCTCTCGAGCTGGTAGGAGTGGGGCTGTCTAAATGGAGCAGAGAACTTGGTATTCAGGGTGGGAGAGGTGGCTTCAGAACCAGGCAGCCAGCTGGCCACTCAGCGATGTGGTGAAGGCCAATAGCGAAGGCCTTTAGCCTCAGAGGGAGCAGGAAGGTGTCAGAGGCTGGGATAAGGGTCCCAAGAAAGCACATGGGCTAGCATCATGGGACCTGTAGACACTTTGCATTTCATGCTCTGAAATATACATCCAGGGGATGGCTTGTCTGTGGTTTTAAGCTTCCTTGTTTATGGTAATTGCAGCAGGAGAATTTCAGTGGCCAAGAGGCCAGTGATCCAGTCCTTTGAGCCTGCTGGCCACCGTCCTCACAAATGCTGTCCTCAGCACACCAGGAGGATTGTGGGTGCTTGTTGGCAGAGGAAGGGGGCCTCATATGCGCAGCTGTGAGGCAGACTTCCTGTGAAGGTGTTTAGGAGTCCTGGGGAGATCAGGAAGATGGAGAGGTATTCTAGAACATATGCCTCGAAGCTGGCATCAAACCTTTGCTGGAGAAAGGTGAGGAGGAGGACTGGAGCTGCAAAAGGCCAGCCATGCATCCCAGCATCTCCTTAGGCTGGGTCCCCGAGTGTTCCCATGGGTTTATCGTGTGGAGACTGCTCAAGGGAACAGAGCCGGGTACTAGGCTACAAATGTGGCACAGGTCACAGGGGCCAGTCATTCTTGGGAAAGGCTCACTACTTTTTGGAGAATAGAGATTGTCTTTCTGTTGGTTCACCTAGTTTTTTGGGACCACTCTAGAAACTGGTCTATGTACCAGAGACAACAGCCAGTGCCCTGGGGGTCTTGTACTAACCGGGTTGGAAACATCCTTGTTTGGAACAGGCAAACCTCCTTGTTGGCTTGGAACAGTTCTGGAAAAGGAAGCCTCTAAGACAGTCAGGAGGTATAGCCAAGAAAATCTGGGTGTGTTGACACTTAAATAGTTCCTCCTCCTCGTCCTCCTCCTCCTCCTCTCCTCCTCCTCCTTCTCCTCCTCCTCTTCCTCCTCTCCTCCTCTTCCTTCTCCTTCTCCTCCTCTTCCTCTTCCTCTTCCTCCTCCTCTTCTCCCACTCCCTCTCCCTCTCTTCCTCTCCTCCTCCTCCTCTTCCCCCTCCCCCCCCCTCCTCCCCTCCTTCCCCTCCTCCTCTTTCTCTTCCTCCTCCTCCTCCTTCTTCTTTGGTTTTTTGAGACAGAGTCTCTCTGTGTAGCACTGGCTGTCCTCGAATTCTGTCTGTACACCAGGCTGGCCTTGAAATCACAGAGATCCACCGCCCTCTGTCTCCCAAAAGGTGTATGCCACCACTACCCCTTAAACTTCTTTCCTGACACAAAGACCATGGGGATGGGGCTGAGGTGATGGCTCATCCAGCAAAGTGCTTGCTGCACAATCATAAGGACCTGAGTTCAAACCCCAGCACTCACATAGAAAAGATCAGGCACAGTGCTATATGCACCTGTAACCCCAGCTCTGGGTGAGTAGAAACAAGCTGAGTCCTTGTGGCTTCCTGTCCAGGCAGTGTAGCTTAAATGGTGAGCTATAAAAAAGAAAGATCCTTGTGCCAAAAAAGGGGGTCTGGATGATTGAGGAGGGCACTTGACCTTAATGAGCAGTCTCAACATGCAGGCATGCACACACACATGCACATACATGCATATGCACGCACGCATGCACACATGGACGTAGGCGAGATCAGAGACATTGAAAAGGTGACAGAGCAGGGCCAGGCATGTTGGTGTACTTCTGAAATCCCAGCACTCGGGAGGCAGAGGAGGCAGAAGCATGAATAATTAATGGAAGGCTAGCCTTATCTACATAGAAAATTCGAGCCCAGACTGGGCTATGTGAGACCTGTCTCAAATAAAAGTATCAGGGTAATCAGAAAAGACCGGTAAAGGGTAAGGTATAAGGTGGCTCAGCTGGTAAAGTGCTTGCCTGGCAAGAACCGGAGTGAGCTCATGGGAGAGCGCCAGGCTTGATGCCACACACACTGATCCCAGCAGCCTTAGGGAAGCAGAAACAGGCAGCTCCCTAGAGCTCACTGGGCATCGGTCTAGCCTACTGTGCGAGCTCCAGGCCAGTGAGAGACCCCGTCTCAAAAACAAGGTGGATGGTCCCCGAAGAACGACAGTCGAAGATATCCTCTGGAAAGCACACGCGCGCACAGACACACACACACACACACACACACACACACACACACACACACACACACGCGCACCCTGTGGTGAACAGAGCTGCCATAGGGTTGGGTGTGGCCTGGGCATGGCCTGGATGTCCGTCTCTTTGAGACCCTACTTCCAACCCAGGAAATTATCCCAGCTGTGTCTCTTTGCCCTAAATCCCTTCTTTATATTCTTTAACTATTTTGTGTGTGTGTGTGTGTGTTTCACTGTCTGCTCATAAAATGCCTTAGGCTCGTGTGTGTGGGCGTGTGCGCTCGCACATGTGCGTGCAGATATATGCATGTGAATGTGGACGTCAGAGATGAAGGGCCTCTTCCTCAGTTACTCTTTGTTTTTTTATTTTGTTGTTGCTTTTGTTGTTGTTTCTTCCCTGACAGTGTCTTCGCTGAGCCTGGAGCTTGCTGATTGGTTAGTCTGGGGACCTGATTGTCTCTATCCCCCAACCCCCACCCCCAGCCTAGCACCAAATTACAGGCCTGTGTGGCTATGCCCAACTTTTTTCTTTTCTTTTTGAGACAGAGTCTGACTTTGTAGCCCTGGCTGGCCCAGAACTTGAGGTGTAGACCAGGGTGACCTCAAACTCACAGAGATCCACCTGTCTCTGCTTCCTCAGTGCTGGGATTAAGAATGTATGACACCACCCACACCTGGCCTTTCACGTGACTGCTGAAGAGCATTTTACCAACTAGGCCATCTCCGTGGCGCCTTTTCTCTTTCTTTTTCATGAAAAGAAATGGCGTCATCATCACCACCACCACCATCATCACCATCATCATCAATACCATCAGTGCCGGAGGACATCTTTGGAAGTCGGTTCTCCTCGTCCATCCACCGTTGGACCCAGGAACTGAATTTAGGTCTTCAGGCGAGCACAGCGAGCACAAGCACTCTCACCTGCTGAGTCATCCCACTGACCCCTTTATTCTTCTGTGCTGATGCAAGAGATGAAAACCCAAGGCCTCAGATGTGCTCCGTGCTCTGCCCTGGGCTCCAGCACCAGAGAGCACGAACTTTTGCAATACCGAGGAAATTAAACCCGGCATACACACCATTCAGACATACGCACGTATACACCCATCCCACACTTGCTCCGCCCATTTACCCTCGTACAAATCCACGTGCCTAAATTTGCATCGTGGCTGCTTGAATCCAGACGGCATGGAAACACACACGTCATGCGATCACACACATGCACGGATGCTCGTGTGTTGTGTGTTGTGTGTATCTACACGCCTAGGTGTGCATCACACAGAGAGATGCGTTCAGGGCCCATTCCAGCAGACGACTTCGGAACAGAGAACAGACGGACGGGCTGGTGATGACATCAGCCCGTATCTGCCTTGGAAAGGGTTGGGGGTATCTGCTGTGGCGTGTTCTTGGCCTCTTGACATCTACCTTGTGGGACCCTGGCCCCTGCACCCCTGCCTGCCACACCTTATTCCCCCGGCCCCTGTACAGAAGGGCTGTCCCATATGGCAGGGAACAGGGGTGACCCTGTTGCCCTGTGAGAATGCCTCGGGAATCCCACACAGATCTCTTTCTGCCTGATGTCTCCTTGGGGCACTAGGGATGAACAGCTTTTGACATGTTGAGCGGGAAATTGCTTTTCCCCTCCTGCTTCTGAGACTCGCTCTTAAGACTTTAATTGCAGAAGAAGGCTCTGGGGTTGGAGACTGTGCAGGTGTGAGTGATGTCAGCTTTCGGAGCCTGGCAGGGCTGAGCCAGGGAGAGGGCTGTGCGGGGAGGGATGGGGGAGTAGGGGGTGGCACCTTCGGAGCCAGAATCAGCCCTGTCATTTAAATCCTCTGTGCTCCCCGCCTCCAGACCTCAGGCTTCTCTGAGGTATCGCACAGTGCCCATTAGGGGCCTTCCTCATCCCCTCCTCTGCCAGCTTCATGAACACCTACCTCCCTCTTACCTTGAAGGAGCCCTCACTGTGAGCGGGTGCTAGGTTTGGTTCTGCAGTCTTGTCCCCAGGTCCTGCCTGTACTGGGCACTGTGGGCACTGGCGGTGGGAAGCCAGAGAGTCTGTCCTTCCTCAGGGTAAATAGGAGTCATTCATACATGGTGAGTGGGTATCTCGGCAGGGGGAACCCAGGTAAGACAAATAGAGGGGCCCATCAGAAGCCCAGCCTGAGACTTCCTTCCCCAACCAGGCCTCAGGCAAGGTACTCTCCTGCCTATGGCCTCTGTAAGTCAGAGAGATCCCTTCACTCACCAGATGCTTCGTTTGATCATTTGTCCTGACTCAGGGACACTGCTTTCCCTTATGCAGCAAGGACTCACAGAAGTAAGTCCTCATGGGCCCAGATAAAGCCATTTTGACGGACACTCAGGTTGCAAAGACTACACTGTGGCAGTAAACGGGGCCTATGCACTGAGCCATAAGGGGGCTGCTGTCGGAGGGAGGGGTCAAAGGGGACTGGAGTCTCCTAATAGAGCTGGCTAAATGACCCAAGTGTGATGACAAAAATGCATCCATCACTCTTAGAAGGGAGGGCGCTTCCACATGAGTGAGAAGAGCAGTGCTGCTGAGGAGGGGAGTCACAGCTGGGAGGGAGCAGGCAGGGAATCAGAGCTCCACAGGCAAGCTTCAGCAAGCAGCCGCAAGCCCTCCCGCGGTGAGTGGAAACAGAAGCTCACCTCAGAATCACCAAGAGAAGCAAAAGGAAACGATGGAGTGGGTTTGACAGCACCACCCTCATTGTCAGGGAGCAGAGGTGGCAGGGGCCAGAACCAGTGACCCCAGGATCACAGGAGACAGGGCCAGCCTTGGCAGAGCCTCGGGAACCAGTAAGCACACACACATCACACACTCAATGTTCTGAAATCAGAGGAGAGCAAAGCTGACAGAATATTGGGGGAGACAACAAGGCTGCACAGTGTGCGAAGGGGCCTGCTGCCAAGCTCCTGATAACCCGAGTTCAATCCCAGGAACTGACACAAAGGAAGGGAGAATTGACCCACAAAAGCTGTCCTCTGACTTACACACACACACACACACACATATATATACAGACTACAGACACACGGACACACAGAGACACACACATACACATATATACACAGACACACATACACACATACACATATATATACAGACACACACACAGACATACAGAGATGTACACACACACAGATATATATACATACATATAGACACAGAGACACAAACACATACACACAGAGACACATATATACAGACATACAAACACACACAGATACACATAGACACATATATACACAGACACACAAACACACAGACACACACACATACATACACACAGACACACAAACACACACATAGACACACAAACGGACACACACGCACACGAAAATGACAAAGGCTGAAAAACATGAACTTTGCAAAGCCTCACCCACTTCACTCCAGACAGCAAAATGTCAGCACAATCAGTTGCCGTCGTTTTCTGTAATATCCAGGGCTGGTCGTGTGGCTCAGTGATAATGAACTTGCCCAGCAGGGGAAAACATTCTGGGTTCTAGCCCCAGCACCAAAGGAGAAAAGACAGGAGACTCAGAAGAGCCATGGAAGGGACACAATGAAACATTCAAGGTCGTCCTGAGGACATGAAGACGGACTGGGGTGGGGACTCAGGTGCTGGAGGGTGAACCCAGCTCTGCATAGCCAGCAGGAAACCCTGAGAAACAGCTCCAGCACGGTGTTAACTGGGCACAGTGCTCCATGCCTGTAATCCCAGCAGGGGGAGGTGAAGCAAAGTCATCCAAGTTCGAGGTCAGCCTGGGACACGTGAGAAACTGTCCAGAAAGGAAGGAGGGACAGAAGGAGGGATGAAGGAGGGAGGGACGGAAAGAACAAGCCAGGGTAGAACACAGTCTGAGTGGCTCACGCCTGTGACTCCCTCATTTGAGAGGTTGAGGCAGAAGGCTCCCCACCGCTCCGAGTCCAGCATGGACTATATAGCTAGCTCTAGGCCATTCTGGCTTCAGAGTGTGGCCATGTCTCTCAAAAATAAAAATAAAAATAAATCTGTGGATATGTAATCCCAGTGACAATGAGGCTGGAGACAGGCTGTCCCCGGGGCTCACTGTCCAGCTAGCCTAGTCTGCTTGGCGAAGTTCCAAGTTAATGAGAGCCCCGTCCCAAACAAAAATTACAGGTCTGTCCTCAGACCTCCAACATGCATGTGCATGCGTGCCCACGTGTATACCCACGCATGCAAAATGAAAATGAGTAAAATGATTTACTTTTTCCAAGGAAGAAAGAAGAGAAAAACCAAGATAGAAACTTTAGAAACGGGGTTGGGGATTTAGCTCAGTGGTAGAGCGCTTGCCTAGCAAGCGCAAGGCCCTGGGTTCGGTCCCCAGTTCTGAAAAAAAGAAAAGAAAAAAAAAACTTTGAAACCTATAGATTTTTATTTTATCATCATTTTTGTGTATGTATACAAAGTTTTGCCTCTCTGTGTCTGTGTACCACGTACACGAAGAGGAGTTTAGGTACCCCGGAACTGGAGTAACAGATGGCTGTGATGGCCACTATGTGGGTGCTGGGATTTGAACTCAGGACCTCTGGAAGGCAGTGCATGTTCTTAACCCCTGAGCCATCTCTCTGTTCCTTTGTGGGGCAAGGGCAGAAAGAAGGACAGAAGGAAAGGGAAAAAAAGTCATCTCTAGGGGGTGCTGTATTGTAGTTACAAAAGATTATATATATATATACATATATATATTTTAAAGGATTTATTTATTTCCTGTATGTGAGTACACTGTCGCTGTCTTCAGACACACCAGAAGAGGGCATCGGATCTCATTACAGATGGTTGTGAGCCACCACGTGGTTGCTGGGATTTGAACTCAGGACCTCTGGAAGAGCAGTCAGTGCTCTTAACTGCTGAGCCATCTCTCCAGCCCCCTATACCTTTTTTTAAAAGTAGACTCTAAATTCTATTTTAAGAAGACACATTTTAAAGATTTGTTTTTATTATTTTTTGTTTATATGTAGGTACGCCTGTGTGCATATGTCCCATGTGAACAGCGCCAAAAGGGAGTGTTGGATCCCCGGAGTTGGAGTTTACAGGTGGATGTGAGTGGCCAGCGTGGGTGCTGGGGACTAAATGTGGGTCCCCTAGAAGAGTCCTAGAAGAGCAGGAAGTGCTTTCACCGCAGAGCCCTCTCTCCAGCCCTCTGTGTCATGCCTTATTACATACATCTCTCTAAACCAAGAAGACCAAACTTTAAAGTTACATATGTACACGAGTGCGTGGAGGTGAGAAAACAGCTTCGGGGGGGGTTGCTTTCTTGATTCACAGTGTGGGTCCCAGGGAGTGAACTCGGGGTTGTCAAGCTTGGTGGCAAGCTCCCTTTCACCCAGTGAGCCATCTTGCCAGTCCAACACTGAATGTTTTTGGAGACAGGGTCTCATGAAGCCCAGGTTGGCCCTGAGCACAGTTTGTAGTCAAGGATGACTTTGAACACCTCCTCCTCCTGCCGCCCTCTCTCCACAGGTGCGAGCCACCACACCTGGCTCTGTTTGTTTGGCTTAATTTTTTAGTCAGGGCATCACTATGCAGTCCTGGCTGGCCTGGGACTCGCTGTATAGACTAGGCTGGCCTGGGGCTTGCGATTCGTTGCAGACGAGGCTAGCCTCATATTTGAGGTTATCTTCATGCTTTTGAATCCTGGGAGGGGAGCGTGCTCATTTATTTTCTTTAATAAAAAAGTGAGGACTGAAGAACTAGCTCAGCCATTCAGAGCATTGGCTGCTCTTCCCGAGGATCTAGATTTCAGAAGAACACCCCATGGAGGCTCACAAGCACCTATAACTCCAGTTCAGGGGATCCAATACCCTATTCTGGCCTCATGGGCCAAGGCACGCACTACAATGCATACACCCAAGCAAAATGCCCATGCACATAAAATAAAGATTTAAAGAAAAAGATTTAAAAATTAATAATAAACATGGACCTACTGGCACCTTGAAAACTGCAGCTGCCTGACTTTACTTTGTCTGTCCATTTGTTCCTAGCTGCCAGCACCCACATAAGGGACAAAAGTCCCTTCTGACTCCTTTGTTCCTTATCCATCCACCCTCTGTGGCCTACAGCATGTAACTAAAGTCAAAACCACACTTCCCCCCCTGGATTCTTCCCAAAAGGAAGCCTATGACGAGATGCTCCCTGCACCAGCAAAAGCCTCCCTAGGAAGTGGTTCCAGGAGCCAGGCAGGAAGCCATCAGCAGCCGAGATGAATCACCAACAAACAGGGTTACCATTGCTATGGCAACAGGTACCCAGCCCTCGGGGGTCTCCTGGAACGTGCGGCAGCAGATCTGGGGGAGGCACTTTCTCATCACGCCTTCTCTGCGCCCCAGGTGACAGCGATGTGACCACAGGGGTCCCTCTGAGCCTGTGAGTGTGGCACAAGCCCTTGAGAAGACAGCTTGAAAGCCAGACTTTGAATGCCAGGGAGAGGCTTGTGCTGTTCCCTGACTGAGCCCCATCAGCTTCAGCCTCTGGAACACGCATTTCCCGTGGCCACAATCGAGCAGCTCTCAGGTGGGGTTCCAGTAGGATCAGACTTGAAGCACACAACCGGAGTCTCTCCCCAACCCCCAAATCACCCAGAAACGACCCACTCCAGATTGCCATGGGCCTGGTCTCCTGGGCTCTTGAAAATGTCAGGAACAGTGTTAAGGTTTGGTCTCTCACTGTGTATTGTAACGCCAAATACTGGCCCCCAAGGCACAGACCTAAATGATACTATGTAACCTTGCCTCCCAAGTTCTCCCTGATTGGTGAATAAAGATGCTGATAGTCTATCACTGGGCAGAAGAGAGATACATAAGGTTTCCCATCAGGTCTTGGGGTCAAGGAGAAAAGAGAGAGAGAAGAAGGTGTAGAGAGAAGACACATGGGTGAATCATGAAAACATGGCCAGGAGAGCTGGCCAGTTAGAGTCAAGAGCGGCCCAGATGAAACATGGTAAGTTATAACTCAGGGTTATTGATAAGGAAGTAAATACTAATAGCTTAGTGGGTTGATATCTGCCCAGCTCTAGTGATCTAAGGCTTACTATAAATATAACGGTTTGTGTCTTTTATCTGGGAACTGAATGATCTAAGGAGGGGTAGAAACCCCTCGAATTGAGATTAAATATTTACTACAACAGGACACCCTGAAGTCTCTGGGACCACCTTGTCTCTCCGGTTTCCAGTTCTAAAGTCCCTGAGAGACAGAAGTTTTATCTACCTGGTTGGTGGCTGATGCAGGCAGCATCTTAGAACTCCAAGAAGCTAGCCAGGCCTGGAGCAAGACGGTGACAAAGTGGGTGACTGGTAAAAGGCTGGACACATGCCAGAGAATGAGAGGGTAAGGGGTCCTCTGTGGCCCCTGAGGACTGCAGCTCTGAGCCTGAGGACACACTCAGGCCACGGCATGAGCGAGCTCGGAGAGTAGGACCCGGTGTGCGGCATGTGCTACCTGGCGGTTATAGCCCATAATAAGAGTACAGGAGCATTGGTCTACAGACCTTGTGGCTATGGAGAACAGTGTTCAGGATGCCAGGCTGCCTGTCAAAGATGGTTACTTACTCTGTGTCAGAATTCGTGCTGGGAAGCTACCAGTGTCTAAAGACAGAGGGGCAAAGAAGTGGAGACCTCTCTACTTGGAAGCAGAAGCCATCATGACTTCACTTCTGCAATATCAGCATGGGTATGGCTCCCTGGTCTTAGGAAGCAGAGGAGGCCTGGCCTGGGAGCTAACTGGGCCTTTCATGGAAGAACAGGGCAGTCCTTCTTAGTCCCTCTAAATCATATCTCCCCCTGGCTATGCCCAGTGCTTACCTAGCATGCATGAAGCCCTGGGTTTGATCCCCAGCTGTGCATAAACTAAGCATGGCGATGCCTACAATCCCAGCGCTCAAGATGTGGAGGCAGGAGGATCAGAAGTTCAAGGTCATTTTGTTGTTTGGAATGAGACTGGCCCATTGGCTAGTCAGTTGGTGGAACTGTTTGGGAAGGGTTGGGGGTGTGGCCTTGTTGGAGGGGGCGTGTCACTGGGAGATAGACTCTGAGGTTTAAAAAGCCCGCATTATCCCCAGTTAGTTCTGCAGCTCTCCCGCCCTCCCTCCTTCTTGGATGTAAGTTCTCAGCTACTTCTCATCACCATGGCTGCCTGCCTGCCTGCCTGCCTGCCTGCCTGCCTCTGTTCTCTCCACCACGATGGTCGATGGTCGTAAACTTGAAACTGTAAGCAAGTCCCCAGTCAAGTGCTTTCTTTTATGAATTGCTTCGGTCATGGCGTCTCTTAGCGGAAATAGAGAAGGAACCAAGGACTCAACTGTAATTGAGCCATCCTCAATTATATAGTAAAAAACCTGGATAGATGAGCCTCTGCTTTAAAATGTAAAAAAAAGGTAGCATTACTGTGACTCTGGCTGGAGCCTGGGCATGACTCCCTTTTCAGTCCCCCCATGGGGGCATGGAACCCAGGGCTTAGAGCACGAAAGGCAGTCTTTTTTTTTTTTTTTTTTTCTTTTTTTCGGAGCTGGGGACCGAACCCAGGGCCTTGTGCTTCCTAGGCAAGCGCTCTACCACTGAGCTAAATCCCCAACCCCCAAAAGGCAGTCTTAATTAGGGTTTCTATTGCTGTGTTTTAAACACCATGACCAAAGCAACTTGGGGGAGAAAGGGTTTGTTTCAGTTCACCCTTCTATATGGCTGCTCAACACCAAAGGAAGTCAGGACAGGAGCTCACACAGGGCAGGAACCTGGAGGCAGGAGCTGATGCAGAGGCCATGGAGGGGTGCTGCTTACTGGCTTGTTCCCCATGACTTGCTCAGCCTGCTTCCTTATAGAACCCAGGACCACCATGCAGTCCAGGGATGGCTCCGTCCATGGTGCGCTGGGAGGCCACACTGATTACTAATTAAGCAAATGCCTTCATCAGGATGTATGGGGGCATTTTCTCAACTGAAGTTCTCCGAATCTGATGATTCTAGCCTGTGTTAAATTGACACAAACCTGTCCAGCAATGGGAACCATTTCCGTGCTCCCAGGCCCAGCATGGTGTCCCCTAGTCTACCCTCCCATCTCCTGTGGGTTGAGTGACCTTGAGCCTCCTTTGAGGCCCACCTATTCTGCTGCTTTGCTATCCCGGCTTTGAGGATCCTTCCCACAACACCTATCCCTAGGTGGAGAGTCCCAGAGGGCATGGCTGTGCCTGAGAGGTCAGGAGAGGTGGACAGAGCTGACCCTTCCACCTGCTTCTGCTAAGCCTGGACTCCCCTGGGGTCCCCTGAGACTTCTGTTCCCAGGACAGGGAAAGGTGCATCCCTGAAGAGATCTTGTCCATGTCCTTCTTCCTACCCCCTTATCAGGGATGGTGTACATGTGGGTCTTAGGACCTTGTCCTGGACCTCCCTTAGATTCTCAGTGCCTGGGATCTGCAAGCATGATTACACCCAAGACCCTTGGGAGAGATAGCCAGAGGCTAGTGACAAGGGCCTACCCTGGGCTGGGAAACAGCAGCTGGCAAGCCTACCCCAGGCCCTGCCCATAGCCAGGCCAACGATTAATCAGCCCTTGAACTCCTAAAGAATCATTTGAGGGCTCAGGAGATGGTGGTGCCAGTCCTAAGGTCCCAACCTTTAGGGCATAAAGGGCTCCTTATCTAAAAACTATGTGCTCCAGCACCCCTGGAGGTCTCAGCACATCTCAGAGACCTGCAATAGAAGGCCACCAAGCTGGTGGCACTGGAACCAACCCCAGAGCCTGCCTGACCTGGGCCTCACATGCTGTCCACGCTGAATGCCTGGACAAGCTTCTAACTCTCTCAGGTAAGGGAGCTCCAGTCAAGCAGAATGTATTCAGGACTTGGTGTGTGTGCATGTGTGTGTGCATGCATGTGTGTGCACGTGTTTATATATGGGCTTGTGTGTGTATGTATGCGCATGTATACGTGTGTGAGTATATATTCATGTGTGTGTATGTGCACGTGTGTGTAGAGGCCAGAGGTCAACCTTAGCTGTTGCTCCTCAGGAGCCATCCACTTTTTTTTTTTTTTTTTTTGGTTCTTTTTTTTGGAGCTGGGGACCCGAACCCAGGGCCTTGCCACGCTCTACCACTGAGCTAAATCCCCCAGCCCAGGCCATCCACTTTTATGTGTAGTTGTGTCTTGCCTGAATGTATGCCTGTTGTCTGTGTACCATGTGCACAACTGGTGTCTTTAGAGGGGGAGGAGAATGTCGGATCCCCGCCCCCAGAACTGGTCTTCACCCCCTTCCAAACCCCCTGAAGAGCATCCAATGCTCTTAACCACTAAGCCACCTCTCCAGTGTCCCCCTTTTTTGAAATAGGTCTCACTGGACTGGAGCTTACCAAATGGACTACAGTGGCCAGTGATTGTTAGGGTTCCTGGTTTGATCCCGGGTTTTGGCACCAATGTTAGGTCTTAAATCTTGGTCCGTGCTGGGACAGAACACACACCGTGGTTCCACGTGGAGAGGTTTAATGAGAGAATAGAAGGGCAGAAAGGCTGCGGGCCATGGGCACGTGGAGGGGGCGGGGGATGGGGGAGGGGGCTGAGGATGGGAAAGGGGAAAAGAACAGCAAAGAATAAAGAGCAAGAGGGGTAAGAGAGGGAGGAGAGGCAAGCAGCCCCTTAAGTAGTCAGGCACAGCTGGCTGTTGCTAGGCGACTGTGGGGCGGAGCATACCTGGTTGCTGCCAGGTAGCTGTGGGGGTGGAGCTTAGACAGAATACCAACAGTGATCCCCAGGGGCCCGCCAGTCTCAGCCTCCCTTGTGCTGGAATTACAAGAGTGACGACCATTCCTAGCTTTTTGTGGTTTTGTTATGTTTTTAATTTCCTCCTTCCTTCCTTCCTTCCTTCCTTCCTTCCTTCCTTCCCTCCTTCCTTCCTCTCTCCTTCACTCCCTCACGCCCTCCCTTCCTTCTTTTCCTCTTTTTGCACTGGTTACTGGAACTGGGTGCTCTGCCGATACTTTACTCCCAGAGTGTCTCCTTAGCCCCAGAACCTCTTCCAGGTCGAACAATCCAAGACAGGATCAGCCTGAGGCAAAGTGTCTGCACTGCTCTCCAGAGGGTTAAAGGAAAAACCTGGCCCGCTGCCCATCAGGTAGCAGGAATCAATCCATCCCCAGTGAGGAATTTTAAACACTGTCCCAGAGTCCACCCTGAAGGTAGGACACTGGCCTGAGGCCCAGTGGCTTCCTCTCAGCTCCCAGAGGGCGGGCCCTTGTACCGTTTATAAGCGCTAATCACGGTTGGGAGCCAGCCACGTGATGCGACCTGGGCGTGTCCCAGTTCTGAATCTCAAAGTGGATGCCGGGCCGCTCTCCTTTGATAAACTGTGCAAATGCAACCCCACAGTGTCGAGTAACTAGGGGTTTCGGTTTTAGTTTTAGTCACTTAAATCTTCTGTGGTAGAGAAAAGCAGAGTGTGTGGGCGTATTGTCACCATCGCTGGGTTTAAATTTTAATGCGAGTTCCCACAGAAAGAAAACTCGATACAGACCAAGCAGACCTGAGAGGAAGTCTATCTTCTATTCCTCTCTCCCCGATTCTCGTTCTCTGTCTCGTCTGCCTGTCTGTATCTCTCTCTCTCTCTCTCTCTCTCTCTCTCTCTCTCTCTCTCTCACACACACACACACACATTTTCCAACATTTTTTGTAAATGTGTACTTTATAATGTTTCCAGCCACCCACATGGAAGGACACCTGGAAAAGCCGGAGGAGAGAATGGATTCCAAAGTCGTCTTCTGACCTCTATATGTTGGCACAGCACAAACATCGTGGACACGTGCAACAATAGTTACTTTTTGAAGAATGATTTATTTATCTTATACATATGGGTTCACTGTCACTCTCTTCAGACACACCAGAAGAGGGCGTCAGATCCCATTCCAGATGGTCTCGAGTCACGGTGTGGTTGCTGGGAATTGAACTCGGGTCCTCTGGAAGAGTAGTCGGTGCTCTTAACCACTGAGCCATTTCTTCATCTCAATGATAATTATTTTAATTAAAGAAAAGAGATCCATCTATATGAAGAATCCCTTTTAACTGTTTTCCTGTTATGAAGTGAGCACAAAACAAAAGGCCAACGAACAAAAAAAAAAAAAAAAAAAAAAAAAAAAAAAAAACCCAACAAAAAACCAAACCAACCAACAAGGAAAACAAAACAAAAACAAACACAGAAAACCATTTCACATGACACCCTCCCTCAGGAAGCCTCTTTCACAGTTTGTCAGTGACCCGAAGGCTGTTGGCTTCCTCTATCTCCCTGCACCTGTACCACAGGCAAGCACAACTCCTAGCACTGAGCAGATGGTGTGGCCAATGCTCTCAATGACTGGGTGGTTTCCAGCACCAGGCCCTGAACTTTCAATCTTCCTACTAGTGCCACTCTCCTTGCTTTCTTTCTCTTTAAAATATTTTATGCGTATGCTATTTTGCCAACATCTTCGTATGTGTGCTGTATGTGTGCAATGCCATTGGTGGGGCCTGAAGAGGGTACCGGATGCCCTGGAACTGGAGTTCCTGAGTTGTTAGCAGCTGCAGGGAGGGTGGGATTTCTGGGAGGCTGTGAACTTGTTATGGTAATATTCTTGCTGCATGAGAGGCCCTTCCTAGAAGTCTGATGGGGAGAAGGGGAGGGACCCAGGGGCACTTCCAGCCAACCATGTAGAGAACACCCACACTCTTGGAACCTGGGTGCTATGCTCTAGTCTTGAGCTCCGGCTCCTCTCCTGGAGGCAGACTGAAGTCTCGTCGTGGTAAGGGGAGGATTACAGAGCCTGACATCTTTCCTAATCTCAGGCACCCGACCCTCGGGCTAGCCTTTTCTGACAGCCATAGCCAGGGAGGCCACCTACTCACCTCTTCTCTCCATCGAACCGGCCACTGTCCCTTTCCAAGGTGGACCATCATCAGCTCCCATCATCTCTTCCCTCTGCTCCAGCCCTTGCGGTCTTCCTTGTCACATGCACCCCTTTGCGGACCTCCTGCCAAGAAGACTACCTCTTCCTCTCTCTGTTCTCTGTCCACAGTGACACCACCAGATATTCACCAGTCCAATGCCCGTGTGTAAGCATGTGTGTGTGCCTGCCTTTGTCTGTTTCTCCATGATTCCCCGCTGCCCCAAACTGGTCTATTCAAAATCTCCTATTCCATCCCCAGAGCCCCTCTTTATGCTCTGAATGGGTTCCCCAAAGTCCCCACTTCCTTCCATCAGTCTCCTTTGCTGTGCCCTCGGGGACTTTCTGGCCTACATCCATCCCTTCTGTGACTTCTTTCCTCAGATACTCCCCGAAGGCTGCCGCTGGCCTTCTGCTGGGTTTCCACAGACGGTGACTCAGACCTACCCTGCAATCCAGACAGACCACAGCAGCACAGTGCCGTACCAGGGCATCGAAGGTTCATCATCCTTCTAAGCTCCAGAGTCAGGGAGGCACTGTGTGTGTGTTAGGCTTTGTAAGTGACTGTCACGGTCCAAGCAAGGACTTAAGATCTGGGTACTATCTGCATCTGGGAGAGGCAGGGGGCTGCAAGTCAGACCATCCAACTGCTGTCCCACCCCATCCACTACCCACCGCCCAGCCCCTCTACCTGTGCCTGTACCCACCGTCCCTACAAAGTGTTTCTTCCTTCAGGAGCGGGCTCTGCTCTTGCAGGAGGCCTGGATCTTTTTACCTCCAGCCCTGCCACCACCTTGACTCCTGCGTTGCGCGCTGAAGTCGTAATAACATGCTCTCTGCTGCCCGTTCTTGTCCACCGCACCCCAGCTGCCAGGTTAATCTCCAGAGAATGCCGTTAGGACTGGCGCCTTGATCACCTCGCTTGTCAAATGCGGGGTTCCAGCTCGATAGATCAGCATCTTTAGAGCTCAAATAAATCCTTTGGAATCCTGAAGACCATTATCCCCCAAGATGTGTGTGGCTCAGAGAGACTGCTGGGGGAGTTGGTGTCAGCCCTAGCCTGCTGGGGCTTTGCAGTGCTTAGCCAAGGAGCCAGGCAGTGTGAGTCAATGTGTGTGTGTGTGTGTGTGTGTGTGTGTGTGTGGTCAGGGTGTGTGTGTGGGGGGTCAGTGTCAGGTGAGGGTGGGTTAGTTGGGGGAGGGTCAATGTGAGAGAGTCATTGTGGAAAGGTCAGTGGGAGATGGGTCAGTATGGGGGAGGGTCAGTATGGGGGAGGGTCAGTGTGGGGAGGGTTAGTATGGGGAGGTCAGTTGCAGGGAGATCAGTGTGTGCCGGGTCAGTGTTGGGTGGGTAGGGTGAATGGGGCTGTCAGTGGGGGAGGTCAGTGTGGGGAGGGTCAGTATGGGGAGGTCAGTTGCAGGGAGGTCAGTGTGTGCTGGGTCAGTGTTGGGTGGGTAGGGTGAATGGGGCGGTCAGTGGGGGGAGGTCAGTGGGGGAGGTCAGTGTGGGGGAGGGTCAGTGTGGGGGAGGGTCAGTGTGGGGAGGGTCAGTGTGGGGTTTGCTGTGGTGGGGTCGGTGTGGGTGGGTCAGTACAGGAGGGTCAATGTCGGAAGGTCGGCGTGGGGGATCTGTGTGGGAGGAGGGTTTGTGTGAAAGGTCAGTGGGGGGGGTTCAGTGTGAAAGGTTAGTGGGGGAGAGAACAGGGGTCACTGTTGGGGGTCAGTGAGGGAGGGTCAGTGGAGGAAGGGTTCGTGGGAGAGTCTTGCTCACAGGGCAGAACCCAGGGGAGAGGGCTGCATGAGAGTTCTGGCTTGCTGTACAAAACAGCCACACCGCTGACATGTTCTCTTGCCCTTTGGAGCCTGTGGGTGGTACATGGGCGTGTGTGTGTGTGTGTGTGTGTGTGTGTGTGTGTGTGTGTGTGTGTGTTCGAGTGCCTGTGTGAGTCTGAAGTTCAGATGTGAGCAAAGGGTGGAGCCCTACAGGAGGGAAGGGGAAGGCTGCCTCTTCCAGCGGTGCCAACAGCAGCCCTGGGTGCTTCTGAGCAGCGGCAGTGCTCCTATCTCTGCTTGGTCATCCCAGGAAGGGATGCTACATATCTGTATCCAGATTCTTTCTTCCTCCGAGGACACCCATGACACTGGACAAAGCGCCCACTCTCGGTGGGCTTTCGTTTTAATTTGATTATGTGGACAAAGATCTGGTCCCTGCCAAGGTCACACTCCGAGGTCCCAAGATGGACAGGAGTTTAGGGACAAAGGGATTATTCAACTCAGTAGTGGGCAAGATGAGATAAGAAATCTCAAATGTGATGTTCGGGGACAGCCTAGAAATGCCCCCGGAAGCAGAGGGCAGGGCAGCAGGAGGTGCTGATGCCAGGTAAACACAGGAGCAGAGACAGCCATTCTGGGCATCCTAGAAGTTTGTGGGTGGGGCCAGAGGAGCCCCGCCCCACCAGGACTGCTCGGCATCCGCAGCCCTCCTGGAATCAAGCAGCTGCGGGCTGCTCTGCCTGGCCACCAGCTCTGTGAGAGACATATGCGCAGACTGGTCCTTGAGGACAAGCCCCATAATTACCCTCGGCTGCCAGCACACAGCATCCACGTCAGTGATAAGCCAAGCTGGGCGGGAGGTGCACCAGCCCACAGACACCTCAGAGGTGGGCTGGTCCTGCTGACATCAGCGGCTCTCTGCCTGAGACAGAAGCTTTGGCCATGCTTCGACAGGAAGAAGGCCTTCCCTAGAGGAAACCTGAGCAAGCCGCCTGCGCGCTGCCAGGCGGGCATCGCCAGAGCCCACAGGAAATTGCTATCTTCTGGGTGAGATTTTTTGCCTAGAGCTGTTCTGGGCAGATGGCATATTACTGATGCGACTATCCAGGTCCAGTGAAGTCTGGGAAGGTCATCTATCCTGCCTCATTCTCTATGTCCACCTTTGTAGCCACCTGCAGAGGCAAGCTGGGGCCAGCATTGTCTGTTCACTTTTGTGAGGGACCAGAAGTCACATACCAAGCCTGATTAAGGAGCAAGAGATTGTGTGACCACTGACACTCATCCCCGCACCTGTGCCTCATGCCACGGGACCTGGAAGGAGATGACGTCAGACTCTGATGGGCCAGATCCCAGAATAATTGTCTGGACGGTGAATATTAAAGTCCCAGATCCACATTGTCCAGGAAGGAGACCGCAAGGCACACATGGCTTCTGAGCAATTAAAAGGTGCCGACTGCCAAAATCCATGAGGGGTTGCCAAGACTTCGAAGGGCTGTGACGATAAGAAAGACGCCGCCGTAATGTTTATATTGACCACATGTTGAAGTAAAAATATTTGGATGCTGGAGAATAAGCAAATATAGTATTAACACTTACTATGCTGACTTCTCTTTTTAAAAACATGTTTATATTTTTTAAATTAATTTTATTTGTGTATGAATGCTTGTCTGTCCATGTGTATGCAGGCTGGTTTGCCCGTGGAAGGTAGGAGAGAGAATTACCAATGGCTGCGATCCACCATGTGGGTGCCGAAAACCAAACTCGGGTTCTCTGCAAGAGAAACAAATGCTCTCAACTACTTAGCCCTCTCTCCTGCCCTACTTTTTATCTTAAAAAAAAAATGTGGCTACCAAAAATTTTAAAATCATAGCCAGGTGTGGTGGATGAATGCCTTACACTTAAAATCCCAGCGCTCGGCAGGCTGAAACAGGAGGAGACAGTGAGTTCCGGATTAGCCTAGGCTATAAAGAAAGATCCTGTTACAAACAACATAACCACATAGTTGAATTAGTCCCAGAACTCAGATGGCAAAGTCAAGAGGGAGACTACTTGAAACTAGGAGTTCAAGACCCTGTCCCAAAATGAAATAAATCTCAGTATCCATCAATCCATCTATCCATCCATCGATCCGTCCATCCATCCATCCATTTATCTTGAGACAAGACCTCCTTACATAAGCCCAAACTGGAACCGAAATGTTTCTCCTGCTTCAGCCTCCCGAGTGCTGAGTGCTGTGATTACAGATAGACACCACCGTGGTTGACTTAAACATTTTCTTTTGAATGGGGTTTTAGTTCAGGGTGAAGTATTTTCCTGGCATGTGTGAGGCCCTGAGTATTCAAACTCCAGGGCTTCAGTAAGTAACCTAACGTAGTTAGAGTCCTCGTCCACGAAGCACAGACTTCCCGTCCAATACCTAGTGTCAAAAAAAGAAAATCTGGGGGCTGGGGACTTAGCTCAGTGGTAGAGCGCTTACCTAGGAAGCGCAAGGCCCTGGGTTCGGTCCCCAGCTCCGAAAAAAAGAAAAAAAAAAAAAAAAAAAAAAAAGAAAATCTGTCTAAACACGGGTCATCGTGGGGAAGTGTAAGCCACCCTTACCTATTCCGAGATAGAGAAGAACACCCCAGTCTCTCTCCTTTCCCCCATCTCACTCAGGGTCTGTATTGGCCAGGAAGCTGTTTTCAAACTTCCTGGCTGAAACAATACTCCTTCCTCAGCACCTCCAAGAAGAGGGATGGCATTTGCATCAGAAGATCCATTCTGTAACAAAAGAACAGACATCTCTAACACCCTGCACAGTCAGAGGGGCTCAGACCCCTATAACTTGCTAAGAGATGTAAGCAGGTCTGGTGGCCTCTCTGGGCGTCCTGTGTGGAGTGAAACATCCCTGGCTAAAGCATTCTGCACCATCAGGGCCTCGTGGGTGGTCCATCAGCAACCTGAAGGGGATGTAACTTTGTTACTAACGCCAGCGTTTATGGCACACCTTATCTAGTCCGACAGAAAGAATTGCCACGCATGCGCCTGAACCCACCTTGCCACGCATGTGCCTGAACCCAGCCTGAGACCCAAGGAAGGCAGGGCAGAGATGATAGTCATGCCCCCGCCCCCACCCCAGTCCTGGATTTATGGCAGGGAGGAGGAGATAAGGCACGAGTGCACACAGATGCGGGAGGTTTCCGTGACCCCATTCCAACACCCTGTGATGAAGTGTCCACCCCAGGGCAGCAGGTGAGCTGGTGAGAACAAACATATTCCCAACAGCAGCACCTTCAGAGCTAGCGGAGAGGGCTGGGGGAACAGGGCATGGTGGCACACAGTATGTCTGGCACACAATAAACTGACACCATGTGCCTGGCACATAGTAGGCCTTCCATGTTCCCTCCTGTCAGATCAGGGCAGGAACTAGTGCAGAGGCCATGGAGGGGTGCTGCTTACTGGTTTGCTCCCCATGGCTTGCTTAACTTGCTTCCTTTTTATTTTATTTTATTTTTATTGGTTATTTTATTTATTTACATTTCAAATGTTATCCCCCTTCCTGATTTCCCCTCTGCACACCCCCTATCCCATCCTCCCTCCCCCTGCCTCTATGAGGGTGCTGTCCACCACCCACCCACTCCCAGCCTGCTTTCTTATAGAACCCAGGACACTAGCCCCAGGATGGCACCACCCATGAAGGGCTGGGCCTTCCCCCATCGATCACAAATTAAGAAGATCTCCTACGGGATTGCCTAGAGCCAGATCTTGAACTTACATTTTCCTTTTCTTTTTCTTTTCTTTTTTTTTTTTTTCTTTCTTTCTTTTTTTTTTTTTTTTTCAGAGCTGGGGAAACCCAGGGCCTTGCGCTTGCTAGGCAAGCACTCTACCACTGAGCTAAATCCCCAACCCACTTTTTTCTTTTCTTAACAGTTTATTTTCATCTTATGTACGTTGATGTCTTTCCTGCACGTGTGTCTGTGTGACTATGTCTGGTTCCCTGGAACTGGAGTTACAGATAGTTGTGAGCTGCCGTGTGGGTTCTGGGACTTGAACCTGCATCCTGTAGAGGAGCAGTCAGTGCCCTCAGCTGTTGACCCCTCTCCCCAGCCTCCAGAGGCATTGTCTTAGCTCCCTCCTGTTAGATGACTTGAGCTGTGTCGGGCTGACACACAAACAGGTCACCGTGAAACCACAACCTTCCCTTTCCTGTTTGTCACAGAGAACACGCAGTAAAAATAACATCACATAATAACCCGCAATAATCGTACATAATAAACATTCCAAATTATTAAAAGTCCCACAAACTTCAAAAATTCAAACACTTAAAAATTCAGTCTCTCGGGGCTGCAGAGGTGGCTTAGTGGTTAAAAGCACTGGCTGCTCTTCCAGAGGACCAGAGTTCAATTCCCGGCACCCATGTGAAAGCTCACAACTGCCTGTGACTCCAGTTCCAGAGAGCCTGCCGCCCTCAAGCAGATGTGCAGGCCGAACGCCAATGCACGTGAAGATAAATCGCAAAAAATATGTTCCTTTAAAACGTAAAAATCGGGGCTGGGGATTTAGCTCAGTGGTAGAGCGCCAAGCGCAAGAGCCCTGGGTTCGGTCCTCAGCTCCGGAAAAAAAATTACATTTCCTTTAAAAACCTAATGTCTTGAAACTGCGGGCTCCTGGGTAGGGGGGAGTCAAATTCTTACTTCAAGAGAAAAGATCCAGACCACAATCATAATCAAATAGAAAAAGCAAAACAAAAAACTTCAACCGTGTGAATCACCCCGTATCCAGTGATCTGGAATTCACGCACAATCTTCCAGGCTCCTCCAAAGGGCCTGGGTCATTTCGTTGGCTCTGCCCTCTGTGGCACGCGGGCTCATGCTGGCTCCACTCCCCTGCTGCTTCTGCTCTTGGTGAGCATCCCATGGCACTAACATCTCCAAAATGCTGGGGTCTTCTGCTGCAACTGGGCTGCTCCTTCACCATTAGCCTCTCCTCGGCTCTCTTCAGGGACTTTATCCTTGTCACACAGTGCCAAGCCTCAGCGGCTCTCCATGACCCCTTCCTGCCTTCAAAGCTCTTACACTACCAAGTTCAGCTGCCAGTCCGAGGTACGATGTTGGCCACCTCTGGCCCACAGCTTCTGTGTGCCGACCCCGAGGAAACACTTTTTAGAGGGCTTCACCTCAGGGATGCTGGTCTCTTCATAATCACAGCTGAGTCTTCAGCCCTAGCTGACCAGATACCACAGACCCATCAGGTAAAATGCCCGATAGGATCTTCGCGTCCTCTGAAACGTCACAAGCCAGGCCTCCCTCGTCTGCACTGCCCTCCACATTCTCACTCCTACAGAACAGGAGCTCACTGAGCTCTCAACCCTCGATGGCTTTCTAGCCCAGAGTTCCATAATCCTTCCATAATCCTCCCCAAAAACACGTGGTCAGGTCTGTTCAGCTGGATACTCAAACCTCCATCTGTGAGTTCAAGGTTTTTCTTCTCAAGGAGAACCCAGGCCCTAACAGAGTGACAGCACATTGTTCATCTGTAACTGCCTCTGCTACAAATCCATCACTCTCCTGCACCAAAGAACTTCCCGGGAGCAAATAGACCCAGTAGTGGGTTCACCCTGAATAGTGGACAAGAAGTCTTCCCTGTGTTAGCATTCTGTCTAAGCTCCGCCCCACGGTTACCTGGCAACTGCCAGGTGTGCCTGACACTATAAAAGAGGCTGCTCGTTCCCTCCTCCCTCTCTTGCTTCCTCTTGCTCTTCTTTTTCCCATTTTAATTTAATTTTATTTATATGAGTACACTTGTAGCTGTCATCTGACACACCAGAAGAGGCATCAGATCCCATTACAGATGGTTGTGAGCCTCCATGTGGTTGCTGGGAATTGAACTCAGGACCTCTGGAAGAGCAGCCAGTGCTCTTAACTGCTGGGCCATCTCTCTTATATTTCCCTCCCAGTGCCCTAGATAAACTCTATTCTATACTCTAGAGGGGCTGTAGCTGGTCCCTCAGGGGGAAGGGATGTCTCAGCATGGGCCCGCTGAGACATCGCCTTTCTTTATCCTTTTATTAACACAACACCCTGTATCCAAGTGTCACCCACAAGGCTGGCAGTGCCAGCCTCAGATGGTTCTGCTACTCTTAACTGAGTCTGCCCTGAGGTCTCCGTGCCTTGAAGGTCTCCACAGTTCAGGGCTGAGACCCCATCTCACACATCTGACACGTGTCTCAGCTTCCCCAGGGACATGACAGACTTGTCACTCGGCTAGTGGGGAAGGGGCCCAGACAGTCACAAGACAGGATTTATCCCCACAGGCTCAGGGAGGCCTTCCTTGGGCCTCAATTCCAACCCTCCTGATGTCCATCAGGGATACATGACCGGCGACCTGGCTGAGAACTCTGGCCCAGACCTAGCTGCCCTGGTTTCTGCTTTGTTTGTTTGTTTGGTTTTTATATAATTTTATCTACTCTAGTTTTTATTTTGTGGATGTCGGGTTTTCCTTGTGTGTATGTCTAAGTATGTACCACATGCATTCCTTGTGCTCATAGAAGTCAGAAGAGAACATTGGATCCCCTGGAACTTGAGGTACAGATGGATGTGAACCACCATGTGCATGCTGGGAACGGAATCCTGGTCATTCGCAAGAGCAACAAGTGCTCTTAACTGCTGAGCCATCTCTCCAGACCCCTGTCCTTTAAAAAAAAAAAACAAAGGTTTTGTTTTAAATCATGTCAGGGGTGGGGAGTGTGTGTGCTGTGAAGGCAGGTGATGGATCCTCTGGAGCTGGAATTATAGGTGTCTGTGAGTTGTCACATGTGGGTGCTGGAAGCAGAACTCAGGTCCTCTGCAAGAGCAGTACACACTTTTGACCATGAGCCATCTCTCCAGCCCCTGCCCTGCCTTAATAGGAAAAACAACCAAAGCAGTACTAACGAGAACAGCTTGTGTGTGGCACCACCTTCCCTCCAGGAGCAGCCTGAATCGGTCTGCCTATGAGGCCAGTACCCCTCTCTGAATAGCAGACATTTTATCAGCGTAGGGAAACTGAAGCACCAAGAACATAGTCCCACTTCAGCTCTATCCTCTGACCCAAGCTCTCAGAAAGGAGATGTGGAGCTTCAGGAAAGATGACCAAAAGAGAATGGGCGGCAGAGGCCAACAGCCGGCAAGCACTAACCATATAGGCTCTTACACACACACACACACACACACACACACACACACACACACACACACACACACATATACACATAGGAACATCACATATACACATACATAAAGCCACACACACATATACAAACATACATAGACATGCACACACACATATATACATGAACATAGACACATGCACACACATATACACAAATGCGCACACTTATACACACACATGAACATACACATAACATGCACATATGCAC
Organism: Rattus rattus; assembly: GCF_011064425.1. Lineage (NCBI taxonomy): Eukaryota > Metazoa > Chordata > Mammalia > Rodentia > Muridae > Rattus > Rattus rattus. Next base: position 64,934,624 of record NC_046162.1, read on the forward strand.
ACACATATACACACATGAACATACACTTTTGCACACATATAAAACCACATGCACACATATACAAACATGCATACATACACACATACATACATATATACATATATACAAACACAACATAAATACATACTCATACACATGCACACACATACACCCACACATACATGCATACACACAAACACACACATACACCCTCTCTCTCAATGTAATTAAAAATATAGGGGTTGGGGATTTAGCTCAGTGGTAGAGCACTTGCCTAGGAAGCGCAAGGCCCTGGGTTCGGTCCCCAGCTCCGAAAAAAAGAACCAAAAATAAATAAATAAATAAAAATAAAGCCTTTAGTCAGGCAGTGGTAGCACACATCTTTAATCCCAGCACTCAGGAGGCAGGGTTGGGCAGAACTCTGAAATCAAGGCCAAGCTGGTCTACAGACTGAGTTCCAGGACATTCAGGGGTACATAGAGAAATCCTGTCTCGAAAAACCTAAATAAATGAACAAATAAAAATCAATAAAATAAAAAATGTAAGGCATTTAGGAAGTCAGGCCAGAGCTGGAGTGTGCTGGTAAAATGTTTCCCTAGCATGAACCAAAGTAGTTTCAGTTCCCAGTGCCTCAGAACTGAGCATCATGGTGCATGCCTTCAACTCCAGAGAAATGGGAGGGGATCAGGAGGAGTGCAAGGCTAGCCTGGGCTACATGGGGAATTCAAGGCTAGCTTGGGTTACACAGGATGGCATGGCTAGAATAGAAACAACCCTGCAGCTTGTGTGTTCAATGTTCGAGTCTCAGCTGGGAGCACAGCTTTGGTGGGAGATGGGGCTCTGTTGAAATGGAAGTCGCAGAGGCTGTGCCAGTGAAGGTCACGCCGGGTCCCTAACCCCTCACTCATTGGTTCATCAAGCTGGACTCTCGTGGTATCCATACTCTGGCCTGTCGTGGGCTCCCTATCTGAGCCGAGTATACATGTGTGTCATGTCTCTCCATGTCTCTCCAGGAGAAATTTTGTTGCACAACAGGGTCCCAGAGATTTGAACTCAGGGTCTCACGTTTGCACAGGAAGCTCTATCTGTCCTGCCAGCCTCAATTTTTGGACATTGCTTATCTTGTTCTTAATATAACTTACTTAATGGAAAATTTCTAGCATTGATTGCATTTAACGACCAGTTCACAAAAATCTTGAGACTGTAGCCGTGAGCGCCAGCAAGCCAGTGCCCCCCACACCCCCACACATGTGCTAACCTACCTGTTCTGGATAAAGCCCTGTATATCCACTGACCAGCGCACGGTGTCACCCACTGCATTCCAGGCACTGCTCTAGAGTCTGGAGACAGAACAGAGACTGAGCTGGCTCCTCTGCTGCAGGGCTCAGCAGGAGAGACACAGGCTGCAGATGACAGAAACACAGGCTGCAGAGGATCCTGTCAGACAATGGGGACGCAACAGGGCAGGACTCTGGGAGAACTAGTAGGAGCAGGTTAGAGCCAGAATAATAACATGACCTGAGTCTGCTCTAGGACAAGATGGTGAACACAGGAGACTGAGGCAGGAGGGCAGGAGGAGCAGGTGACAGCCTGGGCTACACAAGACACAAGAAGAAGAAGAAGGAGGAGGAGGAGGAGGAGGAGGGGGAGGAGGGGGGGGAGGGGGGGGAGGGGGGGGAGGGGGGGAGGGGGGGGGGGGGGGGGGGGAAGGGAGGGAGGGAGGAAGGGGAGGAAGGAGGAAGAGGAGGAAGGAGGAAGAGGAGGAGGAGGAGGGAGGAGGAGGAGGAGGAGGAGGAGGAGGAGGAGGAGGAGGAGGAGGAGGAGGAGGAGGAAAGACAGCAAAGCGAAGCTTAAGTGAAAGGAAGGCTACCTCAGAGTGCAGCCACCATTAGTACAAAGGCCTCAAAGTGAAGTGGGCAGCCCTTGCATGTTGACATCCAGTGGTGATCCTCACATGGCTGCAGGACTGAAACAGGACTCTGTAGGGTGTGAAGCCAAGGTCTTCTCTCTCTCTCTCTCTCTCTCTCTCTCTCTCTCTCTCTCTCTCTCTCTCTCTCTCTCTCCTGCAAATGAATTAAACTGGGGCCTCACTTCATGAAACATGGGGCCCAGATTTGGGGTGTGGGAGTGGGGAGACTTGCCCGACTCTAACCACTTGGCACCCTTGTCTCTGTGCTCCGGGCTGTGAGCAGAGATTGACAGGCCCCATTGCCTCCCATTCTCCTCCCTGAGAGGGGCCAGAGCCCTTAGACTCTCCACTCCTCCGAATGGGAACTCCTAGGGCAGCTTCGTGGGCATCAAGACCCAGGATGGACACCCAGTGTTGGGATCACAGCTGGTGTTCCCACCACCATGCCGACTGGAAACTGTGGTCAGCTCCACTCCTTTGAGCGTCTCCTGGATTGGACTGGTCTGTGTGGACAGAGGGAAGCAGAGAGCAGACAGGGATGGAGTCACACACAGGGAGAGGCAGCAGACATGAGTAGTATGCTGCTGTCTAGCAGGGCAGACCAACTTCATGGGTGTGAGACCCAGCCCTGAGTGTCTTCACTGTTCACCTCTCTCACGTGCAGCACAGTAAAGTCACTCGTAGAGTCTGACGGACAAGGCACATTTATTGTGCCTCGCAAAAAGAAACGAGCACGTAGCCCTTCCCTGTACTTGTCTGGCAGGGGATTGAGAAACTAACAAATGGGTTCCTTGTGGGTAGGGTTGTGTGGATTAAGGATGGGTGAGGAGATGAGGACATGACTCAGTAGTCATTTGCCAGCACTCACAAGGCTCTGGGTTCAGTCCCCTATAGTGAAAAGAAGGGGAAGGAGGAGAGGGAAGGGAGAGGGGGAGGGGGAGGGGAAGGAAAGGGGAGGGGAGGGGAGGGAAAGGGGTAGGGGGGAGGAAGAAGACAAAAAGACAAGAAAGAAGAAAAAGATAGAAAGAAAGGAAGGAAGAAAGGAAGGAAGGAAGGAAGATGGATAGATAGATAGGCAGACAGACAGACGGACAGACAGACAGACGGATGGATTCTGGGGATCTGAGTGGGTTCCACAGGGCCATGAAGATCCTTCTGTGGCACTGAGTCATTATAACAGGGGTGGGACTGAGAGAGGGGGGAGCCACAAGGTTTGGGGACAGGTCTTGCAAGAGGTAGGTCTGCAATGGGCTTCTGGAGTCTGGTTTTTGCTTTTCGTTTTAATGCTTTAGCTCAGCCAGGACCCTGAGTCCTACGCACAGTGTGAGGAGGGCCACAGGCAGACAATTGTGGCGGCTGAGCCCAAGCCGGTTCGATATTCTATTGACAAATTCACCTTGGCAACCTGAAGCCCACTTCCTCAAGAGTGCAGGGACCTCACGGTGATACTGTGCCTTAAAGGCACCTCCAGAGCCTCTCCTAGCTGGCCTACGAGTAGGCGAAGGGGGACAGAACCAAGCAGGATCTAATGAGGGGGCCATTTGTGTCCCCACCCTCTCTGGGCCCAGAGACCTCACAACAAAGCCTCTAATCACACTTGCCCAGACACAGATGCTCAGCTTTAGTACCAGACTACTGTAGAGGTGGCATCTGAGGGCCAGAGGAGCCCACTGAGGGAGAAGTCACGGTCGTACATTACTACTGATCAGGCCTCTAATGAGAAACATGGAAACTGCGGCGACTAATCAATGTCGCTCAAATCATCGGATCGGGCTCTGTGGGCCGTGTCCACAAATGTCTCCTTTTCTCTCTGAGGAGCAGGGCTGCCTGGAGCATGGGATGCACGCTGCAGGACACATCCAGGTCCATGCAAGGTCTTTCCTCGCTGACCCTTCAACCCCTGAGAGTCAGAACACAGGCATGACTCCAACCCCTGGGTCAGCCGAAGAGCTAGTGGGGAAAAGTCTGGGCCCAGCTTGTTTCTCGGTAGCTTAACTCCGTACAGCGTAGAATCCGTGTCTGACTGTCAAGATCTATTTGGGGAAAAGAGGCAGAAGGCAGGCGGGGCACAAACGGAACGTACCTCTGGTAGGAAAACAGGAAGGAGATGAGAAGAAAGCCACTGTAGCCCAGTGTGGGAGGGAGAATCCTCAGCCTGTCTCTGTGTGTACTTAACAGCTGCGGCTGTCTTTTAGAATTCCAAGAAAGCGTGCTCTCCCACACCAGCTCCTACGGATGATTTCCGTGGCTCCATACAACATTCCTTGGCTTTTATAGTACTAATTCTTGGTCCCCCGGGGTGGGAAAATAAAATCCAGCCATCACCAGCAGGTTGAACATCGGAAGTATCTCGCCTCTCTATGGCACTGCATTTGAGAGGCGACTCCATTCTCTCTAATAGAAGCTAACACCAGCTTCAGGCAAGGGGGTGGGGGTGGGAGGCCTCTTCTGAGCCTTCCAATTCAAACTAGTCAAAGAATACAGAATCACCCCCATTACAATCATTACTGTCAAGTCGCAGGGCAGTCAGCTCACTGACATAGGCCAGACGGACATCCGGGAGAAATTGGTACTGCCAGAGCCGCTTCTGTGGAGAGAAGGGAAGCAGCAGGCTTGGTGCTTCTATTCTGGCCCTGTCTGTCTGCTGCTTCCCCAGTCCCTGTGTCTGCTGCTTCCACAGCCCCTGTACCTGCTGCTTCCACAGTCCCTGTACCTGCTGCTTCCACAGTCCCTGTACCTGCTGCTTCCACAGCCCCTGTACCTGCTGCTTCCACAGTCCCTGTGTCTGCTGCTTCCACAGCCCCTGTGTCTGCTGCTTCCACAGTCCCTGTGTCTGCTGCTTCCACAGCCCCTGTGCCTGCTGCTTCCACAGTCCCTGTGTCTGCTGCTTCCCACAGTCCCTGTGTCTGCTGCTTCCACAGCCCCTGTGTGCTGCTTCCACAGTCCCTGTGTCCTGCTGCTTCCACAGTCCCTGTGTCTGCTGCTTCCACAGCCCCTGTGTCTGCTGCTTCCACAGTCCCTGTGTCTGCTGCTTCCACAGCCCCTGTGTCTGCTGCTTCCACAGCCCCTGTGTCTGCTGCTTCCACAGCCCCTGTGTCTGCTGCTTCCACAGTCCCTGTGTCTGCTGCTTCCACAGTCCCTGTGTCTGCTGCTTCCACAGCCCCTGTACCTGCTGCTTCCACAGCCCCTGTGTCTGCTGCTTCCACAGTCCCTGTGTTTGCTGCTTCCACAGTCCCTGTACCTGCTGCTTCCACAGTCCCTGTGTCTGCTGCTTCCACAGCCCCTGTGTCTGCTGCTTCCATAGCCCCTGCAGCCATAGGTTCAGAGAATTCTGCAGGAAGGGGAAGTGGCCAGAAGTTGCCCACGTTTCAGGCCTGGGTCCCAGAGATGTCCTTCCTTAGCCGGAACCAGCTTGCATTCTGACCTTCATGGAGTCCCACTACATCAGCCCTCATGAAACAGTATTAAAAAGTGTATCTTCAAGCTGGCCTGGTGACACATGCCTTAAATCCCAAAACGTGCAGGAGGCAGATGCAGAAGCATCGGAAAGTCGAGTCCAGCCCGGCCTACACAGGGTTCCGGGACAGACAGGGTGACCCAGTGAGATCCTGTCTTAAAAGAAAAAAAAATTATACCCTCAACCCTGTTGGCATAATGACTAGCAGGCTACAGTGAAAACTAAAAAATTCCCTCTGACCTTGTTTGTGCTCCTGACCTCAACGACACATGTCTCTACCTGTGATGGAATATTATTCAGGCTTCCTAAGGAAGGGGATTCAGACACCTGTTACAGCATAGAGAACGCCACGGGCCCTATGAGCAGGACACAGGAAGGCAATGCTATGGGATTCCCCTTACCAGAGGCCTTATGGCAGTCAGATTTAGGGGTGGAGCCACAGCTGGCCACTCCGTGGTGATGGAGAGAGGGCTCAGTGATTGACAGAGAGGCGAGACTTGTCGCCCCTGCAAGAGACACTGGTGGGTATCCCAGCACCCCCATGGCAGCTCATAATCATTTACAACTCCAGGGGATCCATTTCCTTCTTCCTAACACCAAAGATACCAAGAAACACGCACCACATACGTAATAAAATAAAGATCTTTCAAAAAGAGTCGAGTTCACAGAGGCAATGAAGAACGGGGTCTATGAGTATTTAATGAAGACAGGTCTCCATGTAGGAGAATGGAAGATTCTACAAGTTCGGGAGTGGCCTGCCTAACAACGTGTGTGAGCTTAACATAGCTAAACTAAGCACTAAAAGACGAAGCCAGTAAACAGTGTGCTATGTATCTCACCCAGTTTTCTTCCCACTGCTGGGGTAGAACGCAGGGCCCCCCACATGCTAAAAAGGCCCTGCCCCTGAACCATGTCCTCAGCCTGTTTGATCATGTGTGTATCCGTGTATCTTTATTCTTGTTTGTTTGTTTTTATAACAAGTTTTGCTTAATTTCCCAAACCGGCTTTGAACTGAAGATGGTTTTGGGGCAGTTGTGGTGCACACCTTTAACCTCGGCACTTGGGAGGCAGAGGCGGGCAGATCCCTGAATTCTGGGCCAGCCTGGTCTATGGATGTATAGATCTACAGATCCAGATCCAGGACTGCACAGGGCGACACAGAGAAACCCTGTCTGGGGAGTGGGAAGGGGGAAGAGGAATAATTTAAGATTCTCTCCCCTCGAGGGCTGGAGGGATGGCTCAGTGATTAAGAACACTTGGTCGTCTTCCATCTGTTAACCAGGGTTAAGTGGCCTCAAGTGATTCACCACTTCCTGTAGCTTCCGCAGGACAGACCCAATACCCTCCTCTGGCCTCGGTGGGCACTGAACATACACATACACGTACACCAAAGGAAAATGAAGAAAAGATTCTCCTGCCACAGGCTACTAAGTAGTTGGGATGGCAGGCACGTACTACCATGTAGAGATCACCACAAATTTTAAATATGTGATTTTTAAAAATAAATTATGACCCAGTGTGATACCACCGTCGCACACTTCCGATCCCAGCGCTCAGGAGGTAGAGGCAGGCAGAGCTCTGTGAGTTCAAGGCCAGCCTGGTCTACACGTCGAGTTCCGTGCTAGCCAAGGCTACATAGTGGGGGAACCTTGTCCCGACCAAATGAAAACCCATGAACCGAAAAGTAATAAAGGAAGTTAAGACTGGGGACGCAGCTCGGCTGGTAGACCGCTTTCGTGACACGCACAAACACCTGGATTTCATCCCCAGCACTGGACACAACCCAGGGTGGTGGCACACAGCTGTAATCCCGCCAGCTCGGGAGTCAAGAACAAGAGGATCGGGAGTTCAAGATCATCCTAGACTTCAAAGTTTGAGGCCAGCTCGAGCTACATGAGAGCATGTCCGGAAAAAAAAAAATGAGAACATCTTCGGAAATCCCTGAGCGTAGTGGGCACTGCACTGGAAATGGAGAATTGTCCCGAAGGATTGCAGGGGGCTCCCCGCAGGAGCCTGCCCTTTTCTCATACAGGCAGTTCTTCCAGCCAATGGCTAGGGGCGGAGGCAGGGGGTGGGGTGTGGGATGGGGTGGGGGGGTTTATCTGGAAGGTCACCCGGGTGATTATAAATACATATCTTTCAAGACACAGTCTGAAGCTGGAAATGATGACCCTGGCCTGTAATCCTCCCGTTCAGGAGGTGGAGGGAGATGGACAAGGTGTTTGCAGCCTAGGCTACAAGAGGCCCTGTCTCAAAACAAATAAATAAAACCCAGAGAGACACGGTGTGGCCCATGCCTTATCCTTCTGAAGGTCATGATAATCGTGTAAGTCTCTGGGTCACTCTTCCCCTACCTAAGGTATCTCTTGGGACTCTAATCTCAATCACGGTCACCATGAGGCAGCCATCGGTGGGGAAAACATGAACACTTCTCTTTGAGATGGGGTCTCATGTAGTCCAGGCTGACCTTGCACTCCTCGCTCTTCCTTCCTTTCTTGTCAACTGCTCACATTAGAGATAGGAACCTCTGTACCGTGTCAGGCTTCTTATAGAAGGCCATGTGTTTACCTGCTGACCTTTTCCAGTTCTCCCAGGACCCCCCACTGCTGACCCCACTGCTGGCTTCCCTCACATACCTGCCCCTTCTTCGAAGTTCTTTTGAGAACAGAACAAGGGTGCCTTGAACTCTTTTAAAGGCTTCCAATTTAACAATGAACACTTGCCTCTCAGGAGACTCCTTTCTGGGTGGAAGGGCACGGAGCTTGGGGTGGGGGGTGGGGGTTGCAGGGAGAGCTCAGAGGAAACAATGGCCCTCACCTAGAATGTGTTCAGTCTTGAGTGTTCAGGAACTCCTAGGGTTCAAAGTCTCTCAGAGGAAGGCTGTTTCTATCCAAAGGCTCAGGAGTGTGAAGGCGGGGTTGAGCACAGGAGGCAGGGCCTTCGAAGATTGCTCGGCCAACCCCAGCGACAGGGAAACACCCCTACAAACACACAGGGCCCAGCTTACAGTCAAAGAGACTAAGGACAGATGGGGCAGTCTGGGAGCCTCGAGCCAGCCCGAGAGGAGCCCGCCCCCTAGGGGAGGGCTCCGCAAGTGCAGGCCTCTGCGCCCCTGCCCCAGCTCCGACCACTGAGCACTGGAGCTGGCAGGTGAGGGGCCAAGCGGATGTCCCAGGAGTCCTCAGGGACCACCCTGGAAAACATCTTGGTGAAATGAATTGAGCCAGGGACTTCTTGACCGAGACTATCTTTCTGGAGGTGGAATCAAAGGGACACCCACACATTTCAGGATTCAGGAGGGCCAGAAGGTTGGACTGAGTGACCACATCCCTCGACTTCGTCATCGCGCGTGGGGGTGGGGCCTGGACCCGGGATGTTGGGGGCGCTCCACGGGGAAGGACGAAGTTGCACCGAGGTCAGAGTAGGTTGTAGAAATGCCCAAAGCCCAGTTCCACAAACACGATGTAGAATTTGGGGGTGTGGGGGTGCTCAAGGCGTAATCTGCAGGCCAGGCAGCAAGCGTGGGCCCTACCAGCCGCCATCCACCGCCAAAAGATCCCCGACCACCATCTTCGTTCGGCCCTAGGTCCTGCGAGGGACAACCCCCCCTACTCCACCCCCAGGTGTTCAGCGTAGCTTGCGGCGCTCCCTCCCCAGGGGATCGATCGGCTGGCGGCGACGCGCAGCCCGGGCTCCCAGCCTTCGCCTCCGCCCCCTCCCCCGCTCGGGCTGCGCAGGACGCGGCCTCCGAACAGCGTCCTCGCCGTTCCGGGCCGCGGCCAGACCGGGCTCCGGGCCAGCCAGGGAGGTGGAGACGCGCCTGGCCTTTCCGATCCGACCCGCCCCTCTGCCCAGGGTTTTGGGGGAACCAGACGAAAGCAAGCCCAGATACTCTGCCTGCTGCGCCCGGAGCCCCCTCTTCTCCCACCTAGGATTCAAATACCCCCCCTCGGGCGCGCGCTTAACCCTGTGCGCGCCGTGAGGCTGGAGCTGGGGAGGCGGGTGGGGGCGGGGAGGCGGGGGCGCCTCGGCTGACGATCTCTTTGGGGTCCGCCGGAACGATTTTCATTTCATTCCGGGGCTGGCTGCAGCAGCTAGCTCTGGTTAGAGGGAAAAAAGAAGAAAGAAAGAAATCTGGCTTGTGTGTGGGCCCCGCTGGGTTTGGGCGCACGATGGGGGCACCCGAGAGCAAAATGCAAGGGGAGGGTGTGTCGGGGCGCACCTCCAGGCCAGAGGGGACCCTGGGCCAGGCGGTGGGCTAACGAAACCCAAATAAAAAGCACAGGGTTTGCCGAGGCCGTTGTTCGCGCGTGCTAGCAGCAGCGGTGGACGATTGTGTCGGCTTCAAAGATCATATATAAAATATGGTCCCGGGGGCGGGGATCCCCAGGGCCGCGGAGCCTGGCGATTGAGCGCGGGGCACGAGGCGGGTGGGCTCCTTCAGGCCAGCCTGGGGAGGCCTCTTGAGGTTGAGCCAGTGGACGTCGCAATCCCCCACCAGTCCCGCTTCGGCGCCCGCGGACCCCGGCGTGCCGCAATGCGGAGGCACGGCCCTACAGGGCCTGTGTGGCCCCCAAGGGTGCCCAGGTCCTGCCAAAGGGCCACTGCTTCATTGCCCCGTCCCTCTGAGCCCGCGGCCCCGCCTGTGTACCCTGCCATCTCTAGTCTATCTACACCGCAGATCCAGCACCACGCGGGTTCTTAGAGTGGGACCTGGGGGTGTGTGGGGGGAGGCTTCGCGGTGCAAATGAAAACAAATCCTTCGCGGGTGGCGTGACAGAGGGCAAAATAGGGGTGGGGGGGACGCGCCGAAGAAATCCCTGGCAAACAAAGCCTTTCTTCCTGGAGTGTGCAAGGGAAGGAGTGTAGGGCTCCCTCCCGCACGCCCTCTTCTCCACCCCACCCCTAGCAGTTTCACCGGGTCAGCTCCCCCCTAAGCTAAGCCGCCGCTTAAAAACTGTTTTACGAACGTCAGCTCTCAAGTCAAAGACAATTTCCCTACTAAGGACGTGGCAGAGAAAGGAGCCCTTGCAGTTTGGTAGTCATACCCACTGAAATCCCCTTGGCTGTCTGAAATCCACCCGGGGCTGCTGGTCCCGGAAGCTTCAGGCCCCCTCCTCCAAACAGAGCCCAAAGTTGGGGGTCAGAGGGTGGCGATGGCAATCTCCCGTGGACCGAGAACCCATTCACGGAGACGGCTCCTTTAAGAAGTTTATTCCCCCCCTCCTCAACCCCGGTCGGCGCGGGTCACGCTTGTTCCAAGACTGGATTCTCAGTAACTATTCTCCACTCTTCGGCCATTAAAAAGTTCCCAGCCTCTCCGGGATCGGTTCCTTTGCCCCACCTTTCTAAACTCGAGCCTACCGCTGGGCGAGGGAACATCGCTCCTCTCTTGGGGCCCCTGAAGGCCCCTGGGGGCCCCAGCCCGTGGTGGCATCTGGAGGGCTTCTGTTTCTCAGTAGAGCCGACGGAACTACTCACCCTGTTTGGAAAGGGGCAGTATCAAGTGCACTGGATTAAGGAGTCTTATAAAGGTTCCCGTGGGGCCCCTGGGCATCCCCGGTTGAGGACAGGGGCCCCAGTAGAAGGCTCTGGGAATCCCGGGTTTGGAGTCAGTCTCTCCCGTGATTCCCTCGGAGGTGCCGAGACAGGGGCTTGGAAAGGTAGGGGCCGCCCCAAGGGAGGCTTTCTAAGAAGGATTTGGACGTATCTGGTGACCTCATTGGCCACCCCCGGGCTTCTGCCCGGCTTTCTCCCAGCCTCGTACTCGGGCTGGTGGCTCTGAGCTGTCCCTACGGTAGCTGTCACAAGAGGGTTGGTCTAGGACTTGCCTTCGTGTAAGGACAGGGATCCAGGGTAAGTCACTTTCTTCATCTGCCCACCCTCCACGAGGACTAATAACAGCCTGAGAGAAGAGAGTTGCTGCGTTGGCGAGCACTTCTGTGTTTCAGCCACCTCCAAAGCTGCCCACGGAGAGGCCTTTGGAGGGCTGGGCAGTGGCGGGTGGCATTCCGTGTTTGAGGTGATTCCAGGAGGCCCCCTCCGCAGTTAGGGAGCCAGGAGGTTCCTATGGTTAGATCATATGCAACTCCAGAAAAGATCCTCTGTGTAGGAGAGTATGAGCTCTTCTTTCCCGGCTTGCCGAGTGGTTCCTGCGCAAACTCGGCGTCGGTGCACCTAGCTCCTTTCAGTGGCCCCTAAGGTCCAGATCTGGGCCCCTGAGGGCCCCTGGACCCAGTGAGCGGAGCTGTTGCTATACAGCCCAACGCCCCTGGTGGCGGGTAGGCTGCAAACGGCTGCCCTCCCTCCACTGAGCCTGGGTTCTGGATAACGCAGGAAACACCCAGAGTAAACAGATTTTCCTGGGGATTTTTGAGTAAAGAGACCGACATTGTTGGGAAGCTCAGCTTCCCAGACTGAGGGACTGGCCTACACAACGTTGCTCCAGACCTCCTGAATGGCCGGCTGTGCCAATAACCTGGGTGGCTGAGGTTAGTGGGTGCTTTGGACGACAGAGCTTCATTCACCCCGTGACCTTGAAGACCCCTCTCTTTCTGACTGAGCTGTCCCGCAACAGTTTCTGGACTTGAGCACTCATTAGGCACATTGTGTGTGTGTGTGTGTGTGTGTGTGTGTGTGTGTGTGTGTGTGTGCCAAATACAGTGGGGGGGATGACCCAAGAGTTGGGGCGAGGGTAGTCAGCCACATCGGCTCTCCCTTTCTTGGGGACTCTTAGATTGGGCCTCATGATAGTCAGAGACCAGCTTCTGCACACTGAGTACTCTCTTGCCTCCAGAAGACGACCCCCTCCACTTCAACACTCTAAGGAGTAAATACCGAGAGAGCTGCCGCTAAGCAACAGCTGAAGCCACAGTGTTGCAAAGTGGAGGTGCGTGGAGTCAACCTGTGTGTGCAACATCAAACCGTCTGAAGAGTTTTCCTGGATTCCTGGGAACAACACAAGCCCTGGCAGGCTTTAGGGGTTCTCTTCTGCACCTGGCCCTTCGCAAGTCACCTCACAGTGTATTCCTCACCAGACATTCTGAGAGGCAATAAAAGCAGGGAGAGAGACCCGGATGGCTCCTTGCCCTCCCTCTCCCTCGATCCACTCTCCTCTTTTGCGCTTTTTCTGTCTCTGTGGACGCTCAGCCAAGGGATTGCGCAAGCTTCCTGCTCCATGTCCTTCAGGAGCCCTGAGCTGGGGCCCCGGACGCGCCGCAGGCAAGGCACACCCTTACCTCTCCCACTTAGAATGGCATGTTCCCTGTCAGGTCTACCCACTGTGACCCCACGGATCTCGCGGACCCACCGGTGGCGCCCTCGGAAGGCCACGTCTGGCGCAGCAGCTCCCCCAGCCGGACGCTGGAGCTGAACGTGCGGGGCTGGGCGGCTCCGAGGTGCTAAACTTCACACTCCAGGTCTCCAAAGGCTGTGTCAGCAGGGCTTGGCTGTCAGAGACCAGGGGACGGGAATTCAGGAGGAATATGTGGCTCCCTGGCCATTCCAGTTCCCCTCCCCTTCTCGCGGCCCACTCATCCACCAACCCTCAGCCTCAACTTTCTACTTGGTCCTCCCCACTCTTTATTTTGAGGCTCTCACATGTACCCCCACGAAGTCCTCTTGGACCTCCAGTCAAGGCAGACTCATACACTCCCCCATATTATCATATCTCTCTCTCTCTCTCTCTCTCTCTCTCTCTCTCTCTCTCTCTCTCTCTCTCTCTCTCTCTCTCTCTCTCTCTCTCCCCTGCTCTCCCAGCGCCTCAGACTCTGGGGGACTTGCTAGAAACTGCCCCTTCCCTGCGAATGAGTGGGCCAAGTGTAAATTAGAAGCCATTCAGAAACTTGGGTGGGATCAGATTCAAAACCCTTTTCTGCTGAGGTTCTTGAGTGCTAATGCCCTTGGCCAGCTGCTTCTTTGTCCCTGTCTTCGCCTCTTCGTGCTCCTCGACTTGTCCAAGTCCTCTGTCTTCTGACTTTCTCTCTCCACCTCCGCGGCCTAAATGCCCGGAGCCTGGCGGGGCGGGGCGGGGCGGTGGGCACCGAGGGTGGGGGCCTGAACTGCCCCCGCCTCCATTCTGCCCCCTGTCGGAGAGTCCCCTGTGCTTCCAGAACCCTGCTGGACAGATGTAGTTGGGAGCAACTGTAAAGTGCAGCGGGTGATTCCGTGGCCCCCAGCAGGGATCCCCGGGCGGTGCACAAGCAGAAACAGCGGCCGAGGGTGGGGTCGGGAGAGTCCCAAGTGTCCGGCTGAGGATCGTAGTGGGCCCGGTCGAGGTGCCCACCCTGGCCGCCTAGGCAGACACACCTTTATTCCGCGGCCCCAGTTCACTTTCCCGGCTCTCAGATCCCTCCCCTGCACCTCCCCGCGCCCTCCTCCTCCCCAGCCTCCTCCCGCGCCCTCCTCCTCCCCTGCCGCCCAGACCGGGGGCCTCCGGTAGGCCGGGCTGCGCCAATCCGAGGCGCGTCCCGCCCCCTGACGCCGAGCTGGGCCCTGCGAGGCCCCGCCCGCTGACGTCCGGGATTTGCATGAGTTCTCGTGCCGCGGCGGCCCGGGCTCAGTTGTCTGAGCGAGAGCGAGCAGAGAGCCGGCGGGTGCAGGCAGCGGCGGCGGCCAGGCTGTTGAGGGGCGAGTGGCGGCGGCGGGGGCCGGGCGCGTGGCGAGGTCCGCGCGCAGGACCGCATCGGGGCGCCGGCGGGAGCCAGCTGTGTCTGCAGCCGCGCCGGCCGCTTGCGCCCCTGCGCGCTTGGGTTCGGCCATGGAGCTGCCAGCTGTTGGCGAGCACGTCTTCGCGGTGGAGAGCATCGAGAAGAAGCGGATCCGCAAGGTAGGGGTGGCGCGCGGGTGGCGGCGCCGAGGCGCGGGAGCGGCGGCGGGAGCAGCGAGCGAGAGGCGCGGAGGGGGTGGGGAGGCTGCGGGCCGGAGCTGGGGATCCCGCGGAAGCTGATGGAGTGCTGTCTCTTCCCCCCTACAGGGCAGAGTGGAGTATCTGGTGAAATGGAGAGGCTGGTCCCCCAAGTAAGGGGCGGCGGGGGCCGGGTGCCTCGGCACCAGGCGCCCTGGCCGGCGGACCCGTGGAGCTGGTGGGGTGGTGGGGGAGCGGACGGGAGGCGGGGTGGAGGTGGGGTGGAGAGAGGGAGGGGGTGGGGAAGTCGGTGGCAGGCACTGGGAAGCGGAGCAGCCGAGCCCGAGCCGGGCGCCCTGTGTTGTGCTCCGCTCTCCGGGAAATGCCATCACTAATTTATGCGCTAAAAGGAGCCGGAGGAGCTGGAGAGACGCGGGGCCGAGCCCGGGAGGCCGGCGGAGGGAGGGAGGGCGCAGGCACTGACTGATGTGCAGCAGAAAATGGCTCCTTTCCCCTTTCCCTCCACCGAACGGCTCCATATTGCAAAACCAAAAAAAAAAAAAATTTTAAAAAGCGACGAAAATGCAATTGTGTGCGTCCTCCCTCCTGGTGGTGCAGGGTAGGGAGGAAAAAAGGCAGAAAATGTTGGGAACTGTCACTGCAGCTCTTTCGATGGGGAATTTTTTCTTTAATTTGAAATGCGAAGGCACCGGATGGAGACGGGCGCAGGCACACACACACACACACACACACACACACACACACACACACACACACTCGGAGAGGGAGAGGGAGAGAGAGAGGCATATTTTTGTACTGCTGAGTATTTGGGGTTTGCTTGCCAGTGACAGCGGTCTCCTGGGCCTTGAGGGGGTGGGGGGTGCTGAGCTGTGAGTTATCGGATTAGGGGTCCAATGCAGGCCAGCTGAAGCCCTACTGGAGACTTGGGCTGGGGTTAGGGGGGGACTACGACTTTGCTTTTGGTCTGCTTTGCACGAAGGGTTTCTGGAGAGGAAAGTGGCCTTGGAACACGTCACAGTGACATGCTTAAAATTCTTGACGACTGCAAAATAAACTGCTAGTTTCGTTTTCCTCACACCCCCCCTTTCCTCCTGTCCTTGTGTGTTTATTTTAACTTGGGGGGGTAATCAAGGACTGTGCTAGGCCTTAAGAAACCTACGGTCTACCCTCCATATCCACAGCTTTTGATTCAGGAAACCACATAGGGCCTTATGTCCCCAACCTGGCTTTTTTTTTTTACACCCTGCCCCCCCTTTTTCACTTGCAAGATATAACACGTGGGAACCAGAGGAGAACATCTTGGATCCCCGTCTGCTGATCGCCTTCCAGAACAGGTGAGCATCCCCTGGCAGCCTGCTGCCCTGGCCGTCGGTGGGAATCGCAAAGTGGATGACTGCTTGCAGCAGCAGGGAAGGGGGAAGGGGTGGGAGGGGGCAGGCAGGAGCCCCACCCCCAACAAACCCGGATGGGCAAGGCTGCGGCCTGGGCTTCTCTAACCAATGTCCTTGGCGGTTGCTGCAACTTGGGAGTGGGGGCAGGGTAGGGCTGGGGAAGGTAGGCTTGTGTTTTGGGAAACTGCTGGAAGCGTGCGTGGGGAAAGACCCCGGATCTGCCTAGGAATACTGTACCTGAATCCCCGTGGCCCCCTCCCTTGGCAACCTTGGAGCCCCGCCCCCAGAACCTAGGTGTTGCTTTCTGCAGCCACTGCTGGCTTGGCACGGGCACCTCGCGGGGCAGCTCTGAAGGAGCTGGCATTGTGAAACCGCCCTGAACGTCATGGAACTGAACTTAACCTTTTGGCAGCCGGATAAAAGTTGACGAGGCCTTATGCCCCCCCACGTGGGGGGGCGGGTTGGCAGTGAATAGATGCTATCCTGAGCCTGAGCTCCTCACAACCCTCGCTGCTGTATTTTGTGGGGGGTAAATTGCTCTATCAGATCAGGGCGAAGGTTGGCCCGAGGGCATGAGTGAGCGCTGCCTGGTGGTTGGGGGGGGGGCTGCCCATCCTCCTGCAAACAGATGCTTGCCACGCTGCAGCTGCTGCAGCTGGATTCACCACTGGTGGCTGTGGTTCGCCGTTTCGTAGAGGGTAGAGGGGGAAGGGCGTGGAGGAGGGGAGGAGACCTCAGAACCGAGCCACTCCCCCCACCCCCCAGCCTTCCATCCCTCTTTTATTTTGAAGTATTTCCTGTGGAGCATTTGCCACTAAAACTGTAAACTCTAGACCCTGAGAGCTAAAGTTGCTTTCCCGGAACGCTGGGAGTGTAGGACGGGGAACTCGCACCGACTTCACCTGGGACTTCACCACCCTGTAACCATGTCAGCGGCTGATGCCATGTTGCATAATGGGTCCCCGAAGAATTAGAATTCAGGCTGTTGCAATGCCATGCAACTTTGGAATCAGACCCCAACCCGGCCCCAGGGCATGGCAGAACTCCCCCGGGTTGGCTCAGGGGCTTTGGGGTGGGGGTGGCGACTCGGGTAGCTGGAGACTGGGCCTCCGATCCAGAACTTGACAACCTCTGGAGGCTGGTTCGTGGAGGGCTGGGCAGTCGCTCTTTGGGTGGCCAGAGCTAGCGAAGTTTGCTGGTGGTGATCAAGGCTCCCCCACCCTTGAACTATATTAATTTGGAAATCCGGGTAGAAAGGGCCTCGCTCCTCTAAGGAGGCGGGGCTTCGGCCAGCCACCCCGCCCACTGGCTGGGGGGTGGGGTAGTGCCACTTCTGGTTCACCAGGTGGCTGAGAACCTGGCTAGACCCTAGCCAGCTTCAGGGGCAGTTCCCATCCCCAACCCCTAATTGGCTTATTTGCCGCTATGTAAACAAGGGCTCAGTCCCTCCGTTTGATGCCTGGCCGGTTAAGAAAAGGAGTCCTCCCATTCAACTTCGGCTCCCTTTATCTGAATCTTAATGAGGTAGTTAGCATCCTCGCTTCTGATCTGGAAGGGTCCTGAGGTCAGCACACACCTCCTGTTCCCTGAATTCCTAAACCCAGTACACTTGTCTGCGGAGCCACAGGCCCAGTGCTGTGCCCAGTGCTGTCTGGTCAGCTCCAAGCAGCAATCTCCTGGACACCAATACAGTGTTGCAGCAGGTGGGGGAAGGGAGGGAGGAGAACGTTTACATCTGAGCGTGACGTGGGGGTGGGGGCTTTCTCAGAAGTGGGAGTGTTGTTGAGAACTTTAAGGTGCAGACTTAGGCCACCTTTCTGTCTCCAGATGATCCCTTCCTTTCTGAGAACAGGGCGCTACTGACCTTAAGGAAAACTGAGAACACTAACCCTGCGACTCTCTTCCCTCTCTCAGGGAAAGGCAGGAGCAGCTGATGGGATATCGAAAGAGAGGGCCCAAGCCCAAACCGCTGGTGGTGCAGGTGAATACTTTGAGCTGTTCCCCGGATCCCAGCACAAGCCCTTCCCTAAACGTCGCTTCCCAAATTACTTACGGTTCCCCGGGGGAGCACCCCAATTGCACTAGAACTTCTGGCCCCACCCCCTCTGATGCAACCACCACCCGTGGGAGCTGGCGCCTTCCCGATGTTCCTGGCCTGCCATAGGGCCAACCTTTCCCCTTCTTTCTCCCCCTTAGGTACCCACCTTTGCCCGCCGCTCCAATGTCCTGACTGGGCTTCAAGACTCCTCCGCTGACAACCGTGCCAAGCTGGAGTTGGGCACGCAGGGCAAGGGCCAGGGGCACCAGTATGAGCTCAACAGCAAGAAGCACCATCAGTACCAGCCCCACGGCAAGGAGAGGTCCGGTAAGCCGCCCCCACCAGGGAAGAGCGGCAAGTATTACTATCAGCTAAATAGCAAAAAGCACCACCCCTACCAGCCAGACCCCAAAATGTACGACCTGCAGTACCAGGGCGGCCACAAGGAGGCACCCAGCCCCACCTGCCCAGACCTGGGCGCCAAGAGCCACCCTCCTGACAAGTGGGCCCACGGAGCTGCAGCCAAAGGCTACCTCGGGGCAGTGAAGCCCTTGGGGGGAGGGGCAGGAGCTCCAGGCAAGGGCTCGGAAAAGGGCCCCCCGAATGGCTTGACACCAGCCCCTAAGGAGGCGGTGGCCGGTAATGGCATTGGGGGCAAGATGAAAATCGTCAAGAACAAGAACAAGAATGGGCGCATCGTGATCGTGATGAGCAAGTACATGGAGAACGGCATGCAGGCCGTGAAGATCAAGTCGGGCGAGGCAGCCGAGAGCGAGGCGCGCTCCCCCAGCCACAAGAAACGTGCTGCGGAGGAGCGCCATCCCCAGGCCGACAGGACTTTTAAAAAGGCAGCCGGTGCTTCTGAGGAGAAGAAAGCCGAAGTGCCCTGCAAACGCAGGGAGGAGGAGGCTCTGGTGTCGGGGGACCCCCAGCCCCAGGACCTAGGGTCTCGAAAGCTCTCCCCGACCAAGGAGGCCTTTGGTGAGCAGCCGCTGCAGCTCACCACCAAGCCAGACCTGCTGGCCTGGGACCCAGCCAGGAGCTCACACCCGCCCGCCCACCACCACCATCACCACCACCATCACCACCACCACCATACGGTGGGCCTGAACCTCTCCCATGCGCGCAAGCGCTGCCTCTCCGAGACCCATGGCGAGCGTGAGCCCTGCAAGAAGCGGCTGACCGCCCGTAGCATCAGCACGCCGACCTGCCTGGGGGGCAGCCCGGTCTCTGAGCACCCTGCCAACGTATCCCCCACCGCAGCCTCTCTTCCGCAGCCCGAGGTCATCCTTTTGGACTCAGACCTGGATGAGCCCATAGACTTGCGCTGTGTCAAGATGCGCAGCGATGCCGGGGAACCGCCCAGCACCCTCCAGGTGAAGCCGGAGGCTCCGGCAGTGGCGGCAGTGGTGGCGCCGGCCACTGCAGCGGAGAAGCCTCCCGCTGAGGCCCAGGAGGAGCCAGCGGAGTCCCTGAGTGAATTTAAGCCCTTCTTTGGGAATATAATTATCACTGACGTCACGGCGAACTGCCTCACCGTCACTTTCAAGGAATACGTGACGGTGTAGTGGGAAGGAGTCGCGCCCTCTGGGACTCCCGCACCTGCAATCTCGCAGAGGTTCCCAAGGAGAGGACTCCCCAGTCGCGGTGGCCAGGCCCCTGCTCACTCCCTGGGATCCCGACTGAGCTGTCCATCTCTCACTCTCCTTCCACGTGGTGCCTGCGGTCTCGCCGCCACCTCCCCCTTCCCTATAGGAGACCCGAGCCCTCCCTGTGGACCACCAGAACTGACCCCGCAGCCCCGAGGCGGTCTCAGCTATAGTATTATATTTTAACCGTGCTAACTGTCAAGTGCTGACTCTACTCCGGTTTGTACGTGGTGTTATTCTTGAAATGTATTGTTTGAGCTCAGAAGGCCCGACTACCCCCCTCGGGCTGATATATATATATATTTATTTGTAGGTATTTATATATTGAAATATAAAAACCTAGATTTATGGAGTTTCCTCTAGATCATGTTATATTCTATATCAGACAGACTATTTTCAGTTGGCCTTTTCCTTTTCCCTTCATTCAGTATTTTGATTTTTATTTCCTCTTCTCCAGGAACTGCGACACCAGTAACCTTGGTATATATTTTTTGATACTGTACACATGGGTGTGTTGTTTCTATGTGCAAAAAAAAAAAAGTTTGTTAAAAGGCTAAAGAGCTCTCTAGAACCTGCTGCTATAGAAATGTCTGAACTATAAGCTTCCAATTATTACCTGCTTGAATGTAAATATTAAATGGAGATGTTGAAGGTGCAATCCGGTGTCCGAGATTAGCTCCAGGGGGATATCGGAAGTTGGGGAAAGGAGGGTGGACCCTCTCTCACCCACTTCCGCCTAGGTCACATGGAAAATGACTCTCTAAAGCTAAGTCTTTGTACAAGCCAAGCCCGTGGGGTATGGTGTCTCCAGAGCTGCCCCCTCATTGGAAGGTGACTCTATGTGGGAAAGTCAAGAGGTGCTGGCCTGGAAGGGTGGAGTGAGGGGAATGTATAGAGTCACTCTAGTCCCGAGGGCTTTCTAGCTGGCGATGCCCACGTAGCTGGCAAACCCAGTAACTTCTGGATTGTGGAGGGGCGAGCAATGGGTGCGCTGCACCCCCCTTCCTGGATTCTGACTCTCAGGCCCTTGCCCCGCCCCCCACCACAAGCCAGCCAGAAAGTTCCTCAGCCCTCCTTGCTGTGGGCCAGGATACAAGTGGAGTGGACCCCAACTCTTCGGGGCTGCCCAGCGCTGACACTGTCGGCCCCGCCCCTCCAAGGAAGCAGAGGAAGCCCTTTCTCTGCCAGGCTCTCTCCCCGGAAACCACCAGGCCAAAGGCCAGGGCTGGAGCAAGTGAAGTGTGGGGTACTGAGGGCCTTCTGCTGGATGGTTTGGGAGGGGGCGACAGGGCGCTGAGTTTGGCCTGCCACCCTCACTTCCTTAGCTGCGTGAGCTGCCACTGACTGTCCATCTCCTTGGTGGCGACTAGGCTGAGGTGCTAGGTGTAGTTGGAGAAGGGAAGAAAGGGGTTAATGGCCCCTAGGCTAGGGGTGCGGCTCGGCGGGCCAGGAAGCTACCACCAGCGGCCAGCTTTCTGCAGACACAGCGATCTTCCTCCTGGTTCGGTGGCTAAACAGGCCCTGGGGCCTCCAGCCTGGGGAATCTGGTGAGCTTCAGAATACTCCCGGCTTGCAAAGCTTCAGTTCGGACCGAGGGCAGAGCCTATGGTGGCACCAGAGCAGAAGATGACAGCATGGTTCAGAGTGTGTGGGGGGTGGGGTGGGAGGTGGGGTGTGCTGAGGTAGTTGGAGGGGCAGAGTTGGGAAGGCTGGGGAAGAGATGGAGAGGAAGGCCTAGAGGGCGGGAGGCTGGATGCACGGAGTGGCCAGTGTTGGCTGCAGGCCATCAGCGGCTGGGGCTGGGGGAGGGGCGCGGGGCGGGGGAGGGGAGGAGGGAAAGGGAACCGCTTTTTTAAAAAAGCCTTTGGGAGTTTGTAGCCCCGGCTTTTGTGAATTGTCCCTCCCACTACCCCATCCCCGGGAGCCCCCTTCAGAGTGAGTTAAACACCCCTCCCCCTCTGTGTAATGAACGCCCTTTGCCACCCTGTGAGTGGAGGAGGCTGATCTCGCTTCTGGCAACCGGCCTGCTCGGCGCTAGAATTGGGCCTGTCCTTCACTGGCTGGTGCACAAAGGCCCGTGCCAGGCAGGAACCTCAGCCCCGGCTTTTCCAGTTCATGAGAACTGAAAACTCACGAACAGACCCAGAGGTGGAGCTTTGATAGTAAGTCTGGCCCCTGAGGTGGCCCCTGCTCTGCCAAGCTTGGGGAGAGGACCGAAGAGGCAGACCATGGCACTCCTAGGTGACTACTCATTCACTACTCTTCCTGGAGAAGCCTGGTCTCCAGGTGCCATTGAGTCTTTGGAAGCTGGGTATGGGTGCAGGGTCCTGGGATGATCTGGGTGACTGGAGCCCCAGTCAGAAGGTAAACAGAGGGGTAGAAAAGTAAGGGAACAGATAGGGTGTCCAGCCTGGCTGTCAAGGGACAAGGGCTTGCCATTTACTGCATTCCTTTGATGTCCCATGTGCCTATCTGAGCATCTTGACCTGTTTAGTCCCCAGAAGGACAGCTCTCTGTGACACAGGTTTGAGGTCCTGATGGTCATTCTCTAGTTCTTGCCTTGGTTCTGGAACCAAACTGGCTGATCCCTATCCTTCAGAGAGGTCGCCTAGGACTCTGCCCTCTCACCTCTTGGTACTGGATTCAGAAGACAAGTCTAAGGGGTAGAAACAGACTTCTTCCTCCAGGGGCAGAAAGAGTTCAGAAGGCCCAGCACTCCTGGTGTGGGTGGTCACTGACCATCACTTTACAAACAGCTGAACACAAACTCTCTCCTTGAAGGAGAGAGTTCACACACCCAAACCATCCAAATGTCTTCCTTCCCCCACAATCAAAACGAACCAAGAACCAACCGTTCTTATGTGGTTAACCCTCAGACACAGAGAGAGGCAAGAGCTAACAGTGCAAAGGCCCGGATTATTTGTAAAGCCTCCTGTCCAAAGCTGGCTTGACTGCAGCTCTGGTCTACCAGTAGCCTGCCCTGACTGTCTTAGCTCACGTCTAGAAGGGACAAGTGAATCCCAGAGTCTACTCCATCCTTGGACACCACTAGTTGGGGGTGTCCCACAGATACTGGGTTCAGAGTTGTCAGGCCAAGCAAATAAGAATCTAGGGTTCTGGGGTTGGAGATTTAGCTCAGTGGTAGAGCGTTTGCCTAGCATGCGCAAGGCCCTGGGTTCAGTCCCCAGCTCCGAGAAAAGAAAAAGAAGAATCTAGGGTTCTTAGTTCAATTTGAATAGCATGTGCAGGTAAATCAAATGCTCATGAATAAATACATATTTTAATGATCGATTTATTTTATGTGTATGGGTGTTTTGCCTACGTGCATGTATGTACCTCACCTTTGGGCTTGGTGCCTGCAGAGGTCAGAAGAGGAGGTCAGGGGTTGGGATTTAGCTCAGTGGTAGACTTGCCTAGCAAGCACAAGGCTCTGGGTTCGGTCCCCAGCTCCGAAAAAAGGAAAAGGAAAAAAAAAAAAAAAGAAGAAGAGGAGGTCAGAATTGAAGCTATAAATGGCTGCTGCCATGTGGGCATGGGATCCAAACCCGGTCCTGTAAAAGAGTAGTCGGTACTTACCAAGTACAATAATACATTTCGTGTGCGTGTGTGCGTGTGTGCATGTGTATGTGCATTTATATGTAATGTACAGATGACAGAGGATGAGGATGACTCTGAAATTCTGTTCCTCCTCCTTTTACATCTTGAAAGCTGACATCACAGGCAATCCCCACCATGGCTGGTTTTAGGCAGTGCTGGGAACCAAACCAAGGGCTTCTTGTGTGCTAGACTAGCCCTATAATGAATCATATTTAGCAAATCTGTACACATATATGTCCCCGGAAACGTTTTGAGACATGCTTCTAAAGCAGAGAAAAAATTTTGCACTATTTTAGGTGAGAATGAAGTTCAGCTGAGTACCCTAGATTCGGTCTGGAAACGATTCCAGTCCCAAATAGTCACCCTGTCTGTTCCTACAGAGACACCCCAATGGAGAAGCTCGGAGCCCTGTAAGGCAAACCACCGGCCCTGTAAAGGTGCCATGAGTTAAGTGGCAGGAAAGGTTGCTGAGTGGCACGGGGCTGTGATTGGTCTTGGGGGTGGGGGGTGAAGTGGAAATTCTCTGAGCTTGTGACACTCTAAGACAAAGGAATTGGGAAGGCCTTTGTCAGCAAACATGGAGGACATTCAGGAAAACAGAAAAGGTTGAGTTGCTGGGCCTCCTGCCTTTACCCATAATTCTTCACCTTCCTATGCAGAGCCATTGAGGGAGAGGACAAACTGCATCAGGAGTCAGCTTTGAACATTTTGGAATACTCAGGTCACTTTTTGCCTGGGAACAATTAAACACCCCATGTCAAGTGCAAAGTCTCTCGGCAGTTCTGGTCCGCAGTGCTGGTTTGACCAGATAGAGATGTCCAGCTCCACATCACTGTTGTCCAAGGTCACCTCTCCTCTAAACCAAATCCCTCAGCTCTTCCTTAATCCCTTCAGCAAGGAGTGCTGAAAGTCCAGGGAATCTCGGTCCTCTGGATGTCTGGGAATGGATGCTGGGGCTGCAGAGTGGGGATGAGGGTCTCACAGCGAATGCGTCCTAGAACGAAGCTGAAATCTCAAGTGTCTCGAAGCAAGTGGATTCTGTGATCCAGGGACAATGCTTGCCGTGTGTTTGAGGTGAAGACTCAAGACTCTAAAGAGGAAATTGATATTGAAGACTGTTATTCTTGGATGCCAGCGTCTACTTCCTGTGGCCCCTGGTTCAGAAATCTACTCCCTCCCCTCCCCACCGCTGTCGTTTTCCTTCACAGTAAAAGTATAAGTTAAAATTGGTAGCTTCTTGGGAGCCATGTACTCTAAGGGGACTATTGTGCCTGCTTTCCTTGCCACCGTGAAGTGGGTCCGGTTGCTGCATTACAGGTGGTAATAATGAAGGCTTAGCGGCTAACCTGTGCTAAGTCAAAGAGCCAGGTAGAGGGTAAACATCAGAGCTACACATCTGCCTCTCCAGAGTCCTGTTCCCCATCTCCCAGAGTCTGCCAGTGGGTGCTTCAGAGGCAGGCACAGGTCCCATGACCTTTCTGAAGCTGTAGATTTTTCCAACATGGCGCCTGCCTGAGGAACCCCTAAGATCTTCACCATTCATTGTCACCTGTTGTCTCTGCCCAATACTCACCGTCAGCTGCACGTGCCAACAGATGTGTGCCTCTGGACCTTGAAGCCCTAGGGAGCAGTTCTCAACCTTCCTAAAGCTGTGACCCTTAAATATGGTTCCTTGTGTTGTGGTGACCCCTGAACCATGAAAATTATTTTTCTTGTTACTTCACACGTGTGATTTTGCTACTATTACGAATCGTAATGTGAGCATCTGCTTTTTCCAATGGTCTTAGGTGACTCCTGTGAAAGGGTCATTTGACCCTCAAGGGGGTTGAGACTCACAGGTTGAGAGCCTTTGCCTCAGGGCACTAAGCTCTTGGAGCATTGGCTATGTTACTCCAGGTCGTTTTTTTTTTTTTCCAGGCAGCTGCTACAGCTGCTGTCTTGCATCTTCTTGGAGAGGGGCCCCAGGGAGCCCAGGTTGGCCACGAACTCACTATATAGCCAAAGTGACCTTAAACTTCTGTTGAGACCTGGTCCTTCTGCCTCTGCCTCTCACGTGTTAGGATTTCAGGCATGGGCCATCACATGTGCCAGGGGTGAGAGTGGGGTTTTGTGTAAGCACTCTAACAATTGAGCTACATCCCAAGTGTCTTGTATGTAGCTCTTTTAAAAATGTTTATTTTTTATCTGTGTGTGTATGTATGTGTATATGTGTGTGTGTATGTGTGTGTGTGTATATATGTGTTCGTGGTTGTATGTGTAGGTGTGTAGGTGTGTGTATATGTGTATGTGAATTTATGCGTGTATATGTGTGTATGTTTGTGTATGAGTATGTGTATGTGTGTGTGTGTGCATGTGTGTGTGTATATGTGCCTGTGTGTGTGTGTTACATGCACTTGAGCACAAACATTTGCCAAGGCCAGAGGCATCATCAGCTCCCCTGGAGCTGGAGTTACAGGCAATTGTGAGTTGGGAACTGGTAATTAAACTCAGGTCCCGTGCAGGAGCAGGACATGTTCTTGACTGCTGAGTTCCATCTCTCTAGCTCTTGTATGTTCTTAACAGAAGCCCTTAATTCTGGCGCCTCGAGTATGTGTCTATGTGTGTCAAGTTCTGCGTGTGCGTGTGTATGTCACAGGGCCGCAGATTGCTAACCATTAATAACATCCTCAGCCCAGGGCTGCCCAGGAGCCTAGATCCAGGCAGCTCACTCCCCCAGGACACCAGGCCCATCTCTCCCCCACCAGGAACCAAGCAGATGTGCTATGATGAGCTGCTCTGGATCCCACCGCCCCCTCACTCCACCTGAGTGGCTTGTGAGGATTTCTTGAGGCTCCAGGTAATTATGTAGTAATTGAATTTAAAGAAACAGACCCTGAGGATAATCCTGGAGAAAGATGCAAGGGGAACCGTGGTTTAATTTCCGCACAGCGGGGCAGCCATCTCATCCTTATGGATGTGGTTTGAACATGTGACTCGGGATGCTGGACTCCCCGGCTCCTTCCGTGCGCACACGCACACACACGGCTTTCTGTTCTCGGGCAGGTGTGCTGAGCATAAGGCCTCAAACACAGAGCCTGCTCTGCTGGGGCTGTGATTGTCTGCAAGAGTTCATATCTAGGTTGGGGCAGGAAGCTGGCACGAATGAAGCGAGTTCTAGAATGATGAAGATGTGGGTATGTGTGCTCACGCACCTGTGTGTGCATTCGGGGCTGGGGGGGGGTTGGGGTGACAGTGCCACCACCTGTAGTAGCACAAACACCTCTCCTGCACCACACCGTGGAGCTTAAAGTCTCACACACACACCCCCGGAGCCTTTCAACCTGCGCCAGGTGCCCTGTAAACCTCCCTGGATTTCCTTCCTTTCCTGTTTCATCTGAGAAATTCTTCACTAATTCCATGGTGTCTGGTTTCCCATTGTTTCTCTCTGCTTCAGACAGCCTCTTGGTGGGGGCGTGGGGGTTGGAAAGCTGTGTTTAATGCTCTGGTCCTTCCAAAAGGATGCTTGAGTACGAGCTTGCTTTGGCGGTCCTTGGAGACATTGTCGGGGTAATGTGGGCCATCCTCTCCTATGGGCAGGAGCAAATAAGCTGTCCACCACCGAGAGTGTTCCAGTCAACTCAGTCCCCTAAAGCAGACTTCAACCTGGAGAACAGCCGCCGGTGCACAGTTCCCTTGGGTTATAACGCTGTGAGCAAACGAAGGCCACACATAACACTGTTCTCTCCACTCTTTTGGGTGGTGTGCTGCTGTTGGTTGAGGACAAAGGAAACTGCAGCCTCTGGGGAGGAAGCCTAGGTTTCTGAAGTGTGCTGAGGACCCTCTAGTCCTTCATGAAGCCTCTCGAGGTGGCTTTAAAAAGCTGGGGGTAGGGAAGGAATACTCTAGTGAGCAGAGCCCCTCCCGTGGACAGCATAGAAGCACCGAGTGTTTAGTGTGGGTCGCTATTTCCTGCTTTGTTTTTGCCGCTCCGCCCTCCACCTCCCACCAGAGCTGGAAAGGGCAGAGGGAGGACCCTGCCGGGTGAAGGAGACTCCAGACCAGCTGCGTTCACCTCAGCCTCCTGTGCTCCTTCCCGCCGGCTCCTCTCCTGGCACTGAAAATTATTTATGTTTGCAAATTGCTTTTGATTCACGCGAGTGAGTTATTCCTCTGGCCTGCCAACAGGTCTGGGGACGAGAATTATCCAGCTCGCAAGCTGGGACTCCAAGGGAGACAGATGAAGACGCAGCGGAGTGGAAGTTGAGAAAGCCTTGGGATTTGGTCTCCGCGCTGATGCTGCAGAGGCCACCCTGTCTCTTGCCTGGGCCTTGGATTGCTCGGCTGCAAAACAAGAGGCCGGTGGTTTGTGAGTTTTCCTGGCCTTTGTGGCTTTTGCATCTCTTGAGCAGAGGGTCTCCCGGCCTTCTGGCTGTTTCCTGATAAACCCTTGTGGCTGCGGAGCCTGAGGCTGCCAGCCCTGGGCCAGCAGGAAGGACTAGCTGGGTGGCCAAGGAACGCTTCTTTTCTTTGCCTCTTGCTAGGCACCGTCCTTGATGCTGTCCCATTCCATAGGCGAAAACAGATGTCTGCAGGGGAACAGGAAGGGTGGAAAGTCCCCGAGGCTGATCCAGGAGAGAAGCACACACAAACACAGGACTAATCATTGTATTCCCAAGCAGGCCAGAGCGAAACTGGCTGGCTTGCAGAAGGTGGATGAAGTCACCTGGGCTGCTGATGGGGTAAGGTCCAGACTGAGGGTGAAGCTCGGACAGCCGTGTCCGTAGAACTTCTGTCTCAAGCCCCTTGCTCTGCAGATGGGGAAACCGAGCCTGCCCCAAACCGGAGTCCTCATCAAGGTGAACTATTAATATCACCCATTCTGTGTGTCACAAGTGGCTCTCTGGGTCCCAGTGTAGAGTAACAGTTCACTCCCTCTAACACGGGTTGTATTGACAAGAGTGATATTGAAGGACTCAAAGTCCAATGTCACGGTGGGAGTGAGTGGCCACATGCACCTGGAGAGCACTGTGCTCTGGATTCCCTGCTCTGGGTTGTGGTCTGGACCCTAAGGAAGAGAGAACACAGGCAGGGCTGGGCTTCTAATCCTGTGACCACCAAGCTGGGGAGAAGACCACTGCAGGTGCAGTTTCTCGAGGTAGAAAGAACCCTCCTGACCTTGGAATCTTCAATCGGCTGGCTTTGGCAGAAGCGCAGTGTTTACTCGGGCCTGACTAAGCAGCAGTGAGCCTCAGGCCCAGCCTACAGGGGAGTTGGGGTTCTGTGCACCCTGTGGTGAGAGAGTGGGCAAATTATAGCTGGATAAGGGGAGATGGCCTTTCCCCAAAATCCTGCGCTGGGGGACAGGGCCCTGGCTTTTACAGCTTCCCCCTCAGGCAGGTGGGGTACCAATGAGGCCCTGTTGTTTCAGGGAGCTCCCGTCCCCCTGTGGCACATGGCAGGAAAGAGGTACAAACAAGGGACCGCACTTGGTGAAGAGGCCAACTGCTGCTGACTGTCCGTCGGCTTGGGCTAAGGGACTTTTGGCCTTTGATGGTGCGTAGTTTGGAGAGAAAATGGAAGGAGAGATAATGAGACCAAAACAGAGAGAGGAGAGGAGGGATTGTGGGTAGAAAAGTAAACCAAGAGGGGTCCGGAGAAAGAAGGGAGAGGGGAGATAAGTGGTAGGGGAGGGGAGGAGAGGACCAGGAGGAGAGAAGAGGGCAGTGTTAGGGGATGATGGAGAGGCAGGGCTGGCTAAGGATCTAAAGGTCCTTGCTTCCAAGCCCGGAGACCTGCAGTTGATCTCCATGTGTGACTTGGTGGAAGGCTCCCACAAGCTGTTCTTATGGATGTGAGTGCATTCGCACACATGCACACACACACACACACACACACACACACACACACACACACCATAAATAAAAATATAATTAAGATCGTTTTATAGAAAGGGGTAGGGAGAGGATGTGTTGAGGGACCTAGGACAAGAAACAGTGTGTGGTTCCGACAGACAGAGAGAGGTAGAAACAGGGGAGAGGAGAAACCAGTTAGGCAGGCAGGAAGTCCAAAGGCTGACATGAGGTGGGGAGAAACAGAAGGATTCAAGTTAGCTGAGGTAGAAGGGTCCCAGGGATCTGTAGAGGCCAGCACCTTGAGCTTCCCGATGACAGGCACAAAGACAGAGATGGCATGCCACTGCAGTGGGCTCTCTGTCAGAAAGGACGATCTTGCTAGAGGGAGGCATGGTGGGAGGAAGGCAGAGAGCAGGGTTCTGCCCAGCGGAGGGAGCTGGGATACTCACTATCCAGGGAACAGGGAAAAGGACTAACAGCAGCAGATGCTCCTAAGGAAACTGATGTTTTAAAGATGAACTGGGCTAACTCGGGAGCAGTGGGCAGAGGCAAACAGCTAGGTGCTAAGAATTCTACCATGGTCCCCTAGGAGAATGCCCTGAGCTTAGAAGCAACTAGGCACAAAAGATCAAAAAGTGCTCAACTGCGGAACAGATGTGATGCCACACACCCGTGAGCCAAACCCTCGGAGGTGGAAGCAGGAAGACGCTGAGATTCCCGGACCAGCCTGGGCTATACAGAGAGAACCTACCCCAGATGAAATGAAGCAACGGCAACGAAGAGTCAAGAACCAATTACTTAAATGTGTGTGTGTGTGTGTGTGGCATGTGTGGTGTGTGTGTGTGTGTGTGTGTGTGGTATGTGTGTGTGTGTGGTGTGTGTGGTGTGTTGTGTGTGTGTGTATGGTGTGTGTGTGTGGTGTGTGTGTGTGTGTGTGTGTGTGTGTGTGTGTGTGGTGTGTGTGTATGTGGTGTGTGTGTGTGTGTGTGTGTGTGTGTGGTGTGGTGTGTGTGTGTGGTGTGAGGTGTATGTGTGAGGTGTGTGTGTGGTGTGAGGTGTGTATGTGTGTGGCATATGTGTGTGTGTGTGTGGGTGTGTGTGTGTGTGTGGTGTGTGTGTGTGTGTGTGTTTGTGTGTGTGTGTGTGGTGTGTGTGTGTGTGTGTGTGGGGTGTGTGTGTTGTTCATGCCTGAGAGGCAAAATGGGCAGAGGCAGGTGTGCGAAATAGTGAGTAAAAGGTGTGTGTGTGTGTGTGTATGTGGTATGTGTGTGTGACCAAAAACACATTGGGCCAATGACACGTCTCAGTGGGCAAAGATACTTGCCACATATGTGGTTTGAATGACAATGGCCCCCGTAGGGTCATATTTTGAATGCTTAGTTCCCAGTAGGCAGAACTGTTTGGGAAGGATTAGGGGGTATGGCTATGTTGGAGGTTTGCCACTGGGGGTGAGCTGTGAGGTGTCAAAAGGCCACAGCAGGCTCAGTGTCTCTTTCTCTGCTTGCTGCCCGTGGATCAGGTTGTAAAGATCTTAGCTACTGCTCCAGGGCCATGCCTGTCTGCCTCCCATCACAGTGATAATGGACTAGCCCTCTGAAGCGGTAAGCAAGCCCCTGGGGTAAACGCTTCTCTTCAGCGCAACAGAAGAGTAGCTAAGACAGCCTATCAGGTACCTGAGTTCATTCCCTGGAGCCCACATAAAGGCGGAAGGAAAGGGTTGATTCTACAAAGTTGTCCTCTGACCTCCATGCACATGCCGTGGCACATGCATGTGTGTGCATGCATGTGAGTGCAGATACACACACACACACACACACACACACACACACACTAAAATCATAAAAGGAAACCAATGCACGCTCGAGTGTAGCTTAGTGTTAGAACACTTGCCTAGCAAGCTTTAAGGCCCTGAGGTGCCTCCCCAACGCCTCAAAAAAAATATAGAAGTTAGGTTTTTCGGGCTTTTTTTGTTTTATTAATTTTGCATCTGTTCCATAAATTAGCAAAATACTTGATTGAGATTCCTTCCTTCCTTCCTTCCTTCCTTCCTTCCTTCCTTCTTTCCTTCCTTCCTTCCTTCTTTCCTTCCTTCCTCAATAGGGCGTTTGTCTGTGTACCGTCCTTCACTGCCCTGGAACTTGCTTTATAGAGAGATGAGGCTGGCCTCAAATTCACAGAGATCTGCCTGCCTCTGCCTCCTGAGTGCTAGCATTAAATATGTGTGTGATCAAGCCTGGCTCTCAACTGATCTATCTCTTTCTTTCTTTCTTTCTTTCTTTCTTTCTTTCTTTCTTTCTTTCTGTCTGTCTGTCTGTCTGTCTTTTGTTTTTGTTTTTTGT
This sequence comes from Rattus rattus, assembly GCF_011064425.1. Lineage (NCBI taxonomy): Eukaryota > Metazoa > Chordata > Mammalia > Rodentia > Muridae > Rattus > Rattus rattus. The sequence continues at coordinate 64,965,680 of NC_046162.1, forward strand.
TATCATTGTTATTGTTTGGTTTCTCTGTGTCACATCCCTGGCTGTCTTCAAACTCACTCTGTAGAACAGGTTGGCCTTAAACTCAGAAATCAACCTGCCTTCACCTCCTAAGAGCTGGGATTAAAAGCACTGGGCATCAATTAGACTTTCTGAGAAATAATAATCATAATTATTATTATATTAATTATTAAACATTGTATGTGCCTCTGTACGTGTATGTGTGTGCGTGCATAAAGACATGCACAATGAAGTCAGAGGTGTCCGATCCCCTGGTGCAGGAAACAGAATGAAATTCAGTTCCTCTGCCAAAACAACACAGGCTCTTGACCACTGAGGTTTTCTCTGGTACTGGGTTGTGATTTTTAAGGAGTCTCTGGGAGTGGGGACGAGCGCTGGCCTGGGAACCTCCCAGACTGAACTGGAGAAGTCATTAAGACATCCTTACTCGAGAGAAGCTAAGAACTCAGAACTCAGTGCGCGTCAGCCTGATCTTCCTCAGCAGCCCCCAGGAGCAAACTCTCCTTCCCTTCACCCCATGACCTCATACAAAGAAATGGGGGTCCAGGGCATGGGTCGAGGGCTTAGTCCTACACCACCTTGGCAGATCCTAGCTCCTCCCACCAAGCTGAGTTCAACGTTCTTCTTTGTCTGTGTGTCTTCTTTGTCTGGGTGTCATCCTGCGGAAGAGGCAGGATGTGGTAGAGCAAGGATCATCAGTGAGCCAGGCTAATGTGGCCGAAGATGCTACTTCACTACTCTTGGCTGCTCTGTGCCTGAGGCTGGTGACTCTGGTCCCAGGAGCTCCTAAAATTGACTCCATTCTTTCCATTTAGTCTCCAAAATCTTATTTCTTGAGAGAAATTGCTTGCTCTCCTGGCCTAAAGTAGCCCCCCCCCCCAATTTGGAATGGCGGAATCTTTGTCCTTGTTTCTGTTGCTAGGATAAGCATTGTACCTAAAAGTGGCTTGGAGAAGAAGGGGCTTTTTTGTCTCACAGGTTGCACTCCGTCCATCAGGCAGAAACCCGAGCAGGAATCTGGAGGCAGGAACTCAAGCAGAGGCCATGGAGAACTCTGCACACTGGCTTGCTCTCCATGGCTTGCTCAGCCTGCTGTCTTACAGAACTCAGGGCCAGGAGCGTCCATGGGTGGCACACGCACTGTGGACTGGGCCCCCTCCCCCACCGATCTTTTTAATAAAGGAATCGGCTCACTCGTCATGGGTCTGCCTGATGGAAGAAACTCCTCAGTTGACTCTTTGCTTTGTGCAGAGGACAAACCCTGGCCAGCACAAGCCCTGATGCAGCCAGTTACCCACCTCCCCCAGAACAGAAGCACCAAGAGAGCAAGTCCCTGTAGGTTTCTCTTACCAGTCTCTTCTCAGAAACTAGGACTTCGGAGATCCTACGAACCATTGGTTGAGGAAAGGAATTGAGAAAGGAAAATGGAAGAGAAGGAAAAGAAAAGGAAGGGAAAATGGAAAGAAAGAGGAAAGGGAAGAGAAAGAAGAAGGGAGGGGAAAAGAGAGAGGAGAAGGGAAGAGGGAGGGGAAGGGAAGAGGGAGGAGGCAATACAGGAGGGGGAAGGAGGGAGGAAGAGGGAGAGAGGGGAGAGAGAAGGAAGGAAGGGAGTCCTTAACTCTCTCACCAGAGTCTTCACAGTCACCTTGAGCAGGCGTAAAGACCTTGACCCAGGATGGGTCCTAGCTAATGTGTTCCTGCTTGCTGCTGGTGCCGACATCATTAATGTGACCATCTTGTCGTTATTATTATTATTATTATTATTATTATTATTATTATTTAGGAAAGGTATATTAGAAGGGATAAATTATTTTTGTTGTAATGAGGCCAAGTGTGCATCCAGTTCCCAAACAGCCACCATATTCCCAACTTCCCAGCCCCGTACTCAGCACAGTTCCCTTTGGGCGCAGGCCACCCTCTACTCTCTCACTGGCCTCCAGTGATGGGGAAGAGAGGCAAGGACAATGGAAACAATCTGCAAAGGTTGCTGGGCCTCTGAGCACGCAAGGCATACTGGACAGCAGCAGCAGCGGGAGGAAGGAGTGGCTTCTGGTTAGGCTTGTCCCTAGACACATGGACTGTTTGGAAACACCAAACAGGACCTTCACCTAGGCCTGACCTTGGGGTCCGGAGGAGCTGGCTCTTGCAAGAAGCTCAAGTTTTCAAATAGAACTGGCCCCTCCCCCAGGCCAGTGAGGATCCCATGAGAAGAACCCAAGCTAAGGAGCTGCTCAGAGCAGGGAGGACAGAAGCCTCTGGGTACACAGGCTTGTCCTTGACTGCAGCAGCCTCCCTCCTGACAGGGTAGAAGATCTGAACACGTGCAAAGAATGAATGGCAGCCCACGCACGCGTGCACGTGCTCTCGAACGCGCGTGCACACACACACACACACACACACACACACACATACATACACATTGCCATTTTGCTCATCAGAGCTTGGCTCTTTGCAAATGGGAGCCATCTTAACTCTGAAACATGGAAGGCTCTCCTCTAGTCTGCTCTTGTCGCCCTGTCTGCCCCAGCCCAGTTTGGCAGAAGAGCACACAGTTACATTTCTTGGCCCAGCTGGGCCCTGTATAGACAAGCCACCTATGTGTGGCCCACGCCACCAGTGTGGAAGATGTGAGGTTGCTGTGTTGAGTGGACAGCTGACAAAGGAAGCCACATAGGACTTGGTTTCCCGAATTCTGTTCTCAAGATACGGATGGATCAGCCGTATCTACAGTGGCCTTTGCAGAACGCCCTGAAGACTTTTGGGTAACAGTTTTCTCTGAGATAAAAAACTTTTCACAGGGGTTGGGGATTTAGCTCAGTGGTAGAGCGCTTGCCTAGGAAGCGCAAGGCCCTGGGTTCGGTCCCCCAGCTCCAAAAAAAGAACCAAAAAAAAAAAAAAAAACATTTCACAGCAGGACGGAGGTGGCCGACGTCGTAAGTATCGTGATACACATGCAAGTACGCACGCATGCACAAACTTCAGTCCCAGCACTCCAGAGGCAGAGGCAGAGGCAGGTGGATACTGTGGGTTTGAACCAGCCTGGTCTAAAAAGCCAGTTCCAGGACAGCCAGGGTTACAAAGAGAAACTCTGTATCGAAAATTAAAAGCAAAAAGCAAAACAAAACAGAATTCATACCGCAAGGGATCTCATTAAGCAGGGAGATAAACAACTAAAAAAAAAACGGTGTCAAGAACTCGCTGAAACTGACAGGGTTCACTAGGCCCCTCCCTGCCAGAGGAAATGATAGGAACCCAGCTGCAAAGATGACTGTCAGACAAACTGAGATGTCAAGATACCGAGCTACAAGACCCTGAGACAAGAAAACTGCCCGGAAGCAGCAGGAACCTGCCCAGCTGCCTAGAAGTGTGTCCGACCAACCCGAACATCTGGACAGGACACCCTGAACCTGCCTGCGGGCTGCACAGTGCTCTCCAGATTCTCAGCTGTCACCCATGCTGGGGTGGGCCTTGATGACACAGCTGTTTGAGTCATGTCTGTTCCTGTAAGTGACCCTTCACCCATATTCCAGTGAAATTCATTGGCTCACCCAGTTGGAGTTTGGTGGTATCCATACTTTGGTCTCTCCTGGGCTCCCTATGTAGGATGAATTGATAAGTGTGTTTCATCTCCCCAGGAGAGGTTTTGTCACCCGGAACAGGAGGATGACCAAGGTGAGTTGAGGACTGAGTGCATGGTCCTGGCTATGGGTAGCAAAGCAGGCAACTGAGTCACCGGTGTGTGCCTTATTGCTATGGCAACAGTTGCATGGTGCCCCCCACCCGGCTCCCCACAAACCCTCCCCCAAAGCAGGGTTTCTCTGGGTAGCCTTGGCTGTCCTGGAACTCGCTCTGTAGACCAGGCTGGGCTCAAACTCAGAGCTCCACCTGCCCCTGCCTCCTGAGTGCTGTGATTAAAGGAATGTACCACCATGCCCGGCCATTGCGTGGTTCTTGTTATAGGTAGTGAGACAGCCGTACAACTGAGGCTGAGCCATCAGGATTAGGAGGAATCCCCGGAGAGCAGCTTAGAGGACATTTTGCAACTCTTGAGAGAATTGCACAAGAATAAGGCTATTGGCAAGCAGTAGTGAGCTACCCGGCCACTGTTTGGTGTAGTTGGAAATGCATCTGAGGCTGAGAGGGCAGTCGGGCAAGACCTTGTTTGTGTGAAAGAGCAATGGCAACAAGAAAGAAGGATGTCTGTGGCAGCGTCCTCCTCCCTCCATGCTAGCCTGGTCTGGCAAGTAGATAAACAGAGAATGGAGGTACTGGCTTGCCACTTCTTGCTTCTTAGGGTTTGAGGGATGGAAGGAAGAGAGAGCACAAGTTAGATCTGTGCTCAAAAGCCCTTCCTGAGACCCACAGACTTGGAACTCCTGGGAAGACCTGGAGAGTGACTAGAGGAGAGTGGGTAAAGAGAGCCTGGAGTTAAAAGAAAGGGGGAAATCGGGGTTGGGGATTTAGCTCAGTGGTAGAGCACTTGCCTAGAAAGCACAAGGCCCTGGGTTCGGTCCTCAGCTTCCAAAAAAAAAAAAAAAGAAAGAAAAGAAAGAAAAAAGAAAAAAAGAAAGAGAGGGGAAATCTGTAATCCAGGGGCTGGAGAGATGGGTCAGTGGTTAGGAGCATTGACTGATCCTCCAGAGGTCCTGAGTTCAATTCGCAGCAACCACATGGTGGCTCACAACCATCTGTAATGGGATCTGATGTGTCTATAAACAGCTACGGTGTACTCGCATATATAAAACAAATAACTTTTAAAAAATTATCTGTAATCCAGCTGCAGACCGGGGCATTAACACTGGCCCAGTGCAAGAAACCATGATAGTAATTTGATTTTCAATTCCTCGGCTGCTGGAATTGGGAGAGATGCTTGTGGGCCACAAGCGGGTAGGATCCTTCCTCAAGGCAAAGGCTGCATGACCCGAGGAGTGTGTTGGGAATCAGTCCCTAGTGGACTGGCCCATGAAAGCCATTAGGAATACCTGGTTATTTCTGTCTGAGTCCCCACAAGTATCAGGGGCTGGAGGCTTAGGGAAGAGGGACACTCATTATTGAAGGAACTAGGGATAAGAGAAGCTATGTTTGAACCCCAGTTCAGTGGGCCAGATAGAACTGTGTTCACAGAGGAGTTCGGAGGAGTTCACCAGCAGGGTCCTCAAGGCTGGTATGACTGGCGTGGACCTTTGTGGCCTGGCTGAGTCCATTCCTGGGGCAAGATCTTTATAATGTAGGAAAGATCTTTTTTTTTTTCTTTTTTTCGGAGCTGGGGACCGAACCCAGGGCCTTGCGCTGGCTAGGCAAGCGCTCTACCACTGAGCTAAATCCCCAACCCCAGGAAAGATCTTATAATGTAGGAAAGGCTTTGGCAGACCCCAGTGACATACATACATACATATACATATACATATACATACATATATACATATATATATATATATATATATGGAGAGAGAGAGAGAGAGAGAGAGAGAGGGAGAGAGAGCGAGCAGCCTAGAGGAGACAGTAAAGTGGAGGAAGAGGTCTGTCTGCATTATTAGAAGGCAAATGTGGTGGGGTTGGGGATTTAGCTCAGTGGTAGAGCATTTGCCTAGCAATCAAGGCCCTGGGTTGGTCCCCAGCTCGAAAAAAAAAAAAAAAAAAAAAAAAAAAAAAAAAGGCAAATGTGGTGGGATTTATATTGAATTGGAATTCCTCAGGGGAGGAAAAAAAAAACTGAGAGAAAGCCAAACTGTGTGCTGAGGAACTTCCGGTCATCTTTAAAACCTGAGGAGAAGTTCACAGAAGACACCAGAGCTAGAGCAGTGCAGGTGAAGATGACCAAGCACATTCCAAGGGTGAGTCATTGTCCCCCAGCATAAAGAGGGTACATTCCCCTCCAGCAAAAGATCATACCGGGATAGACATGGTTTGTCCAGTAAGAAACTCCCCAAACAGCCAGGTCTGATGAATTAAGAGGCAACAGCCACTGCGCCGACCCAGGGCTACCCTGACCCAGGGAGAGCAGGGCCATGTTCACCTCTGACCTTGAGTAGGTATGAGCAAATTAAGTCAGACCCACAGAGTTCGTCAGCGATGGAGAGATGTAGAGGCTCTGTGAACTCCAGGGTAAGGAAATGTGACAGTTCAGAGAGAATGACTGAGGTCTACGAGGAGATAATTAAGCTAGCACTTCCTGTACGTGCCTTCTACCCAACCTTGATCTGTAGAGGAAGCGGTTGGTTGATGCAAACGGATGAAGCCTTTCTGTGCCGTGCTTGACCTTGTCCGACTTTAATGTCTTCTTAGTTGTGAACCTCTGGGGTCTCCGAACACTGCTGAGAGTGGATGACCATAGACCTTCATAAAACTTCATCAAGGTGATCTCTGTAACCCACTCAGTTCTGAGACAGTGGTTTGGGGTGTCACCTTGTCCTGCCCATTCTCTGCGAACGTTTTTATTAGGTAGAGGGAATAATGCATTAACCTCTGGGTATTTTGAAGACTTGGAAATCCATCGGAGAGACAAGCAGGTACAAGGGTTCTTCTGCCTGCCCACCATCCTCCAGAGGCAGTTAATTAAAAGAGAAAAATGGGGGGCTGGAGAGATGACTCAGTGGTTAAGAGCACTGACTGCTCTTCCAGAGGTCCTGAGTTCAAATCCCAGCAACCACATGGTGGCTCACAGTCATCTGTAATGGGATCAGATACCCTCTTCTGGTGTGTCTGAAGACGGCTACAGTGTACTCACATACATAGCATAAATTAAATAAATAAATAAATAAGAAGGGAAAATGGGTTAAAACCATAGCCACCAAGTTTAAATTCAAATTCATAGCCATGTAGTTGAAATTCTACATGAGTGGGAAAGTACACTCTCAGGGGCCATAAGACAGTTGAATGAAAATCCTGGTGCCAGGGTGGGGAACCTCCTGTAAGTTGTCAGCCAGGGCAGCCCCTGAGGTCCCACAGACCATAAAGGCTATTGCTACTTTGGTTGGTTGTACACCACAACTAGATGGTAAGACCCAAAGATGCTGCATGTACATGATTTGACTGCAAGACAAGGAGAAATTAAGCTGGGAGCGAACTGGAAACTCCCACCCCACTGGCTGGCTTCATGGAGTGGGGCTATGCAGGCTGCTGCTGGAGAACTGTCTCCAACATTCCTACTAGGTAACAGACCCTACATGCTAAATAAAATGCTCTCACCCTTAGCAGGGTGTGCCTGCTTGTGCAATAATGGCCCAGCTGTCATAGGTCAGTCCAACAGCCTTCTGGATGGATTTAAGGCCCACTTCGCAGAGGAGAGTTCATGTCTGGTATGGTAAACCAAGACAAAAGCCTGTGGCTGGGGAGATCATAAGTCCCAGTGGGGGAAGCAATGTTTGTGGCTGTACTAGATGGATTTGATATGCCTGTTAAACTGTACTCTGAACATGTGCTTACACCCATAGACCTCTGGTGTTGTCAGGGTCACCTCATAACCACTGGTGAAGTGGGCAAGAACAAGTTGCCGCCACTGTGGCATGGTGGCCTATTTCTTAGGGTGATATCTGTAGTCAGTCCTTTAAGGCTCACATAGCACTGAGGGGTCGGAGGAATGTAAGAACTGGAGGAAGGGGCAGAGTGTTGTGTGACAGTTTCCTCTGAGATTCATCCCTGTGGGAGTGTAGGGAGCTCCTTTGGCAGGGAGATGAACAAGTAAGAAGGTGCACCAGGAAGTCCCTGAAACTGACAGGATTCACTAGGCCCCTCCCTGTCAGACCACAGCTGCAAAGAAAATACAATAGGACCTATGGATAGATGGCTTCTCTCTGTCATGCATGGAGCTGGCTTGTACTACCCAGTGCCCTGGAAGTCTGTGGTAGAAGAATCTGCTTTGAGGCCCTCCACATCCACTGTGCTGCTTCTTCTGCTCCCAGTGGATCCCGTAACCGTATGTTCTGCTCAGAAATAGCCCAATGTACCTCCTGCTACTGTGAGGCCTCTACCTTCAAGCTAGGAAAGCACCTAGGATTCCAGACTCAGGCTCTGTGCTTGGGAATGCCCCTGCCTCATCTCCATATTTCCATCGACTAGAGCCAGTACCCTTCATCGATTAAGCTGTGTCTTTCTCCACGAGGCCAGCACAGCATAGATACAGAGAGAGTGAATGAGACATGTAGGTAAGGCCTCCAGCCCCTATTGCTGCCTCTGGAAGGTGTAGAATAACATGGACTGGGGACTGCCATGGACAGACAGAGCCAGGATGACTTCTATCTATCAGGGAATGTCCTGGGGTCATCCAGTAGGTTCCCTCTTCTTCTCTCTCCCATGTCTGCTTTATGCATTACCCTTCCTGCACTTGGGAATCAGCTCGTGAATTCGTCTGTTCCCTACACCTCATTAGTTTCACCTTAACAAACACAGTCAATGCATACTCCTGCCTCCAATTCTGTCTCTCTCTCTCTCTCTCTCTCTCTCTCTCTCTCTCTCTCTCTCTCTCTCTCTCTCTCTCTCTCTCTCTCCACCCCCAGTCCAGTCCTGGCAGCAACTTGAAGTTGTACGCATTGGTGTCCCAGCCACAATGAAATGGAGGTGCTGAGGCTCCCCCTGACCAGTGAACAGTACAGCTTGGGGAACAGGGAGGAGCTGGCTCCTAACCATAGTGGCCCACGGCTGCAGCTTGGAGTTCATATGGGAAGGGTATGATGGTCATGATGCCTCCCTGGCAGGAGAGACAGCACAGCCCTAGACTCCTACCTACCAGAGGCTTCTGCTGTGGCGTGAGATGAACTCCACAAAAGGCATAGCTTTCTAGAGCCATAGGGTCAACATAGGAATGGAACTGAGGGTGTGTGTGTGTGTGTGTGTGTGTGTGTGTGTGTGTGTGTGTGTGAGAGAGAGAGAGGGGGGGGGGTCAGGATGTAAAATGAATAAATAAATTAATGAATGGAGAAAACAAAACAACAAAAATGGAGTGGCCAGGAGCCTTGGGGGGGAAGTATGGATCTGCAGAAGGCCTGGCTGAGACCTTGATCTGCTTCAAAAACAAGCCCCTGGAACCCTCCCAGGGTGTGCTCAACTTTAGGATGACCTCTGGGAGATCTGCAAGCCATCTCCTCGTGTGGTACATGCCTTCTGTTGGCCATCTGCTTATTAAGACTAGAAATTGTCCCTTCTCATCCACGAGGGGTTTTGCCTGGCAGGCATGGTGCTGAGGACTAACCCAGAGCTTCAGCATACCTAAGCAGGCAGCTGAGCTGCACGAACAGAGTGCACACTGATGCACACACACAGAGTGCACACTGATGCACATGCACACACAGAGTGCACACTGATGCACACACACACAGAGTGCACACTGATGCACACACACACAGAGTGCACACTGATGCACACACACAGAGTGCACACTGATGCACACACACAGAGTGCACACTGATGCACACACACAGAGTGCACACTGATGCACATGCACACACAGAGTGCACACTGATGCACACACACACAGAGTGCACACTGATGCACACGCATACACAGAGTGCACACTGATGCACACAGAGCTACACCTACCTGAGTCTCTTTGCAGCTGGCAAGAGTTTTCTTGTGGCCTTTTTAGCTGTGTGGTCAATTTCTCTGAATGCTATGGTTGGGTCTGTCCTGGTGGGCTGAGCTTCTGGCCCCACAGTTCTGGCCAGACATCTACTTCTACCCTACCCTCAGTTGTATCTTACCTGTTCTGTGCCCTCTAAAGCATCCAGGGCTCCCCTTGATGGCACTTCTCCTGTTGCAAATGTGGCCTCTGTTCTCCTCCCAGCCCAGGGAGTAAGATGTGGGCATCGGCTGAGTTCATTGGTGGAAACACCTCTAACCTGAGCAGAATGCCTGGCCAACCACCTACTAGGAAATTTGTAGATGAAGGGTTAGATGACTGGACAGACTGACAGCAAAGGAGGGGTGGAGGAGGAGTCTGGGAGGAGAGTGGGTCTGTGCTTTTAAGAACTTTCCTGATGCTTCATCTGTGCTGGTGGCACAAGGGACCCTGTAGTCACACCCTCTACAGCCTAACTGTAGCAGCTGCTGCAGTGACAGCAGCAGTAGGTTTAGTGGATAGAGGGGCATGTGGGCAATTTCCAGGTGCAATAGGTGTAGGGCAGGGATCCTGCTGTGGGAACGAGGCTCTCCTCAGCCATTTAGCCAGTGTCCTGCCTGCTCAAGTTATTTCATAGTGTCTCCCTTATGTCCCTACTATTCAGACAAGGATAGAAAAGCCCGGAGAAGCCCAAACCCTGCAGGGTGCCGGTAGACCCTTTGGTTTTGTTCCTCAGAACTGTGAAGCCTCTGGTGGAGTCTCCAGGAGCCAGGTCAGCCTCCTCCAGAAGCACCAACTCCTGACATTTCCCACATCGGGTCTAGGAGAGCCCAGAGCGGTCCTAAGGAATGCTTGCTCTTTCGCAGCCACTAGCAGCTTCTCTGCACCTCCCTGTAGGTGTGTCCCCAGCCAGGCTCAAGAGCTCCCTGGGTGGTTGGAGAGGAGAGAGCTTTGGCAGGTGACACCAGCCCTCACTTGGACACAGCCTGCCAAGTTTCATTTCCTGGCAACCATTTCAGAAGGGAGAGCAGCCTCTACCTAGCATGAAACGAGAGTACCCTGGCTTCTCCTGTTCTCCACTTCTTAAAGTATTTTGCCATTGCCAGCAGAAGGATGCCAAGATGGGATGGCTGCCTTGACAGTTAGCTCCCTCCTACACCTTCTTCAAGTCAAGGGGAAAGGGGGGGGGCATCAGCGATAGATCAGAAACCCTACACCAACAGTCTTAGAGCCCAGTCTGTTCTCTTGCCTCCAGAACAGAGAGGTCCGAGCTAAAGGAGGACAGAACTCTGGGCAGGAGAAGCCTACCGGTAGCGTTTGGGCACTACCACATAAGCAGGACTGGTCTCCAGGGTCCAGTGGGACACTGGGAGGAGCAGGAACCCTGTGGATGAATGCTAGACAATGGCGTCCCTCCTCTGGACACGCCTGCCTGTCCTCCCGCGGCCCTGGAGACTTTGGCATCGAGCCATTTTCCTTCTTGGCCCTAGTGGCGCCAGAGCTCAGACCCGCACGGTGCTGCGGTTGCCTGCTCCGCACCTGGAGACCGCAGCCCGGGGGCCACGCACCATCCTATGGCCCGAGAAAGGGCTAGTGAGCTGTGCATACAGTCACCATGTAGTGGGTGTGCCCAGGCAGCTTGGCCTCTAGGGGATTCGCGTGGACAGGAGCCTCCTACTGGACATTGAGGCACAGTTGCGTCCTTGAAACGATTTGCGGCATCGCCCGCGGGCCTTCAAAACACGTGCACAAGTGGGCTGCGAGGCCACACGCCCAACCTCCCACCACACCAACAACTGGGCTTTTTCCGCCTCTCTAGCCCGTGGTCCCCCTCGAGACCATTCAAGTTCGGCCGCAAGGGGTTCAGTGGGGCACTCTGGACCCGCGCAGCCTCCCCAGCGCGCCTTGCCGCCCTGTAATGACCCACCACTCTGCTCCCGACTCAGCTCAGTGGCCCATGTCTACTATAAGCTGGAGCAGCGGAGCTTCTGCAGGTGCGCACAGGACATTGAGCAAGGAATCGCTTGGCGCTGGCTGTGAGGGGAGAGGCGACGAAGGTCGGGAGTGGAGCGGAAAATCGTTGTTTTTCGTGATGGGGGAGCGGCCCTAGGCTCCCAGTGGCGCGGGCGGGCGCGTCGCTTTGACGCCAGCCTTCTGGGCAAACCCATTCAGTGCTGGGCAGCCCAGGCGAAGCCGAGCCCGGCTCACCCCACCCTCTGCAGAGGCTTGGGAAATAGGCGAAGTGGTCAGACTGGTTTCCGGGCCAGGATCAGGACCCACGCGGGCTGGCAGGCATTGGTGGGGAGGACTGAACCCCGAGGGTGGTGTACAGACAGGTCACCCCAGGGTTCTCTCTTTTCGACCCCTTGGAGTGAGACGAGTGCAGGCTTGGAGTTGGGGAAACAATTTTCAACTGTGGCTTAATAGACTGGCCGCTCCCCGTACACGCTCCTGTGCCCAGCCCCCGCCAGCTGGGCTCAGCAATGTTGGACGAGCTGCTTCTAAGATTGGGGAGCATCACAGAGCCTGTGCTTTTGATGTTGGTGGGGTTAGGGTTGGGTGGAAGAGTCAGTTCGGTCTTACCCTGCAGAAAGACCTCACACACTAGCCTCTGGCACCCCTCTTTCTTCATCTATCACTGTCCCTAGTAGTGGATACTCGGGAAAGCCTAGGTGAATGGGGGATGGGGACTCCCAGAGGGTCAATGAAGGAGGAAGGAGGGTCTCCAGAGTGGGTGTTCATGGCACCCACTGTTCGTCGCCGAAAGAAATCCAGCGAGAAGCTAGGAACTCTATCGCCAGGCTCTGGAGACCTGCAGACAGGAAAATGGAGTCTTGAGGGGCAAATTCCCTGTTCAGAAGTCGCTTAATATTTGACCCATAAAATTGGCAGGCGCCAGGGTCGTGGATGTTTCTGGACGGAGAAGGGGGTCTCTACCTCCCCTGACCCACCCACGGGTCCTAGGTCTGGAGTCCCAGTGTAGGTGCGTCGAGAGATCGGGCTGAGTAGGCTAAGAGACTGAGGCGGTAATACTGTTATCCCAGAAAATGGAGTTTCTTAGGTCTGCAGGGGCCACTGAGCAGGGACGAGAATGGTCTGGAACGCCGCCCTTATTGTGATTTTATTTGGGGCGGGGGAGTAAAAAACAACCCGAGGACGTGAGTTTGTTTCTACTATGGGCTGGAGAGACCAGTGACACACTCAACCCTATCAGAAAGCGAAGGACTCGGAGCTTTGAGGATGACGAGTCCTCCTTTCTGTTTCACTATGGGACCTCTTTTCCCGCAACCCCATTGGGCTGGGGCTGGGGTGCGGGTCCAGCAGGGCTAGCTGGTGTGGCTGGGGCGGGGGTGAATGGGAGGGGGCGGCCCCGCCACCCTCGGAGGCTGTGTTAGTGGCCAGCAGCACGCGGACCCTCCCTTGGGCAGGGGCGCCAACCACAGGGGAGGGGTAGGACAGTGTGCTGGCCCAAGGGGTCACCAGGCTCGCCGCTTAGCCTGGATGGGCTGCAGAAGCCCCCGCCGGCCCGCCGCGGCTTTGTCTGTGCAGCTAGTCTTTGGGAAGGCGCCAGCCGGGGTACAAGATGGCGGGGAAAGGGTGGGATCGCAGGCGCTCTGCACGCGTCGCAGCTCGCTCTACTCGCGCCATGGCGGGGGCGGGCGCCAGTCCCGAGGTCTCCTAGGGTCCCGGGCGCCCCCCTGCCCGCGACCCTGCATTGACCGGCCGCCGCCTGCGCCTCGCCGAGATCAGCCCGGACCCAGGCAGCTGCAGAAAATGGCTGCCAAAGCGGCGCCAGTCGCCACGCTGCCCCGGGCGGGGGGCGCGCCGCAGTTCTGCACCCTGCTCCCTTTCCTCTACAGGGGACTCTCTTGAAGCCCAGACCCTCGAGGGCTAGGGGCTTAGGGGCGAGAGGGAGGGGGAGGGGCTGCTACCTGCAGGCGAGGGCTTACCAGTTGGGGGTGACGGAAGACAGTATTGGAAGGGCACTCTCCGTGTCCCCACCCCCACCAATATGTCCAGTGTCCTCTTGAGGTCGCAGCGCCCGGGTGGGGAAATGTTAATGGGGCGTTGACCTGGGTGACCGCTTGGACCGCACCCATCTAGACATCGCTACTTCCCCCGCCCCCACCCTCCAGACCCTTGGCGCGCCCCTGGTGTTGGAGAGGTCTGGCCAGTTCAAATGCTGCCCGAAGAAAATAAAAAATAAATAAATAAAACAAATATAAAGCTGTGTGTGTGCAGACAACAGAACGACCCAAGCCCGGAACTCAGCCGAGAAGATCCGGGTGGATCCCGGGGCGCCATGTAACGTAACCGCGGCGGTGCTCAGCAGGTGCGGAGCGCCCACCACCCTCACTGTGGGCGGCCGCACCCGACCCTGGCCGCCTGGACACTGAAGGGAGCCGCTGGCCCGGAGGAGGTGCTTTTGGCCATGCCACCGCTGCGGGCAGCCAGTCTCAGACACCCTTCTTTTGCACCAAAGGGAGCCCAAATCTCGGGGAGGGGCACTTAGGTTGATCTCGACGCCCCAGCTAGGGGCATGATTTCTGGGTAGCATCTAAGGCTGACCAAAGAGAGGGAAAAATTGACCCTGGGGCTACAAGACTGAGGTCTCAGAGAAATAAACGAAAAGTATTAATAGAGGCTCGGTGGGTGGGGTTGGGCTATAGAGTTAAAACCCTTTGGCCTAGCCCCGCATATGTGTAGCCCCCTGTTTCCCTGGGTTGAAAGGACCCAGGCTCCCAGCGGGCCAGACTGCACTGGCCTGGGAGAGGTGTATTAAATTTGGGTGTCTTTTTTTCTATCTGTAAGTTTCTCCTACTACCCCTCCCGGCAGCCGCTTTCTCCATGTCTGTCGATATCACCAAGCAGCGACTGGAAAATTAAAATTCCAGGTAGAAGAAGGCCAGCGCCAGAGAACAGGAGCCAACAGGTTATTGACTGGCGGTTCTAGATTCGGGAGCGGCTTTGCAACTGGGTTTTTTTTGTGTGGGGGGGAGAAGCGAGCTTAAGAAAGCACGCCCTTGATCAGTACGTCCTTGAGTTGGAGGACATCTGCTGCTCCGCACTCCTCGACACACCTGGGCGTAGTGTCCACGACTCAGACACGTGGGTTTGGAGATTTAATGTAAACATCTTCGCTTAAATGGGCTTAGGCAGGTGAGGGGTGCCATGTACGTGTGCGTGCAGGGACACAACCCAGGTTTCTAGGGTTCGAAGACCTCCTTCATCAATGGTAGAGTCTGAAGCTGGACACAGACCTGAACCCTCTGCTCAAGAGCACCCCCAGTCTCTCCTTAGCATCGAAGCAGCAAATCACCTGCAAGGTTTGGAAGGAATAGGGCTAGCACCGAAGCTGATGGGGCCGCAGAGCATCCTTCTGCAGAAACACCCGAGCAGCCACGGAGGGGCCGAAGCTAAGATCCAGCTGGCAGCGACTTCCCCAATTCGCACTAGGGTTCCCTGGCGGTGCCCACTTCCACCACCACCTTCCCTCCGGAGCGGCCAGGTTGAGGGATTTGAGATGGAATGGGGATGATGTCCCGAACCAAAAGGTCAGGCAGGTCGTCTTTCCCCGACCCCACTGCCCATCTTTCTTCCTTAGAACCCCACCTGCTTGGTGTTTCTAGAGCAGGCTGTCCAGTAGGGGGCATCCCTATAACCGTGCTCGGTCATAGGCAAAGTCCCTAGGGCGCTAGGGCACCCATTGTTTTAGCTGTCACCTTTAGTTCCCGCCTGTTCCCAAGACAGAGGTAGGATCCTCAAAGGGTAGCTCTGGGACTTCGGCATGCCATGGGTACTTTAGCGACCGCCCTGGAGCGGCCAAGTGGACACCTGTACGTGCGTGCGCGTGCTCGCGCCCCTGCAGATGGGGGAGGGAGCGAAGCGCCCTTGGATCGAGGTCCCTTTTCTGCCTGAGTTTGAGGTGATTTGGTGTCTTGTCCCTAGAGAATTAGCGACATAGCGACACCTTCTGCCTCTGCCAGTTCCCACCCCAACGTGGGCCCAGCTCTGGGCACCTGACCTTCAGCCCACAGTCTTTGCGCCATTGCACTGGGCCAGCAAATCCAAGAATCCCTCTTCTAGCCTATTTCCCTCCATTCGCAGGGTTTCTCGCCCCCTCCCCCGCAACAATTCTCGGGTTTTAAAAGTAACCTTTAAATGAGACATCGATTTATCATTATCATGATTGTATTCAGAAATCCAGCCCGAAGGGACGCCCTGGGAGATGCTAATTTGGTGGTACCCACTGGCTGTTGTGGGTTTGCACACCCCTAGCCCCGCAAGCGTTTTTCTTCCGAAGCTAATTGCTCTGATTAACGGGTGGGGGGCAGCGTCTGAGAGAGGGGCTCTCGGACTGTTTCCAGAGCGCGGTGCGTGTGTGCATGCGTGGACCTGATGCTGCAGAAGCTACTGCGGCAGCGACACACACACACACACACACACACACACACACACACACACACACACGCTAGCTTCTCTCCCGCATCCGGGCCTTCCCGCCCATCTCCGTTGCTGTCTGGGTTTGGGGAGGGGGATTCGTGGGGTAGGAATGTGAGCAAAAGGGTGGGGGGCGAAGAAAAGCCGAATGAACACAGGAGGAGAAGTGAAAACGAGGGCGAAGGGGAGGAGGGTGATCAGAGAAAGAAAAATTGGGAGGAAGGTGCTAGCAAAAATGGGGGCTAGGCAAGGAAAAGGGGTACAGTGGCAAGAGGCTGGGATGCCAAGGGAGAAAGAATGGGAGGGGGCGGGGAGCGGGCGGGGGCGGCTGGCTCCTTTCCACTCGTGAGAGCCCGGTTGCCGAGAGACGCGTCGGCCAATGAGCGCGCACCAGCTCAGCCCGGCGCCTGCCGTGTGTCCTTATATGGTGCGGCCGCTCGGCTGGCGCTCGTGCACATCGCCATATAAGGACAGGAACCTAAATACAGGCTATACCTTGTTCTCCGCTCCGGGCCTAGGCGATCGATGAGGGCGCCGCCGAGCGGCTGCGGTGCGCAGGCTCCCGGAGCTGACTGCGGGAGGCCCGCGGTGGCCACTGCACTTGGCCAGATGTGGCCGACCCAGTGGCAGCTAGGCCAGCTGTGGTGTGTCTCCTCCTTCCCGCCAGCTTTCCCTCCCCCACCGGGTTTCTGAGGTGCAAATGCAAATGAATTGGGATTGAAATCTAATTGCTTTTGTTTAAAAAAAATAAATAAAAGGAGCGAATCTGTATAGGGCTCAAGGAAAGCGAGTGCGGGGTGGAAGGTGTGGGGTTAAGAATCCCAGGAAGCCGAGCCAAACACCTGGAGATAGGGAGGGCTAGTTCTCTATTTGGGGGTTCAGGGCCCCTCCAACTATCTTCTGAGATTTTGCTTGTCCCTCCGTTATGAGTCCCACGATCCCACCATTCCTACCCCTTGGCTCCAGGCCTAGCTGATGTCCATGGCCCAGTTCCAAAGGCAAGGGCTACTACATGTTACTATGAGGAGGCTAGAAGCTGAGCCAAGGGTCCGGTGCCCCAGGGCGGGGAAAGGCCTGATGTCAATCGAGCTATGTGTAAGGAAGGAGTAAAAGGTGTGGCCATCATATCCCTTTCCCAGTGTGGGGCTGGCCCTGCTTCCGGGGCAGCGACAGCTTGCTGCAGCAGGCCAGGCTCCCTTGAACCTAGTTGAGGAAATAGGCCACCTGGGTAGGATTGGTTCTGGGTGGGGATGGAGAGGCAGTCGGCCCAGGTGAACCCTGCTCACACCCTAGTCATCCTCTGAGGCTGCTTTGATCACTGACCCCAGTGCTCCAGCAGGATGGGCTACCTGTGTTCTTCCTACTCAAGCCTCCCTACTCAGAAGAAATCCGAGGGGGGAGGGTGTGAATCCTGAGCCAGGATGTCCAAACAAAACAACAAAACAAAACAAAACAAACAACAACAAAAAAATGGTGTTTAGGCAGAAGGACTTCTGGTTGGGCAGAGTTAGACCAGTCCCCCCATCCCCAGTCCCTGCAAGCTTGAAGGTGTTATATGGCAATACAGACCTAGGTAGCTCACCCAGCACCCCCACTGAGTGCAGACACTCCTGGAATGCCTCAGTTCTCTCCAGTCTCCATTGGTGGGTGGTCTGAGAGAAGTTTCTGCATGAGTCTAGTAGTGGCCCTGAGGATGTGGTCCCCAGGTGCACATCCCAGAAGCCCTGCAGGTTTTCCTCTCTCTGCAGTTTTGACTGAGCCTAGCCCGGAGCTGCCGGGGTGACTGGAGATGCCTCAGAGAGAGCCTCGCCCTCCACAGAGGCTATTTCCAGTAGCAGGATGCCACCTATAGCACGTACCTGGAATTAGTCCGACTTGAAGCTAGCCGCCAGGAGCGCGGAGCTGGAGTGAGGATCCATCTCTCCGAGTAGTCCTTTTTGAGCGGGTAGTCTGGCCGCTTAGAGCTTCCTACCGGACTCTTCCTCCTGCCTCCTGAGCCCTCCAGTAGCTCTTGGCTAGGCATTACTGCCTTTTGGAAAGTGAAGCCTGTACCTGGTAATAACTTGGACCAGGAATATGTCGTTCCCACTAGGAGTCTCCATGTTTCAGCTTTTGCTGTGCTGTCCTGTGTGTGTGCCTCCGTGGTCAGCAGTCAACCATCGGCAAGTATTCTTTGGAAATTCTGGAATGCCAATAAATAAACCTGTCTGAATGCCCTCTTGATGCACATGGAGACCATGCTGCCCCGAGAGTGATTGCTCGAAATGCTCACTTCCGAGGGAGAAACCGTGATCAGGACCAAGTGTTATCTCCCAAACACCTTAGCAAGCAAGGGGCAGAGTAAGCCTGAGCAGCCCAGAGCAGCCCAGGCTTGGTCAATAGAACGTGTTGACCCACCTAAGCCCCAGCTTAGGGACTGGAGGTAGCTTTTGCCACAGTTCTTGGCCAGTCACTCTTTCAGCAGCCCCGGAGAGGAGCTCATGGTTAGCAGGAAATTCTCCTATGTCTGGTCCATGCCTGTGAGAGCCACCTTGATCCCCCTCCCTTTAGCCCTTTCACTTCTAGGTGTCAAATTCAAGTCAAGATTGCCCCTTAGATGAATATGCTCGTCAGTGAGGTACTGGCCACAATGCGTCTCTCCTTCTTAACACAGTTAACAAGCTCCCATCAAAGGGCGGCAGGGCGAGGAATGAAGACCGACCGAGTCCAAGAGGCATTAAGCATGGAGCTTATGATGGTGCAGCCCTCACTCTAGGGATGGGAGCTACAGACACCCACTCTGACACACCCTCTTATGTCAGGCTGTGTGCCAGGTATGGGGAATAAAAATGTGTGAGCCCTGGAACCCAGCACTCCCCAGAGGCTCCCTGGCTAATGTGTTGATGAATATCAGCTTCAGAATTGCCTGCCTTTGCCCATCTTTGCCCTTCTGTAATTTCCTCCTGTCCTGCCGTGCCCTCCCTCTCCCTGCTGGCCCGTCCAATAGTCCACACATAGCCAGTGAGTTCCTCCAGAGCATTGGAGCAGCTATGACAGCCCCAAGAGCTTCTTTTCAACGAAAAGAGTGTCGGGGGAAGGTAGTAGCAACTTTGTTGCTTTAGCCCGGGACTCGCTGGCTCAGTTTAGGAACTAAAAGGGGTGTGTGAAGGGTTCTGAGTTCCTGGGACTCAGAGCACTTACATCCAGCTGTGGAGGAGGTCCATCCCAGCAGCAGAGTGGGAAAGAATCTGCCGGTCTTAGAAGTGGGAACTTGACCTGGTAGCTCAGGAACCTACGTGTTTCCTGGATTCTGTTGAGCTTTGAACCTCACAATTAGGAGGGGCCCCGCTAATCTGCAGAGGGGTACGGGGAGAGTTCTCAGGCTGGCTGGTTAGATTCCGAGAGATCCCAGCGACACACTGAGAGGGGAGGGGGTGGAGAGAGTGGCTCTGTCTTGCTCACACCCGCAAAACACACACACACACACACACACACACACACACACACACACACACACACACACGCACGCACAGTTTGGTGTCTTTTACTTCTGTTTTCAAAGCTACCACTCGGGGCACCCATGGCTTGGCTGTGAGCCCCCATGGTTTCTGGGTGCCCCAACCCCAAGAAAGAGCACCTTGGAAGGCCAGCCAGATCCAGCCTTTGTCTGCCTCTGTTTGCCTTTTCCCTTTCTGCTGGACATCACTGCTGACCAAACTTGAGCAAAGTTGAACACAAACTTTTCTCCTGACAAGACTCGGGGGTTTGTTCTTAACAGTCCTTGGCTGCTGAAAGGAAAACATAACGACCCCCATTGCCTTCTCTGAGACCTGCAGAGAGAACTGGTATGGAAGCCATCTAGCCCCCAGCCCTGAGGTACCCTTCAGTGGATCATTCTTTGGTCTCCCCACCTCCCCCATCTGGTGCTCTTTCCTTTCCTTGGATTGGCTGTGAGTTAGCTCCTTTTCAGGGGCAAACGAACCCTTTGACCTGGTCCTTCTAGGCTGAGCGGTACCCACAGACAAGGACAGGGAGAGCCCTTAGGCTCAGCTTGATAGAGGCAGGGAAGACAGACAGGTCTGGAGGCTCCGGGAAGTTTCAGCTAAGAGAACTAGGTTGTGTGCTGGTGTAGTCCTGCATTCGAGAGAGAAGTTTCTGATGTGAGAGAACAGAGTCGTGCAAAAACTCTTCTGTCTCCCAGCTCTGCTGCTAATTCTTCCTAGTGTCCTCTGTGATGGGGAGACATTGAGGCTGAAATCGGCCGTCGAGCTCACTCAGTACTGTTCTGGGTACGTCTAGACTTGGTGGCTTGGAGTTTTTGCTTCCTCAAGGAGACTACTGCTCTCAGGAAGACTGGCAATGTACTTTAGTGATCTCTCTCTCTCTCTCTCTCTCTCTCTCTCTCTCTCTCTCTCTCTCTCTCCTCTATCCCAAGTAAACAAGGAACGTCAGTCAAGTAGGCATCAAGAAATCACCACAAAGATGCCCTAAACGGTCAGGTGCCAAGTGGGCAGCCCCATTTTCCCCGGGATTTACTTGCTCTGCAGATGACCTTTGCACGGTTCTCCTGCCACTCAGAGGACTCCTCCTCCCAAGGGCCTCACGTCCTCTGCCCGCTTCCCTCCTGCCTCCCATCTCACCCTGCACTGTGCCCCTCCTCCCAAGAATGACTTCCTTGGCTTACTCCTAAGAGGAAGTTAAGAATTATCTCTGATTTCTTGTTTGCAAGCTTGAGTCGTGGGCATTCCCTTCTGTAGAAGTAGGGACTGGGGGTGGGGGGCACAATGCCTCTTCAGCTCCTTTCCCCTTCCCACTATTTCCTGGAAGGGGAAGACCATGGCTGTGGAGGGAACACGGGGGAAAATCCCTTGGAGTCTAGGATCACCCAAAGTGGCCCTAATTACAATTCTGGTCCGAATTCATTTACCGCGTTTATTTACAGATTTCACCTCCTACCCTTCTTCATATTTAGAAAGATCAAGAAGGTTTTTAATGTGTAAAAGATGTTTCTTCCCATAATGCCCCCATCACTGCCCACACATGCGTTTACTCCGCGTTTACTCAGCTTTGAATGTAACGACTTCTGTTGCCACAGTGGAAGAGGTAACTGTTCCTGAGCTAGGAGTGTTCTGATCTAAGTGTTCAAAGACTAGGTCGGGAATGGAGCTCAGTCCCTGAACACCAACTTCATCTTTTACTGACCGACTTCGGGTCCATCCCTTCCACTAGGCCCTTTTCACTCTGAGTGTCTAATTATGACCACCCTATACACCCGCCCACCCATCCACAAAGCACCCATGCCTTGGGACCATACCAGGATTAGAAACCTCCACCTTAGAAGGGTCAGTAGAGAGGGGGTAACAGGCGACTCTTAACAGTGGCTCCGTCCTTCCCCGTTTGTCTTCGGAATAACTGAGCTTTGTAAGGTAGATCCTTGAAAAACCCTGAAACTCGCAGTGAACCTTACTTCTAAACTTCTCTTTCTGTTCCTGAGAACCCGACATCCGCTATAAAATCAGCTTTTCTAGCCCTAAGCCTAATTCCAGCATCTCATGGATGAGTCGAAGAAAAAATTAATTTGCCTGTTTGGTGTGTTGTTCCAGATAAGCCATTAATATGCAAATCAGGGAGTTGGGCTCGCGGAGTGAATGGAAGCAGTGAGGGTAGGCACGCAGGACAGCCCCAGATGTTCGCATAATTACTTCTGCCCCAACTTCGGGAGTGCAAAATGTCATGGGAGGAGGCTGTGAACGTAAATACGGTGCTACGCTCCCTGAATCCGAGTGTGTGGAGGAACCCGGGCTTCCTTTCCTTAGAGAAGTAGCGAGGCAGCATCGGGCGTCTCTGGGTAGGGCCTCCTGCCAAGTGGGGTCTTCTGAGAACGGAATCACCGGGCGGGGTCCGAAAGGGTGGGGATGAAGCCATCGCGGCCCCACGAGTTCTGGCAGCCCCGGAACTTGCGTCTGGGCATGCTCCAAGCAGCAGAGCGCTGACCTCGACGCCCGCCAGGGCCCCCTCCTTCTAGGACAACACTTGGGGCGGTTCGACCCCGTTCCCGAGTGCACCAACGACGCTGAGTGTCGGATGCTAAGGTTTTGTGAAGCCCTCTGGGGGATCGCTGCGTTTTTTTCCGTGTACTCCCTCACTGCTGTCTCGGGGGTTGCCGCCAGAGTTGTCCACGCCGGCGGGAAGCCCCCGGATCCAGCTGTTCTTTGCATCCTCGGGAAAATCCAACTTCGTGTGTCTACTCGTGCTTCTCCGAAGGACAGGTTCCAGCACCTCGGTTTTTCTAAAACAGGAAACCGGACTAGGGCTGTCTGTGCAAATCAGCTCTGGAGGCAGTGGCACTTGTCTGGAATTAACTGGATGGGGGGTCTTCGACGTGTGAGAAGCGTGTGTGTGTGTGTGTGGGTGTGTGTGTGTGTGTGTGTGTGTGTGTGTTGGCGGGGGTGGGGTGGGGGGAGGAGAAGTCACTTCAATTCCTTCCGCTTGGGGGCGGGATAGGAAGAGAGAAAACCTGGAGCTGCAGACCGGCATCCATATCTGACGCTTTTTGAGACTATACGCAGCTTGTGTGGGAACTGGGAGTGGATGGGGGTGGTATTTGGACTGCACTAACTAACTATTCAGCCTAGTTAGCGACTGAAGTGTCACCCTGGCCAAACTTCAGCTCAAGGAGGCTCAGAGGGCTAGGCATATTGACTGAGCTCAAGCTCTGGATGGCACCGGGCATCCAACTCTGTGTTTTCCCCCGGGATGGTGGGGGCTTTCCTACCTTCCTAATGGGCACAGTCACCAGGCGTAAAGGGCGCGCACTGGTCGTGACCCATACCAGGACCAATGCTTACTCTGTAACTCTACATTTGGGGTGCCTTGAACATAAGCTGCTGCCAAAGGGTTGTGTCGTCTGGGACAGCCTAAAAGTCTATATTGCGAGCTGAGAAAGCGCCTTCGAATACATCCCTGATCTTAGATGGGACTCCAAAGTCTTGTATCCCTACTAGGTCACCCATTTGTCAGGAACTGTTTTGTCGCCTCACCTCACTGCCCCACCCACTCCTCGCCTCAGGGTTCCGCCCTGGACTTGGCCCTGCAGCACGGCGTCTAAGCGTCCTTCCTAGCACGTGGGTGGTGGTGCAGCAATTTCACTCTCGGGCTCACAGCCGAGCCGCCTCCCCTTCTAGGCCAAGAGAGTCTCCGACGTCCCAGGGACGGCTTTCGCAATCAACGCCAGGCAGGCTGTTTTCCCGGGAAAAAGCTGAGAAAGGGGGAGAGGGTCCGCCCCGCGTCGCGCATGCGTGCCGGTTTAGCCGCTGTGCGCGTGCTCCAGCCACTAGGCACTGGGCGCGCGCTGGGCAGGCACTCGGAGGAGGAGAGTTGGAGTTTCGCTGGCTAACCACCACCCCGGGCGAATCTAAACCCAGTCCAAGAGGTGCGCAGACAGATTTCCAGGAAGGGTGGGTGCCCCTCATTAGCAACTAACTGCTTCACTGGCCTTAGAAAAGCAGTAACAGCCACAGTTGTAACAGAAGTAAACATTTCTCGTTGTATTTCTCTGCGCTCTTCAGTGTAATTCCTCCTCCTTTACATTGCATGTAACCCATCCTGTGGATTCTCTTCGGCAAGCATGCTAATAATATTCATTTTAAAACCTCAGTGAAAGCCAGGAGGGGTTGGTGCAGGCCTTTAATATCAGCACTTGGGAGACAGAAGCAGGAGGATCTCTGTGGACAGCCAAGTACATACACACAGTGAGGGCAAATGAAGGGGGAGACCTCGTCTCAAAGAGCAACAAAACCATAGTGAGAGTCTGTAAATAGTGGTGCACACTTGCGATCCATGGATTTGGGAAGCTGAGGCAGGAGGACCACTAGTTTGATTACAGAGTGAACAATAACAGAGTCCTGTCTCCAGAGGTAACTGTGAGAAGTCCAAACAGATCAAATAGCCTGCCCATACAGGCATACAGCTAGCAAGCAGGCTAGTCTTGAGCCCGCAGTAGTTGTAACTATGAAGATTTCCACCCACATCCAGCTTCCAACTCCAAACCGCTTCCTAGCTTCCTAGAACCTCTCAACTTTCTTGCAAGGGCTCTGCAAAGGGGCTTGTGCTACCAACCCAGGACCCGACCTCAAGCCCTTTCTTACCTCCAATCTTCCTTATAAGCCCAAGGAGAATTGAAATGTACTGAGAGTTTTTAAGCCCCTACTGTGAAAGGCTGTGAACCTTTCCCAGGCACAGTCTTTGGTGTGTGGCCTGCTTGTGCCTCAGTTTACCTATAGATAGGGACTAGACCTTCCCTGGATGCCCTGAGTAGCTGGGGCAAGAGTTAGGTCCTCAGCGACTGCTCTGAGCTTAATTTGGGGTGCTTTCTTCCATGGAAGGCGCGCGCGTGCATGTGCTAAGGGGGAGATACCAAAGGTTATGTGGCTTCTGGTGTGTGGAGGCCCCGTCTACAAATGGTCAGTCCTTGTCGGTCACTGCCCATTCTTCGTCCCTAGGAGGGAGTGAGAGGAAACCATAGAACAGAAAGAAAGGCTGGGAATGTTCTGAGAACAACTAGACACTACAGTCAGCCTGCACAGGCTAGGCCTTCGGACTTCTGTCCAGAGTATTGCGTCGCCGCTACCACTTTCCAGCGGCAGGCGGCAATCCACTCAGCAGGAATTCAGGCCTGGCTGTGGAGTCTCGAGGCAGGAGCAGATAGATGGTGTAGGCAGATCCAGCTCCAAGTCGGCAGGAGGTTAGCCACGGGCCACGGGGCTTGCAGAGGCCATGGTACAATGGCCACGCCTAGGAACCGCTCACTTCACAGCTCCAAATCCGCCCGCGTGAGTGTGTAGCCAAGATTGGGCAGGTCCGACGCCCGCCAAGCCGCGCAGTTGAAACGTACCCAAAGAACTAGCCGAGGCCTGGCCTCAGCCTCAAGCTGGAGGACGCGCTGGGGCTTGCTGGTCTGGCCGGATACCCAGGATCCGAGCGCCCAACCAGGCGCGCTCATCTTCCCTGGACCGCGCCAATCTCAGGCTCCTTTCCCGAGAGGTTGAGTCCATGGGCAGCAGACCTATCCAGGCCTAAGTGGCCCCAGTCTCAGGTCTGCCGCGAAAGTCGGGCTCCTGGACAGTCTAGGCACCTTCCGCCGGCTGAAGCAGGAGTGGGCGGGTGGGCAGGCGCCATGCTCCTCCTAGGAGCTCTTGGCGGAGAAGAGCAATGGGTAGCCTCACGCCCTGGTCACCTAAACCGGGTTGTGGGGGAAGGTGGAGGTTGCGGTAGCAGGTGTCCCCCAGAAAAGCGGGTGGCCGCATTTCCGTAAACAAAGAAATCGGGTAGTTTGTCTTGGGGGAGGTGTGCGTTAAGAGAATCGCAGACAGTGTCCTTCATAAAAATGCGATCTAAGAGCATTTGATTTCCACTTTCACTCCCCCCCCCTCCGTGTCCCTCCTCCCCGCCCCTACACACTCACTGTCTCCAAAGACACTCAAATTGCAGCCATATGGGCTAAAGTAATAGGAAGCAGTTACCTTATTTACTGCAGAGGCGGCGCAAGCAAACCTGGAAGCAGTGACTGCTAGAAGTGGGATTAGCAGCCTTGGGTTCTTGTTCTTGGAAACTTTTGTTTTATTTAGTTTTTGGGAAGTGCCCAAGGGAACAGCTGATTATCTAACTTCAAAGGGGGAAAGGCCTTGTGGGGAAGAGAGAAGAAGTGTGGAGAACTGAGCCGGTGGGCAGGGGGAGGGTTCAAAGAAAAAAAAAAGTGGGTTGTGGGCCAGCCTCCTTTCATTGGGTCCAAGGATTGCACTGAGACACAAATCCGCTCCAGACTTGGTGGAATGAGGGCAGTTGCTAGTGCCCCCTCCTGGAATACACAGGCATCTTCCCATTCTGAACTAACCCGACCCCAGCTCTGGGCCTGTGGGCCTGCAAACCCATTCCTCAGATGCCTACTCCCCTCTCAATGTTTCTAAACAGGCCACCGGGAGGTCTGAATTGACACCTCCACAGCACCGTTCTAGCTCCTGCAAGCTCGGGAGCTCTTTGGCTACGTACAAAGGCGACAGCCCACCTCCTCCGAGCTGATCGACTGAGGACCCAACCCGTCTGAGACAGGAGCCAAGTTCCGGACTTCTGATCGTTCTGTTCCTTTCCTTTGCTCCTGAATCCAGATCCAACTTTGTAGTGGGCTCCAGGGGGAACTCCCGGCCTTTTAAACTCAGACAGTACCCAAGCACTAATTTTGTCTTGAGCAAGCTACTAGAGAAGAATTACTATCAGGCACCGAGACAGAAAGGGAAATACAGCTAGAAAGAGAAGATCACTAACAGCTCCATCAGAGGTAGCAAGCGCCAGCCCCGACTGCCTTTCTTCACGTAAAACTTCTCAGGTTAATTAGGCAAAGAAGTAACAGTTAGGGAATAAGCAGAAGAGGAGAAAAGGAAGAAAGGAAGGGGTGTGTGGAGTGGGAGAGAGCTGGAGTTTTCGGTGAAACTGAAACCAGCAGTGAATGACCCTCTCCTGAAAACCCCCGGTCCACGAAGACTCTGGAGGGCACGCACAACCTAGGGACAGAGTTCTTTTCAAAACCCAAGATGAAGGGGAACAACCATCTTTCTCTGGACCGGCAACTTCCCAGGGCTGAGAAAGAGAGGGGGAGAGCTGATCCCCACCACCACCGACAACCACTCCACGCAGTTCCCTGACACTGGCTTCAAGGTGGCCCTGAAGCCGGCTTGCAGAACTGCGGCCCCGCTAAACTCCGGGTGGCCCGACAGCCAACGCCCGCGGCAGGCAGCAGATTCCAAGCGCGGGCAGGCGGAGCGACTACAGCGACCCGGGCGGAGGGCTAGGGTGGGCTTTCTCTGGGCGGGGAAACCAGACACTTATAGGCGGCTGAGGCCGACTTTATTTTTACTGCCCAAACTGTTGGAAAGTATTTAAGCTTAAACAGAAACAGCTGTATCGCTGGCACCGGCCGACGAAACTATTTGTTACCAGGAATGACTTTTTATGATTAAGGACCCAGCCGTCGGCGGTCTCTTGAAGGCGGCGGGCGTAGGTCGCCCGGGCGATCTGGGTATCCTGGATCCGCTGTTCGTTTAGAGCCGAGAGGACTTCTCACCTGAAGCACACCTTGTAGTGTCTAGGAGTGAAGCCAAAAACTGGAACCCGCGACTGTTGAGGCAAGAGGAGGCCTGGGGAGTACCGGCGCAGCGGGCCTAACTCGGTGATTGCCCCAAGGCCAGCACCGGCTCGCAGGCAGTGCGCAGCGCCTTGGACCCGAGGCCAGCTTTGTGCTCTGGGCTTCCTGCCTTTCGAAACAGACTCCTTAGTTCGCTGTTTCCCCGTCTTCGTCGTTCTTTAACTTTCTCTCTCCCCCTTTTTCCAACCCCTTATTGGCCAGGCGAAACTGCTTCCAGCCAAGTTGATACAGTGATTTAAATAAATTGTGTGATCCAAGGAGTCGGAGGGGTGGGGAGGGCTCTGTGATCTGGAGCTTGGGTAGTAAAAGAGAAGTGTGGGGATAGCCGCTGTTGAACCTCCGCGCCTCAACAGGGGTTACCACGAGGGGAGGAAGGAGAGCCTAGGAGCGAAAGGTTATTGAGTGTTCGCAGGTGTGTGAGGGACTTTAGGCGTCTCTGCACGACCGTCATCCCCTACCTGGGACTTGCCATCTTGGGAACCCCCTCTTCCAAGCCGTACTAGATACCGCCACACCCCTCAAATTCCATGCCGATGTTTGTCGGGTGTCCTCCGCTTACGTCTTCTAGAAGAGCCCAAGACAGAAAGTGCACTAGCTCCGCACCCAAGTCTGGAGTAGAGCCGCGGCGCCCCCAGCCGCTCACTCCCGATCTAGCCAGGTTCTAGGCTCTGCCTCGATGGTCATAGATTCCCTAAACCCACCCAGGCCGGGACAGACATGGCCAGGTTGACTTCTCTCAGGGCCAAGGAGTGGAGTGGGCTGGGCCAGGGATAGAAGCTGGGTCAGGGTAACTGAGACTTGGGGACAATGGAGGTGGCAAAAGGAGGCTCGCGACCCCTCCTGCAGGGTCTCGGTCCAGGATGGATTCAGGCGGTAAACATCGGCATGCACCAGTCTGCTTTGGGCTTCTGAGCCCGGAGAAGCACCCACGGCAGCTCGCAGGACCCGGAGGGTGGACGCGGGCAGCGCTGTGCGACTGGAGACCAAGAGCAGGCTCATTGATTTGTTAGCTGGATGGGACTGGTGATGAAGGGAGGAGGGGGCGTTGCCATGGAGACCCAGGGTGCGCGGCCGCAAGGGAGGGGTCAGGAAATTAGTAGGTTCGGCGCTAGCGACGTAGGTCCGGGGGTTCGGGCGCGGCTCGTTGCGCCCCAGCACCTGTGCATTGTGTTGCACCGGCGGCGGGCGAAGAGGATGGCGCCAGCCAGGGCATGGGCAGGTGGGGAGGGCCTGGGTCTGCAGAGGGGCAGCGCCTGACTGGCACCTATGCGGGGAGCCCTAAGGGCTCCGCGAGGACAGGGCAAGCCATGCACCCGGGGAACCGCTGGGCAGTCGGGCAGGGGGGCAGGGCCCGGAGCTTAGGGCAGCGGCCCCCCTGTCCAGCCGTGCAGACTGACAGCAGCCGGGCCCGCCCCGCTTTGCGTCACTTCCGCTGACGGCACTCTCACCCCCCCCCACCTTCTGGGTCTCTGGAGTGGACGGAGACTCCTCCCCCTGGCGATTGGAACGCGGGTCACGTAGCAACGCAGGGGAGACGGGGAGAGGGGCGTGGCCGGGCGCTAGTCCAATCAGCGCCCGCAGAACGGGCCCAGGACGCTTGGCTTTAGCAACGTCGTTAGCAACACGTGGGGCGGGAGGACGAGCTGGGAGGGGGGCAGGGAGGGAGAGTGCGCGGGGGAGGGAGGAGAACTGACGTCAGCGGGAGAGTATTATGGGCTGTCGAGGGCTGGCTGCTGCTTTTCTGCTCCTGGAAGCGGCTGAGGGGGGAAGCGGCGAGTCAACATGGAGCTCTCGGCGGTGGGGGAGCGGGTGTTCGCGGCCGAAGCCCTCCTGAAGCGGCGCATTCGCAAAGTAGGTGAAGGGGAAGGCGGGCGGAGGCGCGGGCCCTCCCTCACCAGGGCCCGGGCTCCCTCCCCCTGCTGCAGCCCAGCCTCCCTTCCCCCAGGTCCCAGCAGCGGCCGGGGCCGTGGCGGCGGCGGCGGCTCAGCCCCAGCGCTCTCCTTAGACTTGCAGCCCTGCACAGATTGCATGGATGGGGGGCGGGGTGGGGGATGAATGCCGGTGCATGCACTTTGTGCAGCGTTTCTGCAGGGGTGCTGCAGTGGGCTGGTTCCTTTGGCGGCAGTGTTTGGAGCATTCATTTGGTGCATGCATTTTCGCGTGTATTTCTTGTGTCTTCGTCATGCATTCCTCCCCACGCACACACATACACATGCATTTTCCCTTTTGCATCCTCAGGGACGCATGGAATATCTCGTGAAATGGAAGGGCTGGTCGCAGAAGTAAGTAGGTTATATGCAATCGCAACCCCACACTGATATCGAGGAGGGTTCTTTCTTCCTCTTTTCCCCTTCACATTGAAATACAACACAAGGCAGCCGGAAAAGTTGCACACACATACCCGCCCTCCACTCCCTCCTCTCTCTCCTGCTCCAGGGACTGATGACTGATTCTTCCTGGTTTCCTTTAGGTACAGCACGTGGGAGCCTGAAGAAAATATTCTTGATGCTCGCCTCCTTGCAGCCTTTGAAGAAAGGTACAGACCCTTAGCCCAGCCACTCACTGGAACCCATACAGGCTGACTTCGGTGCAGCCAGGACACACCCCCTTCTTCTATCTCTTTTCTTTCTTTAGGGAACGGGAGATGGAGCTCTATGGTCCCAAAAAGCGAGGACCCAAGCCTAAAACCTTCCTTCTCAAGGTATGTTGCAGTCTCCAGTGGTGGAGTGTGACGTTTAAGGAGGATATGCTGGGTTTGTAAACCAGTGGGTGTCCATGCCCTGTGCTTATTTGTGATGTGGGCATCTTCTGACAGCATGTTATCAGTCTGTAGCAGCATCGAGGGGTTCTAGAGGTGGGACGTAGCTGCCCCAGAAGGCCTTTATTTCCCTCTTCAATCACCTCAAGTAGACCTATAATGTTATACAAGGAGTCTGTTGGTTGCAAATGGCTGCTTCCAGACAAATCCTCCCCCCCCCACCCCCAGACTACTACCAAAAGGCGTTACTCAATTAGAATTTCCCAGGCATCCAGGGAAAGTTGGGCAGTCGAGGCTAGAGGTCTTGTGGGGGGCGGGGCTCTTCTCTCCTCACAACACCTTCCTTCTGCAGGCCCAGGCCAAGGCAAAGGCCAAAACCTATGAATTCAGAAGCGACTCTACCAGAGGCATCCGGATCCCTTACCCAGGCCGCTCTCCCCAGGATTTGGCATCTACTTCTAGGGCCCGAGAGGGCCTTCGGAACACGGGGCTACCCCCACCAGGGAGCAGTACCAGTACCTGCAGGGCAGACCCACCTCGGGACAGAGACCGAGACCGGGATCGAGAACGGGACAGGGGTACCAGCCGTGTAGACGAGAAGCCCAGCTCGCCGGGGGACAGCTCCAAGAAACGAGGACCCAAGCCCAGGAAGGAGCTCCTAGACCCTTCACAGAGACCTTTGGGAGAGCCCAGTGATGGCCTTGGAGAATACCTCAAAGGCAGAAAGCTGGATGAGACCCCCTCTGGGATAGGAAAGTTCTCAGCTGGCCACAGCGTGATCCAGCTTGCTCGGAGGCAGGACTCAGACCTGGTACAATACGGTGTGACCAGTCCTAGCTCGGCGGAGGCCTCGGGCAAGTTGGCTGCGGACACCTTTCCAGCCAGGGTGATAAAGCACCGGGCTGCTTTACTGGAGGCCAAAGGTCAAGGTGCCCTGGACCCTGGTGGGACCAGGGTCCGACATAGTTCAGGCACCCCGGGCTCAGTGGGAAGCCTGTATCGGGACATGGGGGCCCAAGGGGGAAGGCCCTCCCTCATCGCCAGGATCCCAGTGGCCAGAATCCTGGGGGACCCGGAGGAAGAGTCCTGGAGCCCCTCTCTGACTAACCTGGAGAAGGTGGTCGTCACAGACGTGACCTCAAACTTTTTGACCGTCACCATTAAGGAGAGTAACACGGACCAAGGCTTCTTTAAGGAGAAGAGATGAATTCCTGAGGGTGGGGAGCTCAGGACCAGAGCAGGGGAGAGTGAGCTCAAACGGCTTAGTGCTTTTTATCTCTGGGTGACTGTGGCCTCTGGCTGGTCCTGCCCTTCTTCACACCCGAACCCCCTTCCCTTTCATTCCTCCTTCCTCGGTTCTGGTTGGAAAATTATCTCTAGAGTTCTATTTTCTATTAGATGTAAATATGTTATTTAAGAAAAAAATCTAAATATATATATTTCAACTCTTGAAGTTCTTTTATTTAAACAAGGAGAGAGAGAGAGATCGTGGTTTGGTAGGGCAGACAGACTGAGCTGGTACAGGAGGGGCCCCTGTCCCCGCAGGGCATTAGGAAAGTTGGGGGCCTGGGCCCTGGGATTCTGGAGGGTGTGTGGAGGGACTCAGCCGGCCCACCTCCTCCCTCCACCACCGGATTCCCAATCCTCCGGGCACCGCGGCAGGATTTTTTTGCTCTCCTCCCCATTGGCCAGCCAGGCCAACAAAAGGTTGGCTTCCCAATCAGAAAAAGGGGGGTGGGGTCAGACCAGTTTTCTTTTTCCTATTTTCTTTTCTTTCTCGGTCCTCCCCCCTCCCCAGATTAAGAGGTCTACTAGGGGGGATAAAAGGTATCAACTCGAATAACTTTGTCACACGTGTTGTTAAAGGTAGAAAAAGTCGCGAGTGAGTGGGACGCAGTTCTCCCCCGAACCACAGCAGGAGAGTGCACTTTATGGAGGTGTGAGTGCCCGTACACGCGGACTGTGTGTATGTGTCATGTGGACAAAAATCTCCCCGGTACCTCGACTCCTTCCCTTACTTTTGCAGAGAGAAAAGAAATCCAGCGAATTTGTTTACATTCCCGAAATGCCAGGATAAATTGGGAGGATTGCGTGTCAGTGCCCAGAGCTCCAGACAGTTGTTTTACAAGAAAAATATTCGGGTGGACTTTTTCTTTTTGCGTCCTCTAGATTCGCCAGAAGACAGGGCGGCCCCACCTTCCAGGAAGATTTGGACAAGCCTGGCTCGCCGGGGGAGGGTGGGTTCTGCTTTTAGAGGAGCGAGCGGCCGCCAGGCCACCCCGCCGGGCCGGCATCGGGCTGCGCACCAGGCCTGTCCCGCTGGGCGCGGGGGTCCCAGCCTGAGTGGAACTTAGTCAGGTGGGACTCTCGTGGCTGAAGGGGCTCGGCGGGGTTTCCATCCAAGAATGCGCAGTAGAACTTGAGCGTTTTCCCTCTTCCCCCTTTCTTAAAAGCAAAAGCTGTAATTTATAGTCCTTTTCGATTCACGGAGTGCTCGCTACGTGAACTCGACATTCAGACTCCGCCGCAGGGGGCGGGGGAGCGCGAGGTGGAGCGGGAGCGGCCAGGGACCATCGGTGCCCCGAGACCATCTGCGCCCCTGGTCCCGGCCCACTCTGGTCCGCGCTGCGCGCAGCTCGGACTCAAAAGCACAAATCTGTCCCCCTAGCCTACAGTCGCCGCTTCCAGCAGGGATCCTGCGGCCTCTCCGCCCTCCCCGCCCTTAAAGGGCCAGCAGACTCTCTAACTTCCAGGGCTTTTGGAGGGAGGGGCTCGAAGCTCTGCCCGCGGGACAAAGCACAGACTTCAGGGGCTCTGGGCAGGGCTGGAGGAACTTGGTAATGGGGAGGGACTGAGAGGAGCGTCAGCCTCGTCCTCTGCACTCCTAGCTCCCCATCTCCAGCCTCTCAGTCTCTCTTTCCTCCAGATTATTTTTCTTTTTGCCTTTAAAGAGAGGGAGAAAAAGAGGAAAACGGTGTATTCTACGTGACTTTATTATTTTTTATTTTTTGAAAATCAAACTGCGCCTAAAGAGAAACCCCTGGGATGGGGATTTTTATCTGCTCATATTTGTAAAACTAGTATTTTCGACTTTGTATAAAGAAGCGCTGTTGACTGTGTCTGTCTAGATGTCGGCCCTATTTTCAGACGAACCTGTTTTGATGGGTACGTCTGTGAACGAGTGGACATAACTCCGGGACAGGAGTTCCCTATCTGGTTACCGACTCCCTTTCTCTTCTCTCCTTCCTCGCTTGCATCTTCCCTCCTTCCAACCTTCCTGATTCTGCCCTCACTGCCCCTCATCGTCCTGCCGTCTGTCCATGACTGTCGTCGTGTGTCTCCTTAGCTCGCTCTTGAGAGGCTGACTTGGGGGGTGGGGTGGGCAGGGGTCTGGGGCCACGGTGGCTCAGAGTCTGCAGCTGCAGACGGGTGGAGCGTGGCCGTTGGGTTTGTGAGTTCTCTGCTATGTATAAATCTCCGGTTGATCTGCGCCTCAGCTCAAGAGTGAAACCTTGGTACCTATCTTGGGTTGTGGATGTGTCTGTATTCTGTATCACTTTTTACGTGTTTAAATATATACTTTGTAAATAGACACGTGTCTTGGTTTCATTCATTTCCCAGAACAGGGAAGAGGTGGCCTGGAAGGGCAGGATAGTTGCCTCTTCGACCTAGTGTCTCTTACCCCCACCCTCATACTCTCAAAAAGGACTGGATTCCCGACCAAGGCCCGTTCCCAACTTGGAAACCCTTCAGAGGGAGTGAGGGGAGGTGGGTTGGGGAGGGAGCGAGCCATGACCGTTCTGAGCTTCTCTGAGAGCTGTCTTCACTCTGGCTGAACTTCTTTGGAGGGGGCAGTCAGAATTCGGAACTCCTGAGGTGTTGTGCGCGCGACCTCTGGGCTCTACTCACTCTGAGGGAGGACTCCCCCAGCGCCACACACCCTTCCATGCCAGACTTCCAATAGCGCCTGACACCCTGCTGCCCGTGACCGGAGCTTGCTCCTCAACGTTGTCACAGGACTTGTGCCCCAGACCTCCCCAGCCTCGCCAGCGCTCCCCGAAATGCAGAGTCTCCGTCTATTGATTCAGGAATTGAATTCGCGGGTATTGCTAGGCAACTGCCTGCTTGGAGCCGGCGCAGAGCCCGCTGATGTGATTAGTGAGCCGGGAGCCGCCGATCCTCAGCCCTACGCTCCCATCCCCAGTCCCTACGGCGTCTTGGACCCCAGTGTTCTGTCGGGTAGATACCCCAAGGTTGGATGAGGGGCTGTCTATGATGAACATAGCGTGGGGTGATGGCAGCGGTGTGTGTTCTCAGTCTAATAGGCTGCAGACTTCTCAGTAGAGGGGTGGGGTCGTGAGGCTGCAAAGGCGACCCATACTCCGGATTCCCAAAAAGGACCTTACAGTGAACCCGGTTCCACCTCCATATTCCCGAGCAGAGGATGCTCCCATGAGAAAAAGCTGTAGTCCGTGGGAACTCCCAAGGGTAGGGAGGGAAGGAATGGACCCGGTCACATCTTTTGCCCTTGGCCCAGTAGGCAGCGGCCAGGCCGTTGGTTGGCAGAGCCCTCCCCACCTTCCTTCTCCAGCTCAGTGACCTGTGTGGGAGGCTCTGGATCAACGCCTGAGGTCTGAGGTTGCCACAGCGGGGTCACTGAGTGTTGGCACTCTCGGACATTGTGCGGTCAGCTTGTGTCAGGTGCCAAGAGGTCCAAGATCTCTTTCTTAGGCTACCTCAAGGTGTTCTGGGCCGAACAAGCTCTTTGCTGGGCCCTATGGAGGGCGATGGGCACCAGCCAGTCAAGAAGACAGTGGGTGACTCTCTGGTGGCTTCAGTAGCAGACAATGCCCCAGATATAGATTGGAATCCCACACTGACCCTGAGGGATTTCCCACTTCTTCGGTCACCATCAACTTTAACCTGTGCTCAGAGCTCCTTCGGCGAACTTTCCTGGGTATATTCTCCCTGACAGCAAAGACCGGGTGTGGGGACCCCTGACTCCAGACATCCTTTGCTCAGACGGATCTCCCACCGTCTGTCCTCTTTGGCAGGACACGTTAGAGCCGCTGCCGGAGCTGAGCCTGGCCCAACACAAACACGGGTTGAATGGAATACTTATGGCTCTGCGTAGAGCCGTTTTCTTCCCCCCACCCCTGACTCTTGGTCGCTCAGAGCCCGCGCGGCTCTGACGAAGGACCAGAACAATGGTATGCAAGCCTGCCCCAGCTCTCTGCGGGTGCTTTTCCTTTTCACCAGAAAGTCCTTCAGGCCATGGGCAGCTCGGATACAGCCAGAGCCCAAGGAAGGAGCGAATAGGAGGAACCCGAAGGGAACTCAGTGCCATCAAGGATGGAAATTTAGCTGACAGTTGTGAGAAGCAGTAGGCTGAGGCCTGGACTTTCATTTTGCGGCCGGAGACTGCTCGGCTGGTGGTTACTCCGAGCAGCAGGGGTGTAGACAGCGCAACTATGTTCCGGACAGCACGGGACTGAGGACTGCGGGGGATTCCGCCCTCCTCCCTATCATCATTCAAAGTCCAGCGGCCCGAACTTCGTGGGGAGCGCGCGCCCTCTACAGGCGACGGCCTCAGCCCCTGTCCCAAGTACCACCCCTCCCCCCTCTGGTTCCGGATAGACGGGATGAAAAAAAACCTCCTTTCCTCTTGCCAGGCATCGTCTCAATGTCTTTGAGAATCGGCCTCGACTCGCGCAAGGTGGACAGGAGGGAGGTGGTGTCCACTGGCCTAGAACTAGCTGCACCAATCGTACCAGGTGCCTCCACTCGGTGCTAGTGGTGCTTATTCTAGGATGGAGGTGGATTGACCAGCAGCACATAAATTAATAAACGTCAATGTAGGCCAGCCCCGCCCCCTCAACTTTGGTCTGGATACCTTGTCCCTGTAGACACAGGTTTTCAGAGAGCCTAGCTGGCCAATGGGGCCAGCACTTGCTCCTGATCCCCCAGGATCAGAGGTCTGGGATCTAACTGCCCCTGTCCACCCACCTTCTAGAAAAGAAAAGAAAAGAAAAGAAAAGAGAAGAGAAGAGAAGAGAAGAAAAGAAAAGAAAAGAAACAAAAGGCACGGAAGACAACAGAAGGGAAACCAAATCAGTCGCCAGCAGCCTGCTTTGCAAGGATCAAGAAATGGGTTCCGGGGCTGGAGAGATGGCTCAGTGGTTAAGAGCACTGACTGCTCTTCCAGAGGTCCTGAGTTCAATTCCCAGCAACCACATGGTGGCTCACAACCATCTGTAATGAGATCTGATTGACCTCTTCTGGTGTGTCTGAAGATAACTGCAGTATACTCAGATAAATAAAAATAAATCTAAAAAATAAAAAAAAAAGAAAAGAAATGGATTTCCTCCGCTAGAGAGATGGCTCAGCTATTAAGACCCAGGTTCAATTCACAGCATCCACCTGGCAGCTCAAAACCAAAACTCCAGTCCCAGGGGATTCAACCTCCTCACACAGACATGCATGTAGGCAAAACACTAATGCACATAAATTAAAAAAATAAATAATAAAAAAAATCGGGTTTCTGCAACCAGGTGTCTCTGAAGTATAGATTCCCTCCCCACAAGCTGACATCCAGACCTGAGACCCAAGCAGTCTTTCTGCCAGGGTGGACCCATCTTCCCTACATTCCAGAGGAACGCTATTCTCCTGGGAGGCCAAAGGAAGTTTCTGAATAAAATAATGCTGAAGAGAGTAACATAAGCCTTGGGCCAGGGAAGGTTATGTAACAAGCGTGTCTGTCTTCTTCCCTTTCTCATCAGTTGTAGGTGGGCGGCACCTTCCTGCCCATCTCAGAGCTTCCAACATGGTACTGTGGAGGTGATAACGTTGATTTACTTTTATGCCCTCTGTATGGGAGGTGAGTTACTGTGTAGCACAGAAGCACCCTTTGGTGGCTGGAGGCCTGTAAACATTTTGCTTGCCCAGTAACTAACTAAATATATATATCATTCACCCATGATGGTTACTATCAGCATCTAGCAACTGCTCACTACCGTCAGCCAAATTTTGATCCTTGATGGAAATATATATATATATACATATATATGGAAATATATTTGATGAATATATACCTATCGATGGATATATATATATATATATAAATACACACACACACATATATGATGGGTATCCCTGATGAATTACATATGATTGTGTATCTGGTACATGAATATATATTTGACCATGACATATATATATATATATATATAGAGAGAGAGAGAGAGAGAGAGAGATGTATAATCTTTTCCATTAAGCCAGGCTTTCTCAAACTCAGCACCTTGGATGTTCTGGGAAGACCTTTTGTATGGCGGACTGCCTTGTGTGGCTCTTGGCACTCTTGGTCTCTACATGCTGGGAGTAAACATCGTGGGCTGACCTTCTCTGGACACTCCTCATGTCTCCCATTCATCACTGGCATCGCTCTTAGCACCATCCTCCCTCCTTGCAGAAGTCTTCTTGTTTACCTGAGTGGCTAGGCTCTTTCCAATGTTTTGTCTCCCCTTTCAGTGCTGCTGCTAAGTCCATGTCCTGACTGTGCCCCCATGACAGGGCAAGTGAAGACTATTTTATGTATTAGTTACAACGCACACCAGGGTAGAAGCTTAAAAATATATCCATTGATACCAGAGTAGCAAAGATAGTTTTCCCACATCCTGTACTGTCTTTTCCCCTGCAACACAAATTAACATCAGTCTAAAGGCCCTATAATCTAGGTTAGGGTCACTAGAAACCCCTGAGCTGTGAGATTCGTGTGTGTAAATGTGGCGACCAGGTAACCATCGCACCTTACTCCAAACCCTTCCCCAGACCACTATGGGTTTCTTGGGGCAAGCATTTCCTTGAAAGCTAGACTGTTCTGTTCCAACACAGATTCTAAGTTTTCCCAGGCTGGTAACATGCCCACCCACCCTTGCTAACCCTTATGAAAGCAAACGGCTCCAGTTTAAAGGGGCGTACATCAATGACTGGCTTAAAAACAGATATACCAAGCCAATGACCTGATGTTGGCTCAAAGTTGCACATCTCCTTTTGGATGACACCTTGGGACCAGAGCTCTCTCATCAAGGCCAGGATTTGCAGTATATCCAAACAAAAGCATTCTTTTTGGTACCAAAGATCCTTTTTTTGTTGTTTTGTTTTTAAAGCCAATACTTCTAAGAGGACATACTGGTCACTTTTTCTTCCAGGTGTTGAAGCAGACAAAAGGGGTCTTGTAATTGTAACACTAGGAAGGCTGAGGCAGGACAGCCCCAAGTTCAAGGCCAGCCTAGGCTAGAAGACACCCTTAATCCAGAAATCCACTTGGCATGAAAATGTAACACATAGCACCTGGAACCCTTAAGAAATAAATCTTGGCAGATGCCTAGTTGTGTGCCGCCCCCCCACCCCCCTGCAAGCAGACAGGAAGAGAACGGCAGACAAAGAAAAGCATAAAAACCAACTACTTTATTTATTGGTAAACACGAGAACTTGACTCGGAGCGTATGGTGCCGCTCCAGTGGGGCTCTCACGCCGGCGCACTACACACGTATGCTTTGTAACAGACCGCTGGGGTCACAGCACCAGGAAAGAAAAACACGAGAAGGCAAAGTGGCTGAGAGGAAAGGATTTGTAGATTTCAACTTTGGGACTTACATAACCGGTAAAATAAAAAAGGCACCAAATCGGGGTTTTTGGAGACTGGCAGCAGGGGACAAAGGCCAGTCAACCCAGATCCCCAAACACCATCACTTCTCCAATAGCTCATGGGACCCCCAAAAGACATGGAGGTGCCTGTAAGGCAGTGTCTGACACAGAAGCTGCAGACCTTGGGTGAGGAAGCAAAGGACCCTGGCTGGGGGCAGGGAAGGAAGCCGATGGCCCAGTAGGTAACTCTTTGCCCCTTGCTACCCACTTCTTGGTCCTGAATTCCCACCGGTAGCTCCGGCTGCCAGTGACATGGCCCCCTGGCACATCACAGGCACCTCTTAGGGGCCATGGATGTGGGTCTGTCCCCAAAAGGCACAGTGCTGAGGTCGGTTTGGTTACACAAAGACCGTCTGTCTTATTTGGTGTGCAGAGTGAGCTACTGGGGGGCAGGGGTGGGATGCACTCTGAAAGCATGGCAGGTCCCGGACACCTCAGCCCCCTGTCTGGCTGGTTTTAGAAGGGGAAAGGCTTCCCTTCAAGGCCACTGGAGTGAGAGCCCATACCCGCTGGCTGATCAGTCAATGGCAGAAGTAGAAACAAGGGTTTCACACCACCCCCACTTTTTGGCATTACAGACTCACTGACCGGATTGTCATGGCCCACAGTGATATTCCAGGACAGACAATCCTGACATCGGCCAGCAATATGACAAGGTAGTTTCAAGACGGCTACCTGGGATGGGGGACAGGGGAGAAGGCATCTGGTAAGGAGCTTAGAACTAGCTCGTCTCCTAAAGAGAGGGAAGGAATTAGGGCCCTCTGCCAGGTGGGCTGCCAACTACCCCACCACACAAAAGGCATAGGGATATTGCTTCTCAGGGAGGAAGGAAACACAAGCTCCCAAACGCGGGAGAGGATTGTCAGGGAAACGGGACCCAAGAGTGGCTCACTCACCAGGTAGGGATCTCTGCACCAGGACTGACTACAGGAAATGCTTACGCAGCAGTCTAGAGATGTCCAGTCTAGACAGGCCCCCATGAAACACCTTTATTCCCACACTGGAGCTACCGTGGTGACTTAGGGGACCCTTGTTAAAAAAAAGAACTCCAAGTGGGGAAAATTGCTCGCCCAGGACTCCTGGCTTCTACTTTAGCCTGCTCTGGGTTTCTAGCCCCACTCCTCCCCCAAGCCCAGGAGTGTCAAGACCTCAGAACTAGGGTACAACTTAGTGGGCCAAAGCAGGGGTCTGGGAGCTCACTGGAGCTCAGGCCTGCTTGCAGGAAGGAGGTGGTAACAACACAATTCCCTCTGTTCCCAAGTCCAGTAACACCCAGGTACATCTTAGTGCCGGAACTCCAAACCCTGGCTGGGCTCTGGGACTACAGTCGCAGCTAGTGAGGACGCCACACCAGGGATAGAGAGACTCAAGAGTTCTGCAGGGTCCCTGAGCCCAACTTCACAACTAGTTATCTTTTTAAGAAATGAAGCAATATAGCCTTACTTGCAAAGCACAGAATGCCTCCCTCACCAGAAAGGCCCTGCCACAGGTGGACTTGAGAGAAGGTCCTGCCAGCCCCACCCGTCTCCTCACTGGCCTGGGGAGGGAGCTCTATCAGCAGCCCCTCCCCTCCCCCACCTCCTGGTAGTTGGGCATCGATGGGGAGGGTCTCACTAAGTCAGGGAGGGACTCTAGAAAAAAATGCCTTTTCCAAGCAGCCTGCTTTCAAGTCAGTGGCCACCTGGCTTTCCTGAGGTGACAGGACAGACTGAAGTGGAGGCCCAGAGAGGTAGAATCAGCAGGAAGCCATTTCCCAGCCCAGAGTCTCAGGACAAGGCAGAGCTGCCCCCCCCCCCCCAGGTCAGGCATCAAAGCGAAACCAGAGACTGGAAGGCAGGTCTGACTTGGGCAATGGTCTCAATAATGCTTCAAGTTGAAGAAGCCCACACTGGTGGGGGACTCCTTCACGGTGACAGTGATGAGGTTGGCTGTGACATCCGTGACGAAGACGTGCTCGATGAGACTGCGGGTAGGTTTCCAGTCCTGGCTGGTCTGGACAGCTACCGACAGGTTCTGCCCAGCACTAGGCAGCGAGGATGAGTCGGGGTCTGAGTCAGAACTGCTGTTCTCCTCCCCCGTGCTCATGTCACAGAGTGCAGGTGGCTTCTGACCTTCTCCGGGGACTGTGTGGCCCTCCTGCCCACCGGAGGCAGCAATGCTTTTAGCGGTGTCCCTCTTGACAGAAGGGGCAGGCAGAGCCGCTGTCTTGCAAGTCAGTTTTTCCCCTTTGTTGGTGTCTGTGGGAGCGTTGGTCACGTTTACTCCTGTGGGGCCGCTCCCGGGACCTTTCCCCGTGGCTGTGTTGGTGGCAGGAATAGCC
The DNA here is from genome assembly GCF_011064425.1 of Rattus rattus. Taxonomy (NCBI): domain Eukaryota; kingdom Metazoa; phylum Chordata; class Mammalia; order Rodentia; family Muridae; genus Rattus; species Rattus rattus. The sequence continues at coordinate 65,006,652 of NC_046162.1, forward strand.
TTGGTGGCTGTGGCATGGCGAGCAGGCAGGCCCACACCGGGCACACCGTTCTTGACGCTCTGTAAGTCAAGGACCTGAAGGCTCAACTCCTGAGTGGGTGGCAGCTGGGAACCTGGACTCCCCGAATTATTCCCTCTCTGCTGCTCTGCAGCAACACTGCCAGGGGCCTTGGGAACCTTGCTTCCTGCGGGGTTCACCCCTAGCTCCCCTTTCTGCGTCCGCACTTTCAGGTCCGGCCCGAGGCTGCACTTGTTGGCAGCCTGGGCCTTGAGCGCCAGCCGGCTGGCGGCCTGAGCCTGACTCTGGCTCATGCGGTTCATGTAGTGTACGATAGAACTCTGCCAGCTGATGCCGCCTCGGCTGGGGCTCCCGGCCATGCCTTTCATCAGACTGGCCAGGTTCTCTGGGGTTGCCATAGTGCTGGGGCCGCCACAGGCCTCTTTGGTGTGGGCTTTCAAGGCAGCCAGGCCTGCCACAGGAGCACTAAGTGGAGGCGGCAGCTTGGGGGCTGAGGTCACCAGGTCCTTCCTGGTGGTCTTTAGCACCTTGGCCAGGCTTACCGGTCTCCGAGCTGCCTTCTGTTCCGGGGGTAGAGGCTTGCGTCCGCGCTTCTTTCGGATGGGATCCTTCAGCTCTGGCTTGGCTACCAGGATCTGGGCTTTTTTCTGAGGCACCGGGTGGGTTTCACGGCCCCGGGATCCCCTCTTGGAGTCCAGGTCGCTGTCGTCGTCATCGTCTTCTTCTTCGTCTGAGGAAGAGGAGGAAGATGTGGAGGAAGAGGATGAACTGCTGGATTTGGACTTGGACGGTGCATCTGGTTCCTGAAAAGACAAGTAGGCAGGAATCAACGCCTGCCCGGGCAGGCGGCACCAGGCTTCTTCGCAGCCGTGCCACCAGGGCCCTCCAGACTCCAGCAGCCAGGGAGGAATGACCAATGGCCGTACTTGTGGAGAAGGGGAAAGCCCACTCAGTGGTAAGCACGATCATAGGTAAACGGACTGCCATGTGTAGAGAAAACAACTGGTGTATTGTATGGATGCACTGCCTGTCAATTAAAAAGCTAGGAAGAAAATAGAGGCGGGACATTTGGGAGAGAAAAAGATTCTGGGAAGGAGTCAGGCAGGAGATTTGCCTTTGCGCAGGGGTGGGGTGGGGGGAGGGGAAGATGTACCGCGTCGGAGGTGAGGCACCTGGGCACGGGAACCAGCCAGATGACAGAACATAGACTGGAATGTGTTATTTTAAATCATGAGCTGGTCAGAGAAGAGCCTAGCTATATGGCCAAGGTATCTGTAAATACATCCTTGAATCTAAGTCTTATTTCTGGGAGCATGGGGCGGGGGGGCAGGAAGAACCGAGCCCTAATTTCAATGGCTGCCTTTCTCCCGTCAGCCCCGGTGTTAAGGCTCTCTTCTTGGGTTCTCACGTGGCCTGCAGGACCAGCATCTCCCACAGTAGCTTTACAGGGATGATATCAATGCTCTAGCTCCAATGGGGGCTGAAACCATCAGACCCTGGGACCCTACGCTTCCTCAGTAGGCCCCCCCCTAGCTTCACCAACCCTCAGACACTCCTTCTCGGTCTGCAGGAACCCTGTGGCTCACGTTCTCCTGCTAAGAGGGAAGATGGCGGGGCCAGGGACCAGCTAGGGTACGAAGCCCACGTAATGAACAAAGGCACACCCAAGTTTAAGGCCAGAACCCCTTCCCTATCCTGCCTCTGAACTGTCACAGGAAGGGAAGGCAGGAGGGAAGATACCAAGGCCCTCTGGTGTGTGGAAGGCCGCCTGTCGGTCATCACAGCAAGGCGGGTCAACAGGACATCCTGAGAAGGCCTCAGAGTAGCATCTCTGCTACTGCCCCTATATCCTGGCTTGTCTGTCTGTCAGTTCTGCATGACCCGGTCTAACTCGCCCAACGTGTCCCATGGGTCCACAACTCCTAGACAAACCTAAACACTTACTACACGCATGCACACTGGCTTCTCTGATGGAGAGTCTCCAAGGTGAGAGAGAGAGGAAGCTGCTGCTGCTGCTGCTGCTGCTGCCATCCGGGAGGGCAGAGTGCAGACCATGCTTACGCCGAGAGAAGAAGCACCTGAGGAGGCTGCAGGGTAGGGAGAGCACGCACCCTGTTGCCCGTTGGTACCATTCACTGGTCAAGGCCACAGGAAAGAGGCCTGCCTACCTCAGCAGCTCCCCTGAAGAACTTCTGCCAGGAGCGGCACAGGTAGGTGGGTGAGGAGCCAAAAGGAAGGCAGTGCAAAGCCTTGGCCACTCACCTTGAGCTTGGAGCGCCGGCTGCAGGAGGACATGACTGTGTGCTTCCTTGGCCTGCCCCTGGGCCTCTTGCCTCTCTTCCGGTTCTGCACCTCCTTCTCATGTTCCCTGGAGACACGGCACCAATCAGCTTTGAGAAGCCCAGCTTGCAAACCCTTCTCTGGCTCCAGCCCCCGCCCTCCACTCCCAAGAGATCCCCGTTGTTCCAGTCTGCAGTAGCTTATCATCGTCCATCCGTTCTGCAGCAAAGCCAGCTCCGATGCGGGCAGGGGTCCAGACACCAGCTTGGGGTGGGGTGGGGGTGTCTCTGCAGTCAGCCCATTTCGACTGCCATTTGGTTAAAATGGAGCCCAAGGCGGGAGAGGAAGGCTGGGAAGCGTCTCTCTCTTTTTTTTTTCTTCCATTAAGAAAACTTTCCGTGGGTGAAGACTCCACGGAAAACCCAGCTCTCATATCCCAAAGAAGCCACTGGGGTCTAACGGGTCTAACTCGGTCACTCGCACCAAGCACAGAGCCCACGAAGACTGTCCGAGTATGTAACAGGCACAGAGGAAACCCTTGTATGATCTGCTAGCCTAGGGGCCGAGGACTCCAGTGTGGCTTCTCAGGGCCAACCTGCTTATTTATGTCACACCCCGTCCCTGCATACCTCAAACACCTCCAGAAGTCTGTTGCTTTTTTTTAATTTAAAATTAATTTTTTATTTATATAAGCACACTGTCACTGTCTTCAGACACACCCGAGGAGGGCACCGGATCTCTCATCACCAGAGAGATGGTTGTGAGCCACCATGTGGTTGCTGGGAATTGAACTCAGGCCCTCTGGAAGAGCAGCCAGTGCTCTTAACCGCTGAGCCACCTCTCCAGCCCCAGAAGTCTGTTCTTAATGGGAGAAGTGATGTTATCAAGCTCCCAGCAGCCAGGCCTCGAAGCCTGTACCTTTGCAGCCCAGGGCTAAGTGTGCACGCCCTCAAGAGCACTGTGTCAGCCTCTTGTGGAAGCTGGGCTTTCAGGCTACCCATCCTGGTGCCAAAGACCTGGTGCCAAGGCTTGGGAAGCAACGATGTTTCTAAGCCCAAGGACCTGAGTTTGACCCTTAGAACCCATGGGGTGGTTAAAAGACAGAAATAGGAGCTGGAGAGACAGGCGGCTCAGCAGTTAAGAGCACTGGCCGTTCTTCCAGAAGACCTGGGTTCAACTCCCAGCACACACATGGCGGCTCACGACTGTCTGCACTGCAGTTCTAAGGGCTCCGACACCCTCACACAGACATAGATGCAGGCAGAACACTGATGCACGCACACACACACAAAATAAGAACAACCATTAAAAACGTTTTTTTAAAAAATTGAGAGCAATTCCTACAGGCTTTCTCCCTGACTGTCACACTGGCCTGGCCACCCTCGTGGCTCCCCCCTTCCCCCGGGCAAACAGACAAATGTGAGCTACAAGAGCCAAACACCATTTCCTTGGAGTCCTGGAAAGTGACCTCAAAAGAAACGAATTGGACCTCCAGCAAAACCCGGAGGCTCAAACATCCTTGGTTCTCCAACCCCAGATCAGGTTTCAAGGGGGACATCTCACAGCTCTGCTGAGATTAACATCTGTGACTCTGACTTCTCTTAGACACAGCGGCTCCTCCCTGACCAAGAAGCCGGCTCCTAGTGTCCAGAGCACGTGCTGCTTCCCGCTGGATGTCCCTCTGCCTCAGGATCCTGCTCCACCAGCTAAGCTGGTTTCCATCAGCTCAAGTGTCGCATCCCCCACCCTTCAAGCTTCTCTAGTAGCAGCAGCTGCAGGTTTGTGTGAATAGCACCTGGCCCAAGGGTGCCGCCTCAATCAGAGAGAAACACACCAGCCCTAGACATCGCCAAGCCTTCGTCTCCAGTGAGTTTAGAGGGCTGAGTCATCAATCTAACAGAAGTCGAAGATGTTGCTATCCACTTCCAAAGGAATCCCAGCAAGCTCAAGCACTCACACATCTTGCCAAAAACCCCTCCCCGCAGCCCCGTAACAGTGAGAAACACAGGCTGGGCTACCAGAGAACAAGCTTGCTAGACTGACCTCAGCTGGGGGAGGCTTTTGAGCAAACCATTCATCTGCCTTTATTGACAGAGCCTGCTTCTGCAGTGGGAAGGTGCCGGCCGCATGTGCCGTCTTCCTTGGACCTCTGCCTTGAAACCCTCTCCCCCAGCCCAACGTGCCCTTCCCAACACCACCTCACAGAACCCTATCTCAACCAACCCCCCCACGCACACCTAAGGGGGGACCTAAGAGCAGACGCATCAACTATTGTTACAGAAGTGAATTCAAGGAGCCTGCGATCTCAGCGCTGTTTCACTGCCTGGGCAAAACTTGGAACGCATCCCTTTGCGCTGTGGGTTCCAGGTCTCTCTGGGCCCTCTCCGGCACCGCGCGCGACACACCCTGGCAGGCGCTTCTTAAGACAAGCTTCCAACCTCAAGTGCTATTAGTGCCTACCAAAAGTCACTCCACAGAAAAGGCCAAGAGAAACCAGAGGCTGTCTGGGAGGCCTTAAAGTGCTCCACCACAGGCTTCCTCACACCACAGCCCCAGGCCACTGTGTCACCAGCCAATCCCACCCAACTCTTCCCTCCTCCAGAGTTCTCACTTCTTCTGGAAGGCCAGGAGCAGCCTCGGGTCCAAGATGTTCTCTTCGGGCTCCCAGCTGTTGTGTCTGGAAAGGCAAGGAGTGGGGGCTGGTGAGCAGCGTCCAGGTGGGCTGCCGGGGACAGCTCCCACAGCCCGGCTGGGAGCAAGGGGCGCTGTGCAGAGAGGCAGTCCTCTGAGGTCTCAGAAGTCCTTGAAGTTAGTTAGAACCACAGCCTCAAACTTACAGGCAAACTGCCACCTCAAGCCCCAAGTCCCAGCAGGCCACGAGGAGATTCAACAGTCTACACTGGGAGGAAAACAAACCCCAACAAAGGGCGAAGCGGCTAAGGGAATCCCCCGGGCCTGGCCCGGAGCCAGGGAGGGAAGGGAAGGCAGGTAGGGGAGGGGGAGCTGGGGGCGCAGACCGAACAAAGTGGAGGATACCACCGAGAGAGCGGGCTGGGCGTCGGGGTTTGGGAAGGTGGTATTGGGAGGGGATGGGGTCCAGGAAGGAGGGTGATGGGGTAGCTACAAAGGAAGCCCTTTCCGGAGATGGCCGGGTCCCCTTCCCTCACTGAGAAGAAAGCAAGCGCGGGGCGGGGGTGGGAGTAGGTGGGGGAGCTTTCCCACCAGTAGGAAGCTCAGGTTACAGCAGAATAACTTGGGCAAGGGGAGGGGGCCGCGTCCCGCGCCAGCCGCGGCCAGCTCTAAGGCGGGGGCGCATGCAACAAATGGGCGCCAGAAGCGCGCGACGCAGAGGCGGGCCCGGCCCGAGGGACTCCGGGTTGGAGGCCGCCCTGCTCGCTCCCCGTGGGCTCGTAAACAAAGGGCAGCACCGGTCGGCTGGAGTCCTCTGGGTCTCGAGGCACAGGACTTCCCGCCCGGGCCCGCGATGCGAGGGTTCCCACCCACGCCGGGAGGCGCGCGCGGGATGGCGGCCGCGCACGGGAGACTCACTTGGAGGACCAGCCGCGCCACTTGACCAGGTACTCCAGCTTGCCCTGCGGGGAGATAAGAGCGGGCGGTGAGTCGCGCAGAACGTCCGGCGCACGCGGGGGACGGGCGGGGGCGCACGCACCTTGCGGAGCCTCTTGCTCAGGATGCACTCGGCGGCGAAGACCTGCTCGCCCACGCTGCTCAGCTCCTCCATGCCGCCGCCCGCCGCGGCCCGCGCCCCGCAGACCCCGGCTTACTGCTGCACACAAAGCGCCGCCCCCGCCGCGCCCCGCCCCGCGCACGCGCGCCGGAGTCGCCCGCGCTGCTCTACCCGCAGCCGCCGGGCCAATAGGCGCGCGGGGCGCGCGGGGCGGGGCGCGCATTGTTCGTGGTGGCCGTGGCGGGGACCAGTCCGTGGGGTTGGGCGCTCTCTTCGCGGTGTCGAGTAGCTGCGTGCCCCGGGGATCCTGGGGTCCTGCGGCTCCCGATCGCAGGTCCCTGCGGAAAGCCATTGTTTGGGCCGAAGGCGGCGAATCGGGGAGCAGGCGGCGTTTCCTGCCCCAGCCAGCGAGGGGCGCTGCTCCCCACCAGTCTATACTGCACCCCAGTGCTCCAGGGTCAGGGGTGCCAAAAGACTGGAAAAGTACGGGGTTTGGGGAGGGGCACAGAAGAGCGAGCCTTGAAGCTCTCTTTAAGGTCATAGAGGAAGAATTCAGGTCACTGGATGAAGACTGAACTTCGAATTCTTAATTAACGAGTTGTGAAAATGGGACCCAGTTCTCCGACTTTTACTGCGCGTGTGGGGACACAACCAACTTGCTTTTTTTTTTTTTTTCTTCTTCACGATTTTGGTGACGTCGAGGGGACGGTGTGCAGACTTGGGTGTAACCTTGGCTTTGCCAGTAAAATCCTTTGGATCAATTTCCAGGGGTAGAAGTTGGGGTGGCCCCGGTCCTCCCAGGTCGTCATGAGTTAGGCGCCCTATCCATTTATTTTCCCGCTCAGACATAAATTCCGTTGAACAGTCTTCTTTGTAAGTTTGAGGCAAGTCAAGCACATGACGAAAGAGGCGTTCTCTCATTCAATAAAGTAGAATCCAATGAAAATTCGCTTTCTGGTTTTGCCTCTTTCTTGGACACAGCGGTAAACCCAGTGTCTCACTTTTCTAGGAACTTGTGTTCAGGTAATCGTGAACCTATGTATGAAGGAGAAAAACATTTTTTTGGTTGTAAAGCTTTCTGCCCTAAGAAACGAACATTGGGAAACCACTGGGTTTTTAGGGCGTTCTTCAGTTTAGTTGGTTAAAATCCGCGTTGGAAAGAGCTTGCAGCTGTTTGCAGAGGGGGAAGGGAAAGAGACAGTTTTTTTTTTTTTTTTTTTTTTTTTTCTTGAGAGCGCAATGATTGCTCATTTAGGTGCTTGGTGCAGTAGTGGAGGAAGCAAGGGGGGGGGGGATGAGAGCCGCTGCAGTCTCCCAGCCAGCTCTTTTTGTCCCTGTTCAGATCAGCTGGGCAGTAAATGGTTCTTGTACAAAGGTGTGTTTATTTTAATCCTGTAAATAGCTGGATCCATTTCAACTGCTGCTTACGCTTCAGGATTCTACGGCGGCGCGTCCCATTTACTGTCAGAATCTGCCTGCTTTATCCTTTTCTGGAGCAGGGTATACCAACACAATTGCTTATTTAGTTTTTTAAGAACAAAGAACTTTAAAAACACAATTCTTTTCTTGCCCGCCAAGAAGTAGCCAAGAGCTTAATACGAACACACTGGAAAAAAAAAAGATAACTATCTTTACCTGAAATAGGTCTGTCCTGTATCTCATTTGCCCAACTTTGAATACCCAGCTGGGGGAGAGAGTAGTTAAAATAATTAGTTTGTAGAAACAGTTACAACAGACTTGACTGGAACGAAGCCATTATATCAACACAGCCAACGCATGATTCAGAATTTGTGGCATTTCTGACTCACGTCTTTGGCGCAAGCAGGATAAGTTAGACTGGTTCTTTCATTTATTTCATAAGCAGCTAATCTGCATTGACCACCGAGTGCCAACAATACTAGATACTCAAGTGAGTCCTTAGCAACTGTCTGACCGGACTGGCACAGGCTTAGGACACCACGGTCCTCACTATCTACTGATTGGTGCTGAAGGAATGACATTTGAAGTCGTAGCCCCTTTTACTTCACTGAAATTCTAATAGCCACCTGAGGCTTGTGGTCACCTACAGGATACTAAGCCGGCCCATAAGAACACGGAGATACATGTTAACGGGATTCTGTAAGTTAGTCCTACACCACCGTGCACATCAACAGCCTCAGAACATTTAAAGAACCCGTAGAAGAGATCACAGAACTCCAGCCCCTGAGGAGGACTCTGTTCTGGGAGTTGTGTGTCTTGGTCTGTGTAAACACCAGGTGAAGAAGCCTTAAGTTTTGCTTTTGTTCATTTGTTTTGCTTTCATTTTCTGGCAATCCTGTAGCTCGAACCCAGGCCCTCGAGCATGCGAAGCAAGCACTTGGCTGCTGAGCTGCCTCCCTGCCCTGTGTCCTCAGTCGCGAGCAGTTGGAATCCTGTTAAGAAAGGGTGAACGGGGCTGGAGAGATGGCTCAGCAGTAAAGAGCACTTGCTGCTCTGACAGAGGACCTGGGTTCCGTTCTCAGTTCCCATACAGGGCAGCTCATAGCCGCCTGCAACTCCGGGCGGGGGGATCTTATGGCTTCTAGGGGCTCCCAAGAGCTCTAGGAAAACATGGGCAAACACTCATGCACATAAACATTTTAAAAAGTCTTTAAAATAAAAAGAGGGAAGTAGAGGTTGGGGAGAAGTGCTCGCCTCTCTTGAAGAGGAGACTGGTTCTGACTCCAGCACGTATATGTGTATACACCGTGGCTCACAACTGCCTAGAAGTCCGTTGCCACGAAATTCGATTTGCTCTTCTGTCCCCCGAGGGCACCCGCACACATGTGATGCACATCCACTCACACAGACACACACACACACACACACACACACACACAAATAAAAATAAATATTTTCATTCTTGCTTGTGATTTGAGGATCAGAACTATCAGGGGCAAGGACGTACATGTGGTGTCAATCCACAGGCAGTGGAGATGCTGGGAACTGAGGGCATCCAGTGACCCCGAGCTTGGCAGCTGAAACTAGATTATCTCAGATACAATCTTGCCAAACAGCTTCCCGGCAGCTCCCTTTATCTGCAGGTGCATCTTCGCCACTTCCGTACAAGAGCCTAACCTTCCTCATAAGGGATCTGTGTGACGTAAACCTGGATGAACAGTTGCCTCCTCTCCCTTAGGCTTCCTGCTGCATTCGTAAGACTGAGGTGTGACTCTCTGTGTGATGTGGTTTCTGTATATACAATGGGTAAACATGGCCCGCACGCTCCGGACACAGTGCTCAACCCATCAGTCAAAATAACCGTGGCCAGGATGCTTGCTCAAGTTCACAAGCCCTAGGCACAGAATGCAAACATTGACACCCCCCACACTGCCTCACCCAGCACTCCAGCAGCTCTCACTCTTTTGGACACTTCTCAGAACAGGTTGTCCGTCCAAGTGTTCAACTTGGCGACAAGAAAAAGGAATCCAAAATTGCTTCTTGTGCACGCCTGTGACCCTCAGTCTTACCTCCTCTTTGTCTGACCAATGCCAGTGCAGCACGCTCTGCAAATTATGTGTAGCTTGCTCCCTAAAGCCTTCCAAGGGTCCCCAGGGGCAGCCTTTCTCCTGGTATCCCATCTTCCCCAGAGCCTGCCCCCAGGTCACCTAGTCCATCTTAGTACCCTTAGAAACCTGCCCAGGTGGGAAACACCCTAAATCCTGGGGTCAGGGAGAGGTGAAGGCACCCAGCTTTAGAGGTGGAAAATGGAGACTGTTTATAGGAGGCCCCTGTTGCACCAGGGTGGCCATCAGACTAGTTAGCGGTTCCGGTTTTGGGCTATTCTAATAACGTTGGACAAGGTGTCTTTATTCTTGCGTGAACTATGTGCTTTCGGAGAGAGTCACGGATGCTGGGTCAAAGGGCATTCTGCATCCCTTCTGTCTCCCTAATTCAGCAACTTCACCAGGGTTCTCTATGTAGCCAAGGACAATCTCAAATTTTAGATCCTCTGCCTACCTGGGATTACTAGTGTGTGTGTGTGGGCTTCTGAACATGCTTGTTGCTTTGCCGGTGGGGTGGGCCTTGCACACTTGACATCTGTCTGCTTTTACCTCAGCCCGCTGCCGCCTCGTGCATTGGTGGGGCGAGAGACGATTTCTGCGCTGCCTTTCTGTGTGAAACGCATCCTTTTCACGATTTCGTTTCATCTGTAAGCTTTGTGGATTTCCTTGCCTTGTCGAATCGAGCTGCCTGCATGAGTCCGTATGACATTCCTGAACGTCGGAATCCCCCCGGGACAGGAGTTACAGATGACTGCGAACCGTCATGTGTGTGCTGGGAACCAAACCCAGGTCCTCTACAAAAGCAACGTGTGCGCTTCACTGCTGACCCAACTCTCTAGCCTGTTCCAATTTTAAAATCAATCTACACTTACGAAGGCCTCAAATCTAGGTTTAAAGCCTTTACACGAAACCGAAAATGTAGTTTGGGGATTCATGGTGGTGTCCCGGTGTACAGCCCGTGGGCTGCCAACTATTGTTGCTTCAAGTAGGAAGAAGTCCCAAACGTCTTTCTGTCTTTTGTTTGTTTATTTATTGCAGTAGGATCCCACTATCTAGCTCTGGCTGCTTTGGACCTTGTTACAAAGGCCAGCTAAGCCTCCAACTCAGAAATCGACCTGCCTCTGCTTCCCTAGTGCTGAGATGAAAGGCAAGGCTACCAAGGGCAGCATCCATTAGGTTAGAGAGTGGCGGGTTATGAGAGTGGGCCTGCAGGTGCTGCTCAGAAGCAGGAGTTCTGTCTTTTCCCCATGGTCAGCAGGATTCCTTCTTGTTGGAAAGACCCTCCCAAACACTGAAATGTCCTTTGGACCACACGCACATAGGCGGGTATCTTTGTGCTAGCTGTTGTTGGGCAAGAAGAATTCCTCCTGAAAGGAGAAGTACCCCTCGGGGCTGTCAAGATGGCGAGAAAGAGACCTGACAAACCCGAGTTCAACTTCGGAACCCAGATGGTGGGAGGAGAGAACTGAGTCGACCAAAGCTGACTTTCTGATCGCCACACACGTTATGTACACGTGCACATACGTGTGTGCACACACACACGATAATGATGAATAATAATAATGATGATAATAATATCAAACCGGTCACGCACGTGATTGACACCCTCCGGCCCAACCTTAATTCCTTCTCTGCAAGCAGCAAATGAGGTCACCCCCAGGACCCCTTCTGGGCTCTTTGTGTCCTGGCAGGAGCAGGGGTCTATTTCTCAGAGCTGCCTCTTGCTTGTTTCTTCTCCCACAGATGGCGGCTCACGGCAGGCCATTCTGTTTCTCGCTTTCGGCTTTTGCAGTAGGCAGAGGGGTCACGGCCCACCCAATGGACGGCCCGACCTCAGTCTTTTGAAGCCTCAGTGGGTGACATTTATTCTGGGTCAGATGTCTTATGTTTTCTCTCACAGGGTCTTGAGTGATAGGAGGGGAGCTGCCTCTGAGGTAATTCCTGCTCCCACTGCAGTAACGAACAGTGTTCTTCACGCTTGGGCAGGGGCAGGCCTGCCTGCAGCTGAGGTATCTGTGGCCACAGCAGAATCGACAACTTGAGGGAAATGTCCTTACTGTTGCTCCTTACTTATGTGGACGCTCTCTGTGGCCCCAGCACCTCTGGCCCGTGTCGCTTCCCTGGGCTCTGTGTGCCTTTAGTCATAAACAACAGAAAGCCTGAGTGCACAGCTGGGGCTGGCGAGATTGGGTCCAAGCACTCACGGCCAAGTCTCGTGACTTGTGTTCCATCCCTGGGACTCACATGGTCGAAGAAGAGAGAAGAAACTCCTCCCACACGTTGTCTTCTGACCTCCACGAATGCACCACGGCACATATATGTGTCATGCGTGCACGTGTGCATACAAACAGGCACTGAAACACATCCCCATACCCCTCCCAAATAAGTAAATAAATGTAGGAGCTGGAGGGATGGCTTAGTGGTTAGGGGGGGCTTGCTGCGACTGCGGAAGACGCAAGTTCGGTTCCTAGCACCCATGCTGGGTGGCTTACAGCTCTCTCTGTTTCTCCAGCTTTTCTCACCCCCTTGGACAAGTGCACGCTTCCACCATATACGCATAATTATGAATGAGATAGAATGCCAGAGTGAATACAATAAAAATGTAGAACGAGAGGGAAAATAAAACAGAACCGGGTTTGGTGCAGCTATATACGTTTCTCTGTGTGTTTGGGGTATTATTTCTGGCCCAGGAAGTTTGATTTTTGTACGCTCTGGCTTCCCGAGTTAGTAGGGCTGTTCTGGGTGTCCTTGGATCAGTGCAAACTTGGTCATTGTGGCTTTTGGGGGGCTCCCTGAGGTTCTGCTGTCGGGACATGTGCGCAATGGAGTGGCGTGCTGGGGTGCTCCCTGGTGTGGTCTACAGAGCGAGAAGGCACACAGGACTGGTCCAGAAGGACCGCGTGAGGTAAACTTGGGCTGAGAAGTGGTCCCGCCCGACCCCACCGGTGTGTACGTGTGTATCTAGGGCATCTCTCTAGGGCTGGGCTGATATTTGAGAAGCTGTAGGCGCAAGACTCCTGTGGGGGTCCGAGCCTCCATGACATGGATCTGGAGAGGTAGAGAAGACTGTGAGGACTCAGGCGGGGTCTGGCGCCTCTCAGCTGTGGGCCGTACTGACCGAGGTGCTCCAGAAAGGCACACCCCACAGACACACAGTATCTAGGGGACTGGACCCAGGACCCCCGAGGAGACAGACATCAGCAGATGGGCGGGTCCTTTCTGCAAGATGGCACCTGGGCCCGTCCTCCCATGCTCCTCAGCCCACCTATGCTGTCACCTCTTTAAAAAATATTTATTTTCATGAGCATAGGTGTTTAGTCTGCAAGTATGTATGTGTACAACACGCCTATGGTTTTTGGTCTGCATGTATGAGGTATGTATGCGCAACACACGCATGCGGTGCCCTGGGTAGCCAGAGAGTGTTGATTCCTCAGGAACTGGAGTGCAGATGGTTTCGAGTTGCCAGGAATTGAACCCAGGCCCTATGCAAGAGCAGCAAGTGCTCTAACTCCTGAGCATTCGCTTTAGCGGCTCTAACCACTGAGCACTCAACCCAACCCCCAGAGCTCTAACCACTGAACAACCTTCCCAGCAGCTCTAACCACTGAGCACCCTCACCCCCAGAGCTCTAACCACTGAGCAACCTTCCCAGCAGCTCTAACCACTGAGCACCCTCACCCCCAGATCTGAGCACCCTCACCCCCAGAGCTCTAACCACTGAGCAACCTTCCCAGCAGCTCTAACCACTGAGCAATCTTCCCAGTACTGTTCATTACCCCTCAAAGGCGCCAAACCTTCCCAACACTGTTTTACCGGGGATCAAATTTCAGTATGTTTTATTTGGGTCTCACGGAGCTCAGGCAAGGCTGGAACTTAGTCTGTGGTAGAGGACGACTGTGTTAGCCATTTTTCCCCCTATCACTGGGGTGGGACACCATGACCAGGTGTGTCACCTCCCTGGGAGGGAGGCAGTGCTCTGGAGCCTCCCTCAGTGGGGACTAGAGGGGTGGAGGGGATGGAGGGTGTCCAGGCTGGGGCAGGAGATGGAGGCTGAGAGCTGTGGTGATGTGGCTGTGCAGAACCCACTTCCCACCGTCCCACAGGTTCTCCCGCTCCTTTGTACTGCTCACAGCCGCGGGCTATGGACTGAGGCTTAGCAGTCTCAGCACTGAGTGAACGCAACTTGCTCTGTCACAAACCCAGCAAGGTGACAGGGCAGGACTTGCTGCACTGAGTTTGTACTGGGGGATACTGAGTCCTGTTAGCTGGGGGCCAGTGTGTTCCCGGACAACGCAGACCAGTGACGGTGTCTGTAAGGACATTCGCTAGGTCTTGCTGAGTCTCACCCCAAATCTATTTTTTTTAAGATTCTTTTTTTTTTAAAAAACAAAACAAAACAAAACAAAACAAAAAAAAAGATTTATTTATTTCATGTATGTGAGCACCTTGTAGCTGTCTTCAGACACACCAGAAGAGAGCATCGGATCCCATTACAGATGGTTGTGAGACACCGTGTGGTTGCTGGGATTTGAACTCAGGACCTCTGGAAGAGCAGTCAGTGCTCTTAACCGTTGAGCCATCTCTCCAGCCCCGAACCTTCTTTTTGTATTTGATTACCACCAGAATTCTTAAAGTAAGACCTAAATATTTTTATTGCCGTGACAGACATGATTGCCAGTGGCTCTCCCTCCCCAGAGGGGCCATTTGAATTGTAGCCCTGCCCTGGTGCACGCGGCCAACCTTCTGGTTGGGGATATCTACCTCAGACCTCTTCCAGCATGAAAATCCCTCAGCATGAACATTTTTTGGTTTATTTAATTTAATTTGTGTATTATTCTTTAATTCTTCTTGGTTTAAAAACCCACCCTATCAGGGCTCGAATCTTCCCAGCAGGGGATACTGGTGTCTCCTTAACTCCCCACGTCTGGCACAGAGCCGAGAGCCCAAGCTAGGCCAATAAAAACCTGTGGTTTGTAGGTCAACATGGGATGGTTTCATCCCAAGACAGAGCGTATTCCTGAGCCTAAACCCTCCAGTCCTCAGTGAGATTAAAAATCAGCTTAAAAGGTAAAGGTCAGTGGATGCTCACATACTCTGGGTGGGAAAGCAAGTGGCTTCGGGGTTCGGGGAAAGTAATTTTCTGAGGAGACTCCAGATTCTTGAAACGACTCATGTCTGTTTATCATGCACCTCTACACAGGAGGATCGCTAAAGAAAGGAGAGGAGTCACTGGGTGAGTGAGCTATGTTCGGATTCCATCCCTGCGGTGACTCACACAAGGATGGACATAGTGCCTGGGCCTGGGTGGAGGGTGAGTGCCGTTCAAATAAATGCGGCTGTTGCAACTCAAGGTTTAGCTCTTGTATTTTTTTTCTTTGCCCATTTTCATGATGTGTGCATGCGTGTATGTGTACATGTTCGCATGTGTTTTTGTGTGCACGTACATGTTTGCACATGTGTTTGTACATGCATGCACATGTACATGTTCACATGTGTGTTTGTGTGTGCAGTGTATTCGTGTAATGTACACATTTGCATGTGTATACATGTTCGCATGTGTGCATGAGTGAATATATATGCGTGTGCATATGTGCATGCATGTACACATTTGCACGTGTGTGTACATGTGTGCATGTGTGAACATGCGCATGTTTATATGTGTGCATGTGTATGTACATGTTTGCATGTGTGTTCGTGCACATGTACACATTTGCATGTGTGTATACACGTTTGCATATGTGTGTACATGTTTGCATGTGTGCATGTGTGTGTACATGTTTGCATGAGTGAATATGTATGTGAGTACATGTGTGCATGCATGTACACATTTGCACATGTGTGTACATGTGTGCACATATGTGGGTGTGCCTGTGGAGACCTGGTTCTGGTGTCAGGAGTCATCCTTCATCACACTTTCATCCTATTCACTGAGGCAGTGCGTTTCAGTCAAACCCAGAGCTTGCTGATGGGGCTGGTCTGTCTTCTGTTTCTGCTCACTGAGGCTGAACTTCCAGGTCACTATCATGCACACTCAGCATTCAGGTGGGACTCTGATCCTCATGTGAGTGCATCAAGGGCTTAACTGCTGAGCCAGCTCTCCATCTTTTCTCTTGAGGAAGGAATAAAAACATTTAGGTTATTTATTTCTTTTTGAGACATGGTCTGGCTATGTAGACCAGGTTGGCCTCAAACTCACAGAGATCCTCCTGCCCCTGCCTCCTGAGTGCTGGACTAAAGACATGCACCACCACTCTTGGTGCTATGATATCTATATCTATGTATATGTACATGTACATGCACATGAAAATTTATGTATATATACATATAGATATTTTAATAATGAGAAAAAAACCTTTAAAAAGTGAAAAAGAATTAACAATAGCAACAACCAAAACTAGCGATTTTTTTCTAATGCTGGGAAAAGAACCCAGGGCTTGGACCCTAAGCCTTAGAGAGAAACCTCACAAGTGAAGGGTCCAGTACCAGGAGGAATGGAGGGCAGCCTTGTGGAGACCCTGGGAAGAGCCTACCTTCGTGATCATTCTCTATATCTTGAGTCGTGGATTTTTCTATCCGTAGGTGTGTTTTCCCTGTAGGGTAGTGGTTCTCAACCTTCCTAATGCTTAAACCCTTTCATACAGTTTCTCATGTTATTGTGACCCCTCAACCATAAAATTATTTTTTTCTTAAGATGTATTTTTTTTTTCAGAGCTGAGAACCGAACCCAGGGCCTTGCGCTTATTAGGCGAGCGCTCTACCACTGAGCTAAATCCCCAACCCCAAAATTATTTTTTTATAGTTGTAACTCTGCTACTGTTATGAGTCACCATGTAAGCGTCTGAACCGCAGGATCTCTGACATACAGCCCCTGTGATGGGGGCCGAGAGCGCAGGTTGAGAACGGCTGCGGTTGGGCCATGTCTCCTTGCAGAGGTATTCACATTGTTTCTGTGTAACTTAACTTGTTCTGGAATCCTTCCAGGATGCTCCACACTGATGAAACTTCTCGCTGTGGTTCGTGTTCTGCTGGCTGCGCAGAAACCCATTGCGCACACAGGGAGCGGTCTCGTGGAAACAGTGCTGTGACTGAGGATTGGCGTCATTCGGTGTTGCCTTATGCTCCTGGGCTAACAGTGCTTTGAGGACCCATTATGACTTCTCTCCTCTTTTCATGTGGATAGACGTGGTTTTGACTAACTAGAAGTTACTGGATGGGGCTAGAGAGCTGGCTCAGCAGTTAGGAGCTCTTGCTGTTCTTGTAGGGGGGCGGGCACTGGCTTGGTTTCCAGCGCTCACACTGGGTGCTCACAACTGTCTATAATTCCAGCTCTGGGAGATCCTGACACTTTCTTCTGGCCTCTGACATACATAATTATAAAATAAATAATAATAACAATAAATAAATAATACAATAAAATAAATCTAAAAAGTTACTGGAAGTATAGTGACCCATTTTCCTTTTAAAGAAAATTCTTCTCTCATACAACTCTCCCAACCACAGCTTCTCCACCATCCACTCCTCCCACAACTTCCCTCTCCACCAGATAGTCCCCCCTCCCGTCTCGCCCCAGAAAAGAGCAGGCCTCCCAGGGTCATCAACCTAAGGCATTGAGATACAATAAGATCAGGCACAAACATGCTCATCAAACCTGGGTGAGGGAACCCAGTGGGAGAAGAGGGGTCCCATGAGCAGACAGAAGAGTCAGAGACACCCCACCCCCACCATCAGGAGTCCTACAGAAACGCCAAGCCACCAGACATAATGATATGCAGAGGACTTATCACAGACCCATGCAGGCTCAGTGATCCTCCATGAACCCTGCTAGTTGATTCTGCAGGCCATGTTCTCTCCACTTCCCCCTTCTCCATCCCCCATGACTCTCACAATTCCCCCTCCCCCACTTCTGCAGGGTTTCCTGAGAGGAGAGGCCTGATGGTGACCTCCAACATGGGCTCTTCCCTCCCCCCCCACTAAAGTTTGGCTGGTGACCTTTAATCTCATCATTTGGGAGTCAGAGGCATGAGGTTCCCTGTGAGTTTGAGGCCAGCCTGGTCTACATAGTTAATTCTAGGCCAGCCAGAATTTAGTAGTTTCAAAAAAAATCAGAGAGAGAGAGAGAGAGAGAGAGAGAGAGAGAGAGAGAGAGAGAGAGAGAAAAGAAAGAAAGAGAGAAAGAAAGAAAGGAAGAAAGAAAGAAAGATTAAAAAGGAAGAAAGCAGGCTCCCTCCTGTAATTTGTAAGCTGGAAGGACTCATACAGACAGGTAATGGGCTTGTAAATTGAAATTTTTATCATTGCTGTATTAACAGCTGTTGGAACATGATCCAAGAAAGGAGTCGTTCCAGGGAATTCTGAGTGCTTATGAGAAAACTCCCAAGAAAACGAGAGAAAGAGTCTCGTGACCACAGTCTCCTCAAACACACAGAATTGTTCTTGGACTGTGCCTTCGTGCCCCTCCTAGGTGTAGGAGAAAGAATGATTTTACTTCAGATAATTCATTACACGTGTCTTATTCGTTTAAATGCCTCTGTGGGAAAACATGCTTTAGGCACACGCGGGTCGTCCTTGTGATTGGACGCTTGACCCATGCGATTCTTCTTAACCCTCTGAATATAAATCGTCTGATGCTCTGAATAAATTGGCTATTGGATGAGAGTTTAGTCGGCCTCCCTTTTGAAAGACTTACTTATTTATCTTATATATATGAGTGATCTGTCTTTATGCACACCAGAAGAGGGCATCGGATCCCATTACAGATGGTTGTGAGCCACCATGTGGTTGCTGGGAATTGAACTCAGGAACCTCTGGAAGAGCAGCCGGTGCTCTTAACCACTGAGCCATCTCTCCAGCCTGCAGTCTGCCTCATTTTTAGGCTCTTTCTCCTGGGTCCCACCTAGAGTAATAAGCAATGGTGGGCTTCTCATCGAATTGTCTGTCAAGTGCTTTTAGCTGAATTCCCCCTCTCTTCTCTCATAGTCAGGGTCTCTAACTCACTGTGTACCCAAAGATGACCTTAAACTCCTGATTTTTGTGGGCCTCTGCTTCTGGAGTACTGGGTTATAAGGAGGTGCTATCACACCTGCTTTTGGTGTTTATGGCTGTGCTAGGGATTAACTGCAGGGGTTTGTGCATGCTTACCTAACACTCTACTAAACGGAACTTGTAAGGCACATCTGCCTGAAAATAAACGTAAAAAATAAATGTTCCTTTGCCGGAGGTGCATGTGTGGAGGTCACAGGACAATTCGTAGGACTTGATTCTCTCCTTCCACCCAGTGGGTCCTGGGGATGGAACACAGATCCTCAGGCTCGGCAGCAAGCACCTTTCCCTCCAGTCCCACCTTGCTGGCCATAGATGAACTTTTCTGACATTTACGTTTAGAACACTTACTGGACAGTGGTGGTGCACCTTTAATTCCAGCCCTTGGGAGGCAAAGGCAGATGGATCTCTGAGTTTCAGGCCAGGGTGATCTACAGAGTGAGTTCCAGGATAGTCAGGGCTAAACAGAGAAACCTGTCTTGGAAGGAAGGAAGGAAGAAAGAGAGAGAAAATTAAAACTCAAACATGCCTAATTACAACTTCAACCTGCCCACCGCTATACCTGATCAGATCACCTGAGTTTAGCCTCCATGACCACCTGGTAGAAGGAGAAAAATCATCAAGAGCTGCCCTCTGCCCTCCACACGTGCACATTGGCATGTACGCAGACCCCGCCCATACATGTGCACACATAGCATCAGCAAGTGTAAAGGAAAACATTGAAGGAGGAAAATAAGAATCTCAGAATGGCCCCTCCTGAGGAGACAGGACCAGGGAGTTGTGTCCAACAGGAGGCTGCTGAACACTGGGGGCAGCCGAAGGGCTGGTTCCTATCTTCATGTTCCCAGAGGAGGAAACACTGCCTCGGGATGGTGGCAAGGTGTCCCCTCCCTCAGCCTCAGCCTTGAGCTCTGCCAACAGTGGTGCTGAGCAGGCCTGCAGGGCAACAGCTAAACCAAGAGAGGGACAGGACGGGGTAGGGAGGGGTACTGATCTTGTGTCAGGGGGCCAAAGGATCCTGGAGGTAACAGGTTGAATTGCCTTCCTTAAGGAAATGTTCAATACTGAGTCCTAGGAGCCAGGACTGTGACCTTCCTTGGAAAGGTTTCTATCTGTGCAATCAAAGTGAGCGTTTGATTGGCTGTCTTGGATGAGGGTGAGCCCAGAGCCCAATGACCAGTGTTTTTAGATAAGACAACCATAGCATTCGGGACACAGATATGTGGGAGGGAAGGCCTGAGGCACCATATCTGGCTCTCTGCCATATATATGTACATGCATATACACACATGTGTGTATATGTGCACACATATCTACACATGTAATTATAATGCATGCTCTATGTGTGTGCATGTGTATGTACATGTATGAGAAGGCCTGAATTTTTTTTTAAAAAGATTTACTTTATGTGTATGAGTATACTGTAGCTTTTTTCAGACTCACCAGAAGAAGGCATCGGATCCCATTACAGATGGTTGTGGGCCATCATGTGGTTGCTGGGATTTGAACTCAGGACCTTTGGAAGAGCAGTCAGTGCTCTTAACCACTGAGCCATCTCTCCAACCTGAGAAGGCCTGAATTTAACATTGACTTCTTCATCCGTAGCTACTTTATTTGTGGAGGCAGCATCTCTTGAACTCTAAGGTCAGTTGGCTAGTCTAGCTAGACAGCTTGTACTACGGATCCCATGTCCCTGCCTCCCAAGTATGGGGTGACATGCTTTTAAATGTGTGCTGGTTGGTCTTTGTCAACTTGACACAAACCTAGACATAACCTGGGTAGAGGGAGCCTCCATCAAATTAGCTTGTAGCCACATCTCTGAGGCAATTTTTAAAATTGTTAATCGGTACAGAAGGGTTCAGCCCACCGTGGGCGGTGCTGTCCCTAGGCAGGCGGGCCTCAGCAATATAAGGAAAGTAGCAGAGCAAGCCAGTAGGCAGTGCTCTTCCACGGTCTCTGCTTCAGTCCCTGCTCTGTCTGCTTCACTGACTGTCATAGTTAAGATCACTACTGCTGTCACTAAAACACCAAAAGCAACTTGGGGAGGAAAGGGTTTGTTTGGCTTGCACTTCCACATCATAGTCTATCACTGAAGGGAATCAGGTCATGAACTTAGGCAGGGCAGGAACCTGGAGGCAGGAGCTGATGCAGAGGCTGTGGAGGGGTGCTGCCTGCTAGTTTGCTCTTCATGGCTTGCTCAGTCTGCTTTCTTATAGAACCCAGAACCACCAGTCTGGGAATGGCACCGCTCACCATGGGCTGGGCTCTCCCACATCAATCACCAATTAAGAAAATGTCTTACAGGCTTTCCTGCAGCCAAATCTTAGGAGGTGTTTTCTTACTTGAGGTTCCTTCCTCTCAGATGATTTTAGCATGTGTCAAGTGGACATAAGACCGGCCAGCACAGTGACGGATTGCTCCCTGGAAGTATAAGATAAAATAAGCCCTTTCCTCTCCTATGTTATGTTTGGATAGCGTTCTATCAGCAACAGAAAGGCAAACAAGAATAACATGGGGTCTGGGGATTCGAACTCTGGTCCTCATGCGCTGTGGCAAGTACCCCAGTCTCTCAGGCTCCACCATGTTTTTTTTGTTTGTTTGTTTTTTGTTTTTTGTTTTTTTTTCCCCCGGAGCTGGGGACTGAACCCAGGGCCTTGCGCTTGCTAGGCAAGCGCTCTACCACTGAGCTAAATCCCCAACCCCTTCCACCATGTTTTTATTTCGTTCTTTTAAAAATATTTTATTTTTTAATTATGTGCATATGTGCGCAGATGCGTGCACACGTGAATCCAGGTGCCCGTGGAGTACAGAAGAGGACTCCAGATGCCCTTCAGCTAGAGTTGCATATGGTTGTGCGACGGCTGATGTGGGTGCTGAGAACTGAACTTGGGTCCTCTGCAAGAGCGGCCAGAGGGCTTAACCACTGAGCCATCTCTTGAGTCCCGACCATATTTTTCAACTGAGAGTCGAGTACCGCACAGTACCATTGCTTCTGGGTAGTTCGTGTCACTGGGGCACTTCCCATCCTTTGTGTGTGTCTAGCCTGCTGCGGAGTGTGAGGGAGGACTCTGCCTCAGTTGGCTGGATGTGCAGTACTGAATGGGATTGGACAGAGACACACCTTTGACCTCTGGAGCAGCTCCAGGACCCCTCTGTCTTGCCCGCATCTTCACCTCTTCCCTGCCGGGAGGACACACCTCTCCCTAGCTCTTGAGGAGTGACTGGTTTCCAGCTGAAAGATCTGTGTTGACAAAGTGCAGACTGGTATTCGCCTTCCCTGTGCGTGTTCGCGGCGGGTGGGACACCGTGGTTTCACTTAGGGAGAAAACCACCAACATCTGGACAGCAGCAGTTGCCGAGGGCCCTGGATGGGGTGGGAAGAAGAGAGAGCAGCCTGTCCCAGGGAGAGCCTCGGTGTGCTCGGATTTCTCCTCCGCCCCCACTTCCCACCTGGATCAGCCCGACAGGGTAGGGGCTGAAGCTGTTGGCCCAACCAATGAGACAGCATGAAGCGATTGGTCCAACCAATGAGAGAGCAAGCATTCCGGGACATCCTCCTACAGTTTGGGGGGGGGCAAGTCTGACTATCCTGAAGGATCCCAGTGTTTGTTGGGTACCTTGATTTCGCCAGCCCCTTGGACAGAGGTCGTAGGTTGGATCTGTCCAGACACAACTTGTCCTCCCAAGACCTGGCCTCACCTCATCTCATCCTAGATCGCCTGTCCTTTTCATCAGGGCCAGGACAAGGACACTCCTCTGACTTGCATCATTCCCCAGGAGCGCCCTGAAGTCCTCTTCTGAGCTGGCAAACCCTCGCTGTTCAGCTCTGTCCTAGCCAGCCCAAGAACAATTCCTGAGCCTTAGGACAGTGCAAGCAAAGGCCCTTGTGACCTCGCAGCTTCCAAGAACTTATGTTTAAAGAGGGCCTTGGAGCCAATGGCTGAGAGCCAAGACCAAGGAGGGAGCAGTGGGTCTAGGATGCGGATCTCCATCAAAGCTTTCCAAGTGAAAGGCCAGGCTACACATGGCGCCAGGGTCTGGTGTTTTCCTTGTACAGTATAGGACCGTGTATAACTGTCATCTCAACACTCAGGAGGCTGAGGCAGGAGGATGCCTAGTTCAAGGCCAACCGGGGTTACAGAGTAAGTCTGTGTCTCAAAAACCAAAACAAAAAAACATAAGGCGGACCCACCGTAGAAAACAGAACGGAGGCCGGGGAGGTGGTTCAGTTGGTAAAACACTGGTCGTGAGGACTGAGCTTAGATTCCAGCCCCCACAGTGATGTGTGCCTGCAAGGTCTGTGCTGGGGAGACAGAGAGCTGATCCTGGAAGCTCATAGGCCAACAAGCCTAGCCAAATCAAGGGACTTTGGGTTCAGGCAGGGATTGTTCTGAAACGTAAACGTGGAAAGGGATTGTGGCACCTGATGTCGACCTCTGGTTTCCACACACACATGCACGGGCACGGGCACGGGCACGGGCACGGGCACGGGCACATGCACACACAGGAGTACACACACACACTCACAAGTGCATATACTATATGCACACATCTGAGCCATACCCTGGGTCTCTGCAAGAGCAGCCAGGCTGAGACAACCTCTCCAGCTTCTGTAAAAATTAAAACGTTTTTCTTTTATTTTTAAGATTATAATTTTAGTATACATTATTTCCCCCCCTTCTTTTTCCCCCTCTAAACCCTCTCTTATACCCCTCTCTTGGCTCTTTTTTCAATTCATGGCCTTTTAGAAGATGGTAATGTGCATTTATGTACAGCACGTGCACACACACACACACACACACACACATCTAAATATAACCTGCTCTAACCTGCCCAGTTTATATAATGCCACTCATGTGTATGGTTTTAGGGCTGACCGTTGGGTTCTGGATAACCAGTTGGTGTGATCCTCTCTGCCGGAGACTTTTTCTCCGGCTCTGAGCCTTCTTCCCATGTCTGTAGCTCTTTGCGTGGGGTGGAGGTCTCATGGGGTTTCCCTGTCCACT
The DNA here is from genome assembly GCF_011064425.1 of Rattus rattus. Lineage (NCBI taxonomy): Eukaryota > Metazoa > Chordata > Mammalia > Rodentia > Muridae > Rattus > Rattus rattus. The sequence continues at coordinate 65,030,207 of NC_046162.1, forward strand.
TTGCATGTCTATGGATGTTGTCCTTGTTTAGCTCACATTTAGATAGGCAGGCTGGTGAGTGGGTGTAGCTTCTGACATAATGAAGAGAAACAATCTTACAGCAAAAAATTTTTTTTAAAAAAAAGATACTGTTTTTCACATATATAAAAGCAACATATGCCCTTGGTAGAAATATCTTGTAAAAGTGAATCCAGCTTATACGTTGACATCAAAAAGAGATGGGGCAGCTTACCTTTATATGTGTACGGTGCAGCCTACCTTCACATGTGTATGGTGCAGCCCAACTTCATATGTGGATAGTGCAGCCTACCTTCACATGGGGGGTGGGGGGGATGGTGCAGCCTACCTTCATATGTGGTTGGTGCAGCCTACCTTCATATGTGTTTTTCTTGTGCCTTCACCCAGATGAAGACTCTGGGAGAATGGGCCCCAGAGATCTCCTGTGTGCCCACCGTGCCTCTCAGCCTGCTTTGGTGCTTGTGTAGGAGGGGCCTCCCTTACTTCCTCTTTGCTGCCCTTTTAACTTACTGTTGGTGCCGCCGACTCACCAACTTGCTCTCCTCAGCATAATAACGCACACATTCTCCCCATGGGTACTGAGTGTGGAACCCAAGACCTTCCGTGCTCTAGGTGCCTGCTCACTACAGGGCAGTATCTGAGCCCTCCTTGAGTGTCTGTCCCACAGCTTTGTTCCTTGGGCTGTGGATGGGCAGTTTGAGGTTTTCAAGTAAGGGCCACAAGGTGCTGGGAACATAGCCTCCTGAGGAGCAGCTCAGGAGGACGGGAGAACAAAGGGGCCAGACTCAGGATGTGAAAGTTTGGGGTTAGAAGATCTGTAACGTTTGGATGAACAAAGACAAATGCCCCTTCTTTTTCTTTTCTTTCCTTTTTTTTTTAAGATTTATTTATTTTATTTATACAAATACACTGTCGCTGTCTTCAGACACAGCAGAAGAGGGGTTTGGATTCCGTTTACAGATGGCTGTGAGCCACCATGTGGTTGCTGGGATTTGAACTCAGGACCTCTGGGAGAGCAGTTAACGCTCTTAACCACTGAGCCATCTCTCCAGCCCCAACAAATGCCCCTTCTAGAAGCACTGGGTGAGAGTGCTTGCTTTCCTAGGTCCTCCTCCTCTGCCTCTTCCCCCTCCTCCTTTCCTCTTCTTTTTCCTCCTCCTCTACCTCCTCTTCCTCCTCCTGGTGGGGAGGGATAGACACAGGGCCTTAACATGTTGCCCAGTCTGGTCTTGAAATCACTATGCAGCTCAGCAGGGAGTGTGGGTTTTGTCCCAACCCCTCACAGCCTCCCAAACGTTGGGGTTACCCACGTTAGCCTCTGTTTCCAATTCCTTGATGGCACTAGCGTGTATCCAAGTTGAAAACAGCTACCACAGCATAGAGACACGCTGGTCTATTTTAAGTTTTAGGAAAAAGGTTAAAACGGTGTTTCTGTTGAGCACTGGGGTTTCAGCCTATGGAAATTGTCAGAAGAGTGTATTCAGCCCTTTCACTGTTTCCTATCAGGTCACGAGTCTTTTTTTCTCTTATGTTGGTAGCTGACTCAGTTGTTTTCGTACTGCTGTGACCAAAATACCTGACAAAAGGGACTTAGGAAGGAGAGCTTTGAGAGTACAGTCTGCTGTGGTAGGGCATGAGACAGTTTGTTACATGGTGTCTTTAGTCAGGAAGCAGAGAGGGAGGGGTAGGGGGAGGGGAAGGGAGAAGAAGGGGAGAGGGGGAGGGGGAAGGGGAGGGGACGGGAGAAGAAGGGGAAGGGGAGGGGAGGGGAAGGAGAGGAAGGGGAAGGGGAGGGGGAGTGGAAGGGAGAGAGAGAGGGAAAGAGGAAGAGGGGGAGGGAGAGCGGGAGGGGAAGGAGAGAGGAAGAGGGACTTGGAGGGGGAGGAGGAGGGGGAGGGGGAGGGGGAGGGGGAAGGGGAGGGGGAGGGATAGATATGCTGGTCACTTTGTATCCTTAATCAGGAAGCTGGTGTTCAGCTCACTTTCTGTTTTTGATTCAGTTCAAGACTCCAGCCCACAGTATGGTCACCTACATTCATGGATCTTCCTTGCTGATTTAAACACCTGCACAGACATGTCCCGGAGTGGGCAACCTCTTAGCTCATTCTAAACCCAGTCAAATTGAAGAGGAAGATTACCCATCAGAGCAGGTGTGTCGGCAGGGCCATGTATCCAAATCCAAATGTTAATCATGGGGAAAAAAAAACAAAAAACAACAACAACAACAAAACAAAAACAAAAACAAAGCAGTGTTATGCTGGCAACCTGGCACTGCCGTCCTACTAACCTCTTTGTGAGGCTGGATCGCAAAACTACGCTGTTCCTTTGCTGTGCACCTCAGTAAGACAACAACCAAAACAGACAGGTGGCTTTCCGGAGCCCCTACCACACGGTAAACGTGAGTTTTCAGGAACTACCCAACTGTGATTCTTTTTTTTTTTTTTTTTTTTTTTTGGTTCTTTTTTTTTTCCGGAGCTGGGGACTGAACCCAGGGCCTTGCGCTTCCTAGGCAAGCGCTCACCACTGAGCTAAATCCCCAACCCCCAACTGTGATTCTTAAGGCAGCCTCTGGACACCTGCGTGTGAGTAAGAGAATAGGGAAACACCATGCAGGGAAACCCGTGTGGGGAAACAGTGGGCTTTCAAAACTCTTGCTAGTACTCGACCCCGAGTAGAGCACAACTGGGGGGCATAGCAAGCGATCAGGATGTGAGGCCTCCCTCTTTTGGATGGGATCCAAGCCCTTGTGAAGGGACGGGAGGTGGACTTGGAGGGATGGCTCAGCCTTGTTAGAAGCGCTTGGGCTCTTGCAGAGGACACAGGTTTAGTTATACTCCACTCACCCACATCGGGCAGCTCAAAGCTGCCTGTAATCCATTGCCTGGGCATCAAAGGCCTCTGGCCTCTGCAGGCTCGGGCACATAGGTAGTGTATGCAGTATGGCGTTTGGATGAGAATGACCTCCGAAGCTCATGGGTTTGAATGCTTGGCAGGAGCGTGGCAGCATCCAGGCAGGCATGGTGCAGGAGGAGCTGAGAGCTCTACATCCTCATCTGAAGGCTACTAGCAGAATACTGGCTTCCAGGGAGCTAGGATGAGGGTCTTAAAACCCATGTCCACAGTAACACACCCACTCCAATAGGGCCACACCCACTCCAACAAGGCCACGCCCATTCCAACAAGGCCACGCCCACTCCAACAAGGCCACGCCCACTCCAACAAGGCCACGCCCACTCCAACAAGACCATGCCCACTCCAACAAGGCCACACCATCGGTTTGACTACTTGGTCCCCAGTTAGTAGAGCTGTTTGGAGGGATTGAGAGGTGCGGCCTTGTTGGAGGAGATGTGTCACTGGGGTTGGGCTTTGAGATTCCAAATGACAACTCCTAGCATGCCTCTCTGTTTTCTGCTTTCAGATCAGAATGTGGGCTCTTTGGCTGTTTCTGCCACCTTTGCTCCACTGACCTGCAACCAATTAAATGCTTTCTGTTATAGGTTGTCTTGGTCATGGTATTTTTTTTTTTTTTAATTCTTTTTTTCGGAGCTGGGGACCGAACCCAGGGCCTTGCGCTTCCTAGGCAAGCACTCTACCACTGAGCCAAATCCCCAACCCCTTGGTCATGGTATTTTATCATAGCAACAGAACAGTAACTGAGACAAGCAGGCACTAACACATACACAATTTTAAATCTTAAATAAATATATCCTTAAAGTAAGAATGCATGACATCCAGGATGGGTGGAGCAGGAACATCGGGAATTCAGAGTATTCGAGGTTATTCTTGGCTACATCGTGAGTTCTTGCCTGGGCTACATGAGGCTCTGTCTTAAAAACTCACTCCATCTACTATATCCCAGGAGGAGGAGGGAGAGGATGATGATGAGGAGGAGGGTGTCTTAGTTGAGGTTTTGTCTGCTGTGAACAGACACCATGACCAAGGCAACTCCTATAAGGACATTTAATTGGAGCTGGCTTACAGCTTCAGAGGTTCAGTCCATTATCATCAAGGCGGGAGCATGGCAGCATCCAGGCAGGTGTGGTGTAGGAGGAACTGAGAATTCTAGATCTTCATCTGAAGGCTGCTAGCAGAATACTGGCTTCCAGGCTGCTAGGATGAGAGTCTCAAAGCCCACACCCACAGTGACACACCTACTCCAATAGGGGCCACACCTAATAGTGCCACTCCCTGGGTCTATCATATACAAACCATCACAGAGGAGGAAGAAGAAGGAAGAGGAAGAGGAGGAAGAAGAGGAGAAGGGGGAGGAGGCTGAGGATGATGATGAGAAAAAAGCCATTTTCTTTTTGGTCTGTCTGTCTGGAGTGGAGGTAGGGACCAGACACCAGTTCTGGTGGCAACTTCATCTTGGATTTCCTGTCCTTCAAAACCCTGAGCCATGAATTTTTGTCTCCGGTGACCCAATCTCGCTTTTCACACTGGCTTTTTGTGACTGAGCGATCACAAAGGTCTTGTTCTTCCCAAATGCAGAAAAGACATGAAATGTCCATTTTAGCCAACACACACAGACACACAGACACACACACAGACATACAGACACACAGACACAGACATGTACACACACAGAGAATGTGAGAGAGAGAGAGAGAGAGAGAGAGAGAGAGAGAGAGAGAGAGAGAGAGATCGAGCGCTGTGGAATGCTGTCCCCATGGCCATTCCCAACTGTCAGTGCAGCTGTTGATCACATGGGTGACACCTCTGTGGCTTCCTGGGAACCTGGACTCTGCGATGAGAATTCCATGGTTCTGACCTTTGCCCTATTTCTCTCAGGTTCCACCATTGCAGGATTTGAAGATTGGTTGCTGTCAGCCCATCAGGGATAGGCAAAGGAGAATTGGGCCACATGGTTCTCTTGTGATGTTTATCTCTCTCTTACCCTCTGTGACCACTGACAGTTCTCTTGATGTCTGCCTCTTTCCATTCTTGGCCAGGGTTTTTTTTTCCTTCCTGCAGGCTCTAGCCTCCTCTACCCTCCTCTGGGCAACTTTGAATTGCGTCAGAGGAAGAGTCCATAATGTCTGTCTGTGACAGATCTCCAGCTCAGGGGCAAGCGCCTTTTATTTTTTTAGATTTATTCTTTTTGTTGTTGTTTTCTTGAGATAGGCCTTTTCCGTGTAGCCCTGGCTGACCTGGAACTCACTCTGTAGACCAGGCTGGCCTTGAATTCAGAGCTCCTCTTGCCCCTGCCTCCTGAGTATGGGGATTATAGACCACATGGGGCTGACACTTATTCATTTATTTTTATGTATGTGTGTGCGTGCGTGTGTGCATGTGTGCACTAGATGTGTGCAGTGCCCAGAGAGGCCAGAAGAGGGTGTCAGGCCCCCTGGAGCTTGAAATACAAGTGGTTGTGAGCTGCTGTGTGGGTCCTGGCACCCAGCCTGGGTCCTCTTTACTATTGAGCTGTTTCTCTAGTGTGTCCCACCCCCACCCCTTTCCTTCTTTTTTCCTCCACCTCAAGCCCCTCTCTAATTTCTCCCGTAGCACTTACTCGTGTCTTGTAGACTGCCTCAGTTTCTCAGACTGACTTTACACTCGCTGTGTGTGGGAAGGGGAGGGTGACCTCGTATTGGTTCTCCTGCCTTCCCGTGTTAAGTTCTGTGATGACAGGTATACTCCAGCCACCAATCTGACTTCACAGAATTTCATTAATAAAATGATTTTTTTTAAAAAAAATTGAAAGTAATTTGCCAACCACCCAAGCGTAAGCCTACAAGGAGAACATGTACATAATCTAAAATTTAAAAGCATTACTTCCTGTGACCTCTATCGTCCAGTGGTTAAGAAACCCATTTTCCACCTAGTGATTAATGAATTCATTAGCTGGCGGAACAGGCGGACGTGCATTAAAATTCTGACATAGGTTTATCATATGTAAAATTTAAACGTTGATCTCAGCTCTTGGGGAGAGGGCTGGCTGGGATTTTTAAAGGATTCTTTTGTCCTGGGAGACTCGTGCCTCTGGAGTTCAGTCAGAGCCGTCCAGTGTGTATGCTTTGCGGGGTAAGCTGTGGGGAAGCTACTTCACCGCGATTCACACTCGGACAGGAGATGCTCAGGTGAACACTCTGAACGTTTTCCCTAGGTCTTGATGCTTGTATTGACAATAGAGAAGGAAATGCCGGGTCGCTTCCTGGCGGCAGTAGGGGTGGGTGGAGAGGCAGGACTGCAGTGACCACACTAACAGTCCAGTACCAGGGTGCCAGGCTATAACCCATCCAGGTGGCGGAGGTGACTCCCATGTTCAAGCACAACAGGTAGGGCAGTCGAGTTGGAGAGCAAGGGAAGCGCCTACTGCACATGCGTAGACCCAAGCGTGCAACCGTATTCATAAGGGTCTACTTCTTCCACCAGACCCGAGGAATGTTTTCAGAGTGCATTAGGGGACATCAAGATCTGACTTGCGGTAGTGGGTGGTGACCAGCGTGTGTGGCTAGAATGTGTTGTGCCCCACTTGTAAGAGCATCAGTGCTAGGAGCGAGTATCTAGCGTTCTTTGCGTGTGTCCATGGGGGTAGGGAGGTGTGTGCAACGGTGTGCGGGATTCCTGCATTGCATCCGCTTCCCAAACCTTCCTCCAGCTCTGGGCTCTGCTCACTTCGAACGCAGTGGTCCAGCCCCAGGCGCGGGAACAGGCCGCGGGTTACCATGGCAACAGATGCTCCTCCAACCCGGCGCCACCGAGAGCTGCTGCGGCCAAGCGTGGGGAGGGGAGCTGCACATCCAGACCGGCGATGTGGGGGAGGGGAGCCACGTCCTCATAACCGGGATAAACGGGGTGCTTTAGACACGCCCCTGGGGATCATTGACAAGCCTCGGTGCTAAGAGCTAACGTTATTCGTTGGGCGGCGGCAGGCTTATGCTTGTGTGTGTGTGTGTGTAGAGGCACCCGATGTCCCTTTTGCTGGTCATGCACCGGTCCGTTAACCGGAGCTCGAGGTTATCACAAGCTGGGTGGTCCGGCTTACGAACCTGTAGATCCTCCTATTGGGTCCCCATTAGAATAAGAAACGAATAAGGAGCGATTCTAAGCCGCTGACTAACTGGTTTGTGGAAGGAGTCAACTCTATCGCAGACCTCTAGGGAGGGCTGGCCAGGTCCCACTGGGATCGAACTCAGAGAGATGCCTATTTTTATCTGATTCAACGTGCGGAAGTTGGATGAGACTAATTTCCACCCACCATCCATTCATTCTAGATTGTGGGGTCCTGACCGGCAGAACGCGAAGTACCTGGACACGCAGATCCCCAGGCTCACCCACACTTGGATTCAGAGGTGTGTGCGCGGGCCCGGAGGTGTGTACTGTGCGCCCCGCGTTCGCTCTGCCTGTGCTCAAATCAGACCTGATTTGAGATCCTGGCATCCTGGGTGCTGAGTTGGGGAAGCTGGAGGTTTCCCTGAGGGGAGTGATGCCTGGGCCTCGGCACCTCGGTTCTTTTCTCTAAATCGCCCCGTTCACTTGGCGGCACCCTGCGGATATCCCGGAGGCTGAGGCTGAACAATCAGAGCTGCAGTAGCTGAGGTGGCTCTCGCTCACTGCAAAAGCTGCCTGGGAAAGGCTTTTCTGGCGTTGAGGAGCCCAGGAGCGCCACCTCCTGGTGACAGCCGGCATCATAGAACCAACTCTGAAGGGGCGGGGCCTCTTGACAAAGGGGTCTTTCTGTGTCCCCACGCGGACCACCCAAGTGGGTCCCAGGATGTTTCATATGCTGCTTCCGGCTGACAGGCCAGTGAAAGGGTGGCACGCTGTTACCTCTGCCCAGCCATGTCCCTGTGGGTGCGGGATGCGGGGCGTGGCTTTGTTTCCATGGGGTTTGTGCGGAGTCTGAGCTGGGTCAGTGATACTCAGAGATTTGCGCAGAGAGACTTCCCACCTGCTGACTTCAGCCTGAGGCAGCTGGGATAGCCCAGAATAACGGAGCATCTCCAAGGGAGCTTGGGGACACGTTTGGATGCCAGCCCTGAGGAGGCTAAGTGCCTCCCCGCAGAGCTTCCTGCTCTGGCTTCCCAGATGACAGATGAGCAGGCAGGAGCCTGCCTGCTCTGTTATATCGTCCAAGTCGTTTTTTAAATTCACCCCTTCTTTTCTACTTAAAGTTATTTATTGCCAGGCCTGGTGATGACTAAATAATAATTAATCCTAGCAATTGGGAGGCAGAGGCAGGTGGATCTCTGTGAGTTCCAGGACAGCCAAGGCTACATAATGAACCCTTGCCTCAAATTAATTAATTGCATATGGGTGTGCCCCTGCCCTTGCTTGTGTGTGCACATGCGTATGGGAGCCAGAGGTTAACATCAACTGTCTTCCACCTCATTTTTATTCTTTAAACCAAGGTCAAGCCCTGTCTGTCCTGGAACTCACTTATAGACCAGGCTGTCCTTAAACTCACAGAAATCTTTCTGCCTCTGGCCCCCATTTACTGTGACTAAAGGTGTTCACCACCACTCCTGTGTCCACATCTTTCCTGTGTGTGTGTGTGTGTGTGTGTGTGTCTTTAGACATGTGCTACAGTGCACATGTGAAGGTCAGAAGGCACCTTCCAAGGAGCGGATTCACCTTCCATCATGTGGGGTCGGGGTATGAAAATCAGGTCATGGGTTTGGTGGCAGGCATTGTTCTCCAGTGAGCCATCTTCATGAATCCCCCACCTTACTTTTTCTTGAGGCAGGGTCAGTCTTTGAGTTACAGATTCGAATCACCATCAGTTTGTTTTTTGGTGCCAGAGATCCAATCTCATCTCGGGTTCTCAGGCTTGGGAAGTAGATGTCCACTCCCTGAGCCATCTCTCTGGCCCCAAATGTCTATTATAAAAGGAAACAGTAACATGTGTAAGACTAAGGTGATCCTAACCAGGAATGGCTGCAGGTGAAACAGTTGTATCACTATCTGGGTGTGGCTGTGTGCCAGGTGCAACCTGACACCCCCCCCACCCCCCGGCCAAACCCCCAACAAGAAGTTTCTTGACTCACGAGTGCCAGTCAGGCCAAATTCTCCTGGAGGAGATTTGGAGGTGGGGCTTTCTCAGCATTTTGGCCCTGTCCATCATCCTGTCTCTTAGGAAACATATTTGTGAGCTCTAGCTCTAAAGCATCAAGGCCACCAAGAGGCTTGCTTCCTTGTTTGTTTGAGACAGGTTCTTACAATGCAGAACAGGTCAGTTTCAAACTTACAATCCTCCTGTCTCAGCCTCCTGAGAGTTAAGAATTACAGGCATGGGCTGCCTTGCTGGGTCACAATCCTTGATTTTACAGATGGGGGAGTTAAGGCCCAGAGGTAACTTGCCTAGAACTGAGAAGCCAGTGACTGTTGGCAAGAGAGTTGGCTGTTTTCTGGGTGATTCCATGGTACCTCAGCCTTGTTCTCCACAGGGGAAACTCAGCTCTGCAGGAAGGAACCCTCAGGTCACCCAGCATCTGGGGTGTCAACTCTACCTGACCTCCACCAGGTGGGGAAGGCTCCCAGGGAGCCTGTCATGGGGTTGGAGCCAGCCATAGAGTTGGGGCTGGGGTGTGTGTGTGTGTGTGTAGGTGTGCCTGTGTGTATGTGTGCATATGTGTGTGTGTGCATGTGTGCCTGTGTGTATGTGTGCATGTGTGCCTGTATGTATGTGTGCATGTGTATATGTGTACATATGTGTGTGCACGTGTGTGCACATGCAGGCATGCATGTGTGTGCATGTGTGTATGTGTGCATGTGTGTACATGTACATGTGTGTGCATGTGAATGTGTGCATGTGTGCATGTGTGCCTGTGTGTGTGTGTGTACGTGTTATGTGTATGTGTGCATGAGTATGTGTGCATGTGTGCCTGTATGTATGTGTGCATGTGTGCATGTGTTGTGTGATGTTCATGTGTGTGCATGTGTGTATGTGTGTACATGTATATATGTGTGTATATATGTGTATGTGCATGTGTGTGAGTGTGTGCATGTGTGTTTGTATGTGTGTATTGTGTATGTATGCACGTGTGTGTTTGTGTGTGTATATGTGTGTGCCTGTGTGTGCAAGCATGTGAGTGTGTGTGTGTGTGTGTGTGTGTGTGTGTGCCATCAGTGGAGGTGGGTGTGGGTTAGTCTTCTCTAGTAATCTATTTGATGCAGGGTCAGGAACCTAAGTGATTCTCGGGCTGGCCCAGTTCCAGGCATCCGGGCAGGGAGTTTTATCCAACAGGTCGGGCCAGGTCCCAGGTGCAAAAGTTAAAGCCATGAGCAGAAGCAGATCAGGAGGGGGGACAGAACCCCCACCCTCAGACAGTCTGTCACCTGAGGAGTGTATCTGCTATAGTCATCAGGGGAGTCATACTAGAGGGAGTCAGGTCAGGCCTGGCCACCACAGCCCCTCTGCAGCAGGATGGTTAACGATCCCCTGTCTACACCATGTTGAGTACAGTCTTGGGCACTGCAGGTGTAGGGTGCTGCCTTTCCTGGACAGTGGTCAGCAATCCTTTATACAGGGAACCAGCTCCAGACAGGAAGCCAGGCCTGGGGGAGCTCGCCCATTGGAGGCCAGGCTTGGGACGCGTTTGACTGTTCAAAATCAAGCTGCACAAGCACAGCTCTCAATGCAGAGAATGAATAGGCCTCCCTCTGCAGGCCCTGGCCACCCAGCCCTGCAGTGGAGCCAGTCACCCTGACTGTGTTTGCGCTTCCCACCTTGTATGTTTTTGCTGAGCGCTGTGGTCCACAGACAACACTAGCTCCCTGTCAGCTCACAAAGGGCCTCCTCATTCATTTTCCTTTTAGGGCAAAGCCCACCCTCGAGCCAGGACCAGCCAGCCGGCCAAAGGGGCCTACCCCCGGCAAGAACGAACCCACTTCTGCTGTGTTTGGCTGCTGTCTTAAGGACTTAGCTATTTATGACACACCCCTCTGGGTCCTTCTCCCCAGAGTGGCCCCTGAAACTGTTTCAAAGTTTGGGTGTCCATAATGGGACTTGTGCCTTTTCCCCAGGGTACTTTGTTGGAAAGCACCCGCGGCCACGAATGCTCTGAATAGTTTCACAGAAGACCAGAGAACCCTCCACTTCCCAGTATGCTGTCCTGCCCGGGCGCAGTCCCACAGGGCTCCAGATGCCCCCATGTGGCCACAGGGGACAGCACTGCTCCCAGGGAGGCTTGGTGGGAGGGAGAGGATGGAGGACTGGCTGACAGCTGGTTTGGAGCAGCAAGGCTGGGCAGCTGGTCTTATTACCAGCTCCATAATGGCCACCGATGAGCTGATGCCGTGAGACAGAGAGGGTTGGGGGGTGGGCTTTGGTAATCTGGGGGAGGCTGGGTCTATGCTTGTCTAGTCCAGAGTTCAACAACTTGCTTGCAGCCAAGAGACAGCTCCTAAAAGCTTCTTGGAAAAACGGGCCTCTTGGTTTGGCACAGGGAAGACAGACAGGTCTGGGGAAGGAGACGAATCAGAGATGAGGTCAGAGGAGAGCCACTGGGAGGGAGTCACCTCTGGGGTGGTGACTCTCGGCTAGATCCTGGAGGACACGGGCAAATACATACATGCTGTTTTGGAGAATGGTCACGGAGGCTGTAGACTAGGTGCGTCCGACCTGTGGCCCCGTGAGCAGCACACACCCCAGGATATCCATGGATTCCGCTCAACCCAGAATCATCAGCTTCATCAAAACATGAAAGTGTTTTGCGTTTTTTTTTTCCCCTGTAACTTAATTTCATGGTTCTCGAGCTTGAGCCTGTGAGGGTGAGTTCCCGGGAAGGGGGCCCTTTCCCAGGCCTGGAGTGCACAGACCTCAGGACAGGGAGAAGCTGCAGCCTCCCGCTCAAGAGACAGACACTGGTTGGAAGACACTGACCTGTGGGCAGGGGTCACAGCGCTCAGCTCTGAGCGGAGTCTGCACTCTGCTGCCCAGCGCTTCCCTGAAATGGCCTCATGTTGGCAGCCTCTAGCTACATACGAGGGAGAATTTACGCCTCAAGAAGGGGCAGATGCTACAATTCAGGACCCGTGCTTCTTTCTTTTTATCTATAGAGCACTTTTGCTGACACTGCATGGCCAGCTCCTAAGGGGAAACATCCCCCATGAGTGTAAACTGCCTAATCGATCTTGCTTCAGCCTTCTTGCCTGAGCGTTTGGGCCTTGGTGTCCGGCGCCCACACCATAGCCTGCAGAAGAACAAGGCTGTGAGTGCTTTCTGCCGACCATGGTGGCATTGTGCAGTGTCCTCACCTCCCTGCCTGTGTGGGGACCGGAACCTCTGGAGGTAGATTCAGAAATGCCAGCGTGTAGATTTAGGTCTGTCGCTAGTGTCCTGGGACTAGTCAGCTGAGGGCACGCTGACTTCAGCTTCCTTACCTCTAAGAGGCATTGGCTGAAAAGATCCTTGGGGTCCCTTTTAGATCTAGCATTCCTGACCGATCTTGTACCGTGTCTTCTCGGTGACAGGCTGGTCCTCATCTCTCCTTATCTTTGCCCTCTGGTCTGATGCACCATATGTGTGGACACCAGCCCAAGCCACGCACCGAGGGTAAGGCTACAGGGCACAAAGTGTTGCCATGGCTTCAAGTGGATGCCCACACTTGATGCACGGGGATGGATCCAGACCAAAACAACCCGGGTCTCCCAGCCCTCCCCAGGCATTGAGCCTCTGCACGCTGTGGGATCCACACCCCAGGCTGGCCTTTATCTACCATATCTTATGCTCTGCACCTGGGATCTGCCCCAGTGCTGACCGCTCAGCCTCCTGAAGGTGTTGTCCTGAGCTATGACCCTAGGGCACCTCTACCCTTGCCTGCTTGAGTGTCCCCTGGGTCCCTGGATTGACCTGTCCCCATCATTGGTTTTGCACTTCTGCCCCAGGTCAGAGCACACTCCACCCACAGTGGCTCCCCTGGAGGCTCAACCTGCACAAAGCACCCTCCCTTGCACACAGGCACTTTGCACCCAGCCTCAAACCACTGGCTTCTTTCATTTGCAGGATCTTGTCAAACCCCGAGTTCCTGGGTTCCACGCTCCCACCTTGTGCTGGGCATGGCTGTCTTTCAGCCTCTCACCCTAGGTGCACCTCCCCAGGGAGGCTGCTTTCAGGTTCAGTGACTCTAGATGTAGCCCTCGCCTGCCCCTGCCTGGGGACATCCTCTCTTAGCGGCCATCTCCACGGTCACGGAGGTGGGCTGGGTGAGCAAGCTCACCTTCTTGTGTTTCAAAGTGACAAACACCAGAGCTAGGGCCGTCTTTTCTTTTCTTTTCCTTCCTTCCTTCTCTCTCTCTCTCTCTCTTTCTTTCCCTCCCCTCCCTCCCTCTTTCTTTTTTTCTTTCTTTCTTCCCTCCCTCCTTTGTTTTTTGGTTCCTTCCTTCCTTCCTCCCTCCCTCCCTCCCTCCTTCCCTCCCTGGTCCTGAGGATGAGCCCAGGACCCTGTGTGTGAGGTCAGTCAGGGGCTCTACCCCAGAACCACAGCCCAGCCTGGGTTGCCGTGTTCATTGTATATCTCTGAGCCCCAGGCACAACAGCCCAGCACCGAGTGAGCTCCTGTTTTATGTTTCTACAAGAGCACAATAACCTTCTTCTGCCCTGGCCAAGGGTTGTAATGGCACAGGACACAAAACCAGGCTGATCTTGTCACCCAGTCATGCCGGGATGTCCTCAGAGTGAGACTGGCTCCCGGTGCATTCCAAAACCAGCTAGCCTTGCCGTTCTCCTCAAACCAGTTCCGTGTGAGGTCTGAGGTCTGCACAGGGGCGTTGGATGGCAGCAGGAAGGAGTGGGTGGCTCTGGGTAAAGGCTAGGGAGGCATGGGGGGAGCAGTGTGATTGTCGCAGGGATCTGATGGCCTGTCTGCAGAGATGTCCTCCAAGCCTGCGCTGGAAGGACCTTAGGAGTGCTTCTCTGGCTTCCACACTTGCTGGAGTCACCAGCTTGGTAGAATCCAGAAGCCATGTTCTGGCTCCCGCGTTGGAGGTGGGAGTGGGTGAAGTGGCGGAGGGAAAGGGTGAGGATCTGGGAGGGTGCCCTGTGGGGCGGAAACTTCAGGCTGAGAAGCAGGAAACAGTCTCAGTTCCATCCTTTGAGCCCCCTCTCCTTCTGGGCCTCCGATGATCTTCGTCAAGTGATGGGGCATTATACGACCTTGGCCAGACCTGTTAGGATCCCCATCAACACCACCACCAAGTGGTGCTGACTGCTGAGCGGAGACCCTAGGGAATGCAGAAAGTCCAGTGAGGAGAGGAGAGGAGAGGAGAGGAGGAGACGAGAGGAGAGGAGAGGACGGGTCTCAACTCCTCAGGCTAAAGGAGGATCGGGGGTCCCCGCTGTCCCCATGAGCCCCCAGGCTTCTCTCTCAACAACCCCCTGGGGGTGTGTACAGCGACCTGGTCGAAGGCTTGCATGTGTACGTGCCAGCATGGGCTCGAGGGGAGGGGTGTCCCTGCCTCACCTGACCGGAGCATGGGTTGCAGGACGCCCGGATGCCCATCGTTGGGCTCGGGCACGATGCCCAGCAGCTGACACATGAGCTCGTACACATGGACGCTCTCAAAGGGCTCCACCTCCAAGCCTGCCTTGAAGCTGGGACCCACGGCCCGGAAGATGGTCTTCATGTCCATGTCTTGGTTGTCGAAACCATGCTCACCATTGTTGAACTGGACGTTCACTCTCTGGAGGGAGGGAGGGACGCACAAAGCTTCTGGGTCATTAATGGGCCCCCAGTTCCTCCTTCTCAGTCCTTCCCAGCCTCCCCGCGGGTTGGCACCCACTTGACCTTAGGAAAAGTTTGCAATGTGTGGTGAGAGGGGTTCTAGACGCCGATTAATTCTGAGACCCCAAAGGTGGAGCCTCAGTGACTGACAGTGAACCACGTGGAGAGCCTATGACGAAGGTGGAGGTGTCAGCCTGAGACCTCGGGTCAGGGGCCTCTTCGTTATTTCTCCTAGGAATCGTGGTCTGGTGGGGCCTCTATTTCCTGTCCTTTCCCCACCCCCTTGATCTGTGCCATTCTTGAGCCTGGGCTTCCCACACTTTACTAAGCACACATACACACCTCACTCACACACACATATACCACACACACACACACACTATATCGCACATCACACCACAGCCCCACTCACACACCACACACATTCACACACATACTTATACACTCACACCAGACACACTCACACCACACACTCACGTACCACACACATTCACACTCACACATTATTTATATACTCACACCACACTACACACACACCCCACAAACACTCACACACCACACACACACTTGCATACGCATACTTATATACTTACACACACCATACCACACACACACTCTCACACACCCCACCACTCCACACACAAACACCACACACACACTCCCACACACACTTTTATACACTCACACATACCACACCACACACACTTACACACATACTTATATACTCACACACACCATACACACACATACACCCATACCCCACACACCACAACATACTCATACACACTTATACACTCACTCACACACCACACCACACCCACACATACCGCCACTCACATACCACATACACACTTGCACGCACCCCCATACTTACCCCCAACCCACACTTACATACCACGTACCTTACACACATTTACACACTCACACACACTCCTGTTGTACAGTGCTGAGTGTGTCTCCCAGGTGGCTGACATATCACACCAGGGGCTAGATAGACAGGGGCCCACCCACAGGCTGCAGCAGTCCACTGACCCCATGAATGACATAGCCGAGGTCACTGTACATGAGCAGGGACGTGATCCTGGGGTTGTTGGCGTAGTGAAAGGTCTTCGGGAAGTCCTCCTTCTTGTACACATGCAGCCTGGGGTGTGCATCCTTGAGGACACTGTATACCTTCTCCAGCATCCCTTCCTTGGGGATCAGCATCCCGTTGGGCCCGTAGTCCAAGAGTTCGAACTCAATGTCCCGGAAGGTGAAGTTGGGGAACTTGTGGAACTCGACCAGGTCGCTGGCCTTCTTGTTGACGGTCGTCATGCCGTGGTCCGAGGTGATTATCAGGTTGAGGCTGTCTGTGAGGTGGTGGCGCTTGATGCTGTCCCGGAGGTAGCCCACCGTCCTGTCTACCTGTTTCACCATGTCCTTCCTCTCCTGGGACTCAGGGCCATACTTGTGGCCAGTGGAGTCCGGCTCCCCAAAGTAGAGAGTGACCAGGGACACATCCTCCTCCGTGAACCACTTCATCACTGTGTCCACATTGGCCCTCCACTCCGTCTCGTTTTTGTAATTGTGTAAGACGCCTTCCTTCCGGCTCATCGTCACGGCCTCTCCTTGGTAGGTGACGTTCCCACCAGGGTAGAAGAAGGAGCCGGTTTTTAAGCCCTGCAGAGTGAGGGGGTGTAAGGTCCAGGGTTCCTTATCCTGTCTTGCCCCCTCACCCGAGCCTGCCTGCTTCTCTGTCTGAGCCGCCTCATTCTCCTTGCCCACTGCCTTGAAGCCTTTTGTACTCGGAGGTGGATCCTACCTCACAGATGGGGACAGGCACCATTCATCCGGAGGACAAGCACCCAGTGTTTTCAAGCACTAATGGAGGCTAGATGGGAAATGTCCCCGCACATTGTGCCCTTCAGCACCCTTGCATCGGGGTCCAGCCATCCTCGGGTCTCCCTCCACTGTCTTTTCCCCTGTCCTCTTTGTCCCATGAACCTCTGCCATCTTCCCCTAAATCCTTGCTGCCTGTTCTAGCGATCTTTCCAACCCCTCGTTTACACGAGCCCGTGGTTCCTATCTGGCTTCTGTCTGCTTCCCCCATTTTCTTTGCTGGATGGAGCACCAGGGGAGACTGAGTTCTCACGCTGGAACTGGAGCCAAGGGACCGAGCGCCACGTGAGAGGTGGCAGCCCCTCCGGTGGAGGTGGAAACGTGGGCGTGGGTTGAGGTGGTTCTTGCCCACCTGGAAACCCTCCTCTTTTTTTGGAAACCTCACATTGCCCCAGGGCAATGCAAATCGGGGCGACTTGTGGTCTCAACACTGTACCCTACCTTCTGTTTAATCTTTGGTTCCTTATTGTCCAGCTGCCCAGTGGGGGAAATAGATTAAGGCAGTCTTTCCCCAGCATTTCCTTACCCAGTCCATTATCTGCCCTGTGTGAACAAGATCCCCCTTTCTAGTGCCAAAGGGCCCGAGGGCATGGCCTGCTCCCCCCCATTTCCCTCTTCCCTTCCCCCTCCTCCCTTCCCTCCTCCTCTCCCCCTCCTCCCTTCCCTCCTCTGTCTCTTTCCTTCACTCCTTCCGTTCCTCCTCTTCTTTCTTGATAGGGTCTTGCATATCCCAGGCTAGTGTCAGGTTCACTGTGTACCAAAGGATGACCTTGAACTCCTGACCCTCCTGCTTCTACTCCCCAAGTGCTGGGCTGTAGGCGCGAGCCACCACACCCCACTTTCTCCAGGACTGAGGCGAGAACCCAGAGTTTCATACATGCCAGGTAAGCCATCTGCCAACCCAGCTCTCGATCCTAAGCCCCAGACTCCCCTTCTTTGTCAGAACAGAGAAAGTCCAGGTCATGCTGGCCTCAGAGCACAGCCGAGCCCCGATGGCTGCCTGCAGGGTCTTCCTCCCCAGCGGCCTTCTATGCCAGGAGGCCAGGATGCCCGTGCACGACCTCACTTGGTCACGGCCTCAGTCTCTCTTCGGGCAGGCCATCTTACCTGCCTCTGGGCTGTGATCCAGATGGGTATGCTGCCGTTATCCCACCACCTCTGGATCCCGAGCGTGGCATGGTAGGGCAGCCTCACCTTGTTGGTGGTGTTATAGAACATGTTGTGGACCACCCCATGGTTCTCGATGTATTTGCCTGAGTGGGGAAGCAGAAGGAGGGGCAGGGCATGTGTGGGGCAAGCCTAGGGAAGGGGCTCATGAGCTCACAATCACCGGAAAGCCCTACGGCACACCATTCCCTTGGGACAGCGTGGAACAAGCCCTTGACCAGGTGACACCAACAGAGGACACCTAAAATCCCCTCCTCTGGGCTCTCGATCTTACTGGAGGGTCTCCTCAGAGCCCTCTCACCCTTGACCAGGGTGCCCCCACTTCTGCCACCTGATGTTTTAGGCCCCTTCCATCCCCAAGCCCCATCCTGAGACTGACACTCACCGGTGACCAGTGTAAAGTGGCAGGGGCTGGTCATGGTGACAAAGGCAGGAGTCATGTAGCGAGCTTTCACTCCTTCCTGAGCCATGGAGTCCAGGTTCGGGGTTTCCACGTCTTGGTCATAGTTCCAGCGGAAGCCATCGAAGGATACAAGGAGAAGCTTATGCCGCTGCTGCCTTTGGACAGGACCCCCAGTCACACAAGCTGGGAGGATGACTAGAGCCACAGAGAGGAGGACAGCTGAGCGCCCCATGGCTGGCTCTCAGACAGACAGGTGGCACAGACAGCTCGGGCCAGGAGTGGAGCAAAGTCCCAGGGTCAGACAGGCCTCTTATCCTGTGCGTCTTCAGAGATGGGCGGTTACCAGCCTAGACTTTGCACGTGAGGGTTGTGTATGCAGGGGTGGCTTTTATCTCTAACGGAGGCTCCCGGTTTCCATCCTTCAGAGTCCTACCCGGGGAGAAGGGGACCCTCAGGCTCAGAGCCTAGAAGGTAGACTGTCCTCTGGAACTACCCTCCCACAACCCCCGTCTGCACAGCGACTCCCAGCTCCTCTGTTCTCAGAGAACCCAGCCAGGGGCAGGGTGAATGGGACCCTGCCTTAGGGTTTCATTGCACTGAAGAGACACCGTGACCATGGCAACTCTTACAAAGGAAAGCATTTAACTGGGACTGGCTTACAGTTCAGAGGTTTAGTCCATTATGGTCATGGCGGGAAGCAAGGCGGCACACAGGCAGGCCGCCGGCACAGTGCTGGAGAGGTAGCTGAGAGTTCTACACTCTGATTGGCAGGTTGCAGGAAGAGAGGGTGAGCCACTGGGCCTGGATTGAGCATCTGAAACCTTAAAGCCCGCCTCCTGTGACACACTTCCTTCAACAAGGTCATACCTCCGATAATGCCACTCACTCTGAGTCTGTAGGGGCCATTCTCATTCAAACCACCACAGCTGCCTCTCCATCCACGGATGCTAGAAGGCCTTGGTGGGGAGTGGGTCCCTAGGCAGAGCCGGGAGAGGGCCTGGGGGACCAGCTTCTCAAGTCCAGGTCAGTAGTGAACCCAGAACCCCATGTCTTGCCCACTGTGCACCCCAGGCTGAACTCCTCCTTCTTGTTCTTGTAAGGAGTTCTGGGGGTGGGTGGATTAGACACAGTGGGGGCAGCAGCAGGAGTGAGGGAGTGGATGTTCAGAGTCAGATATGGTGGGAGTGGTGGGGGAGAGGCGGTGGATATGCAAGTTGTGCAGGTTTGGAAGAAAGAATAGGAAATATTTGGGGTGAGCCATGAGAACTTCCTGAACTGCAGACCCCCCCCCCAGCAGCCTTCCTCCTGACTCCTGCTCCATATAGACCCAAGTCAGCAAGTGATGACCCTGCGGGGCGTGACACAGAGTCACCAGAAGCCTCTGCTGTGGTGGACTAGCACCCACAGGGCACAGGCTCCTTATTCCCAGACCTACAGAGACGATTTCTGAATCCCTCCCAGACATCGGATTCAGTGATGCTTCTGTGCACGGGAGGTCGGGGACCTTGGATTAACACAATACCAAGGAACCAGGCTGGGAGCTGTGGCTCCTTCCCTGGCAGGGAGAGACTTGTGGGAGGCAGACACAAGCGGGTGCTCTCTGAGGAGGATCTGTGGGCTGCTCAGGAGAGCGCGTAAGGCTTTCAGGTTCACTAGCATTGGGTCACAGCCCTGAGGACTCCTGTGAGGTCAGTGTCATTCACTGGGACCTGGAAGATGCAGTTGATAGAGACAGGAGCCACCTGGCAAAGGGATGGGCATGGAGGTGAGGGAGTTCCCTGAGCTGGGAGATGGGGTGGGGTGAGTCTTCAAGGGCCTATGGACTGTGGAGGGCTCAGGGCCTTACACTGGCCAGAGCTTTCAGGCTATACGTGAATACTCTTATACTGGATATTTTTCAGTGGCAAGGTGGCTACCAAGAAGAAAGACCCCATATTCCAGCAGGCCAACCATTCCAGCATGCCAACCACTGAGGTTTGGCCATGCGATATCATTCTGACCAATAGGATGGAGGCAGTAGCCACTTGCTAGTTCTCAGCCTCTGTCTGTATGTCTCTCTGTCTGTCTGTGCCTGCCTGTCTCTGTCTGCCTGCCTGTCTCTGTCTATCTGTCTGTCTCTGCCTATCTGCCCATTTGTCTGTCTGTCTGTTTTCTGTCTCTGCCTGCCTGTCTCTGTCTGCCTGCCTGTCTCTGTCTATCTGTCTGTCTCTGCCTATCTGCCCATTTGTCTGTCTGTCTGTTTTCTGTCTCTGCCTGCCTGTCTGTCTGTGACTGCCTGTCTGTCTGTCTGTCTGTTTCTGTCTGTCTGTCTGTGCCTGTCCATCTGTCTGTCTGTCATCCATCAGATGGGAGGGTGAAGACCCACGTGGCTGCTATCTTGTGTTTATCCGTTTTCCGTCCTTCTGCAGCTCCTGGACGTGTATCTGCCTGGTTCCTATTAGGCCTGGCTGCTTCTTCTCTGACAGCCTCACGAAGCCAGGCACTTCTTCACCTTACATGTTCTTACTTAACTGCCTTCCTAGGTCAGACAAGGGTGTTGTGTGCCCCTGGAACTGGAGTGACAGAGCGTTGTGAGCTATCCTGTGGGTCTGGGACCCAAACCCTAGTCCTTTGCAGGGCAACAAATGCTCTTAGCTGCTGAGCCAACTCTCCAATACATTTTAAAATAAACAAAGTATTTATTTATTAATTGATTGGAGACAGGTGTATCGCAGGCTGGTCTTGAACCTACTATTTAGCTGGGGATGGCATTGAACTCCTGATTCTCTTGCCTCTACCTCCCACCTGCACCAGCAGGCCCCGTTTGTGTGCTGCCGGGGCTTGAACCCAGGCCTTCCTGCATACTAGGCCAGCACTCTACTAAGTGAGCCACATCCCAGCCATGTAAAGCTTTAGTGTTACGAGAGTTTTATGGTATGGAAAAGTGGTCCAATCAGTGTAAGAGGCATCCTCCCTCCCGCCCTCCCTGAGCGCCTCCTCCACACTCCCGCACTGTGGCATGCTTGCACGTGAGCCACACTGGTGAGTCAACCCGTGTCTGTTCTTTATTGAGGTTTCCTTAATCTTGACGCAGCGTTCTTTGTCCCCTCCGCAGGACATTCCCATGGTCCTGAGGCTCTTGGCCAGGGCCTGTGGAGGATCGCTGCATTGTTGGGAGGAGATGGTCATGATGGGCAGGCAGCACAGATAGGACTGTGTGTCTCATTACAGAATCCACTTCGTTCCAGACACAGCATCCCAGCAGGCTCTGACTCAACCAACCGATCAAGGTCACCGCCCCAGGGAAGGCCACTCATCTGTCTTTGACCTTCTGGGGAGACCTGCCTTGTGCTTATCCATTTGGTTGTTTTGTATCTGTGCGGATCCTACCTTTGCGGTCTCCACTTTCTATGCCACTGATTGCTGAGGTGTGGCCACCGAAGGCTCGACCAGTGGCTCCTGTACCCAGCTCACAATTCCACTGCTCATGAATGTAAGTGTATGAGTGTATATGTTCCTGCATGCATGTACCTGCCCTGTGTGTGCACCTGTATGACACACACCTGCATATGTAATGTATATATATTCATATACACACATATGCATATATATGTGTACATATGTACAAACTCCTCTGGCTGGTGTGGATATTTGTTTATGTATTCACATTCATATATATGTACTCATGCATGTCATATGTATATGTGCCTTTATGTCTGACGTGTGCATGTGTGCATGCATGAATGTTTATATATGCACATATATGTATAAGTGGGTGTGCATATTGCACATGCATGCACACAAGAAACACACCCTTATTCATACTTCCGGTGCAAAAATCTCACCTCAAAGGGGATAAGAGGGAGTTTATTCTGGAGCCAAATTTGAATGACTGTGGCCTCACAAACACAGATATATACTAACATTTTCCAATGTGGAATCAGTTTCATCAAGTTTTTATAGTAACAGACAAAGTCATAAATCAAGATGCTTTTTAAAATACGCTGGTTGGTCTATCAGTGTGTGTGTGGTGTGTATGTGCGATTGTGAATGCGGGAGTGTGTGTGTGTGTGAATATGAGTGTGGGTGTATGTGTGTGAGTGAGTGTTTGTGTGAGTGTGTGGTGTGTGTGAAGTGTGTGTGTCTGTGTGTGAGTGTGTATGTGTGTGTGTGTGTGTGTGTGTGTGTGAGTGTGTTTATGTGTGTGGTGTGTGTATGTGTGTGAGTGTGTATGTGTGTGTGTGAGTGTGTGAGTGTGTATGTGTGTGTGAGTGTGTGGGTATTTGTATATGTGTGTATGAGTGTGTGTATGTGTGTGTGAGAGTGTGAGAGTGTGAGTGTGTGAGTGTGTGAGTGTGTGTGTGTGTGTGTGTGTGTGTGTGTTACAGCAAAGCTGAGGCATCTTAGTTCTAGGCCTAGATGCTGTCCGATGAAGTCCTTAACTTTTGGGTTGATGGAAGCTAGTAGTCTGCTGAGTTAGTGCACTCTGAAGGCTTTATCTGCTAGTCCAAGAACGTTAGGTCTGCCACAGAGGTGGGTTATTTAGGGACTAAAGATAGCCCAGGGTAAGTTGTAATAAGGCTCTGAACCTATCCACATTCCTGGTTCAGATCAGTCAATCAGGGTTTGCAGATGTAGTTTCTTCCCAAGATTTCTCATATGCGCGCACACACACACACACACACACACACACTCACAGACATTCACACATGTCTTACATGTATGCTTACAGGTGTGTATATTGATATTTGTGTACATGTATTCACACATTCATGTCCTATGCACATGTACATAAGCGTCTGATATGTTTGCTTGCGCACACGTGTGTACACGTGTGTGTCGAGCAGTCCCTCACTCTCTGTTACTCCCAGACCCAAATGTTTCCTGTCTCCAGCCCCGTCTTAGACTCAGGCATGTTCAGAGGGACCAGGCCCAGGTTTGGGCTGCTCTTCGCCTCCAGCAATGGCACTTCGAAGTCATGGATCTGATCTTGCAGCCAGGTCTTCAGCTTAGTCAGCGGGTGGGTGGGGGCCAGGAGAAGCAGAACCCTGTGCCACTGTGGGTGTGGCATCTGTGGCGCACTGTCCTGTGTGTTCGATGCAGGGGGTGGGGCATCTCGGCTGCACTCCCACTTTTCCTGCCTAGGACACCCTAGTGCTCTGAGGCCTGATCTCAGGAACCCCTTGGTCTGGAGACTGGGTAGAACTGACACCAGCGTGGGTGTCAGTTGTCCTGTGTGGGCCACACACGGACTGGGGCCTGAAGAACCAGCCCACTGCTGATGGCTGACGGACTCTTTGGCGCTGTCCCTCACAGTCTCAGCTCTTCAGGCTGCACCCTGTTCTCTGTGGTGGACTGAGTGATGACTGTAAAATGTTTGTATCTCCCATGGGGCTGAACAGCACAGTCCTCAGCTCGTGGCCCAAGGCCTGACTCCTGGCAGGCCTTTAGTAGAGGATGCTCAAGTGGTTCTGCATGGCACCCCCATGGGCCCTGTCTGGACTGCTTTGCTCTCTCCTTCTCTGGTGTAATTGGGTCAGGGCTGCCACGGACCCTGGTGCCCTGGTGCCAGGGATAGCCTCACTCCCGGGTCAGGACAGGCTCCCCAGACCTCCAATCCAACACCCTCTGGTGGGTGTATGGGGGGAGGTGTCATGGTTGACCCAGTTTACTTTAGGACACAGAGGTGATAAAGCGGATTGATTGTGTAACTTAGCTGGAGTAGAAAGTCCCCAAGGGGAGGAGTGACTGGACCTTGAGAAAGACAAATTCCATGTTGTTCCAGACAGAGTCTAGGACATGTTGTCACCCAGAATATCCTTGGGGGAACTCCTGTGGTGCAGAGGGTGTTACCAGCGACTGTTACTCCTGCTCCTGGAATGGGAGTCCGGGGCCAGAAGAGCCCAGCAGGGACAGCAGGTCCCACAGTTCATCACTATGCTCTGGGGCCCAGACCATCCAGTCATCAGGAGGGCTGCGATTTTACCACCATGGTTTTAGAGAGACCCACTGGGGAGGGGTGGGGATGGGGGTGGGGGTGGGGGTAAGGGTGGGGGAACCAAGTGATCCTTCCCCACTCCAGGCTACCGAGCTGATGGGGAGGATCTAAGAAAGCCGACCTCCTCCTCTCTGCCCCTGTATCATCCAGGCTGGCTGTCCCTCTCCGCAGGAATGGCTCCTAATGCGTCCGACTCCTGCGGCTAGAGCCCTGGAGGTGGCCTGCCGATTGCCAGGCGCTGACTGACCTTTGGACTGTGGGGTTTTATTAGCGGCCTCCCCACTTTATCATCCGTTTGGCTTTTATTGCTTCTGAGGGGCTTTATCTCAGCCGCGGCCGCCTCTCCTCCCGGATAAATGAGGATTAATATCTTAACAGGATTATGTGCTGTGGGGCTCACCGCCTATCCAGGGACACAGGGTGCTTCCTCCTCCCTCTCTGTCCTCACCCACCCCAGGCCTTCCCGGCCGGTTTTCAGGGAGCACAGTCACAGCTAGGACACCTATGATGGGTGGGGTGTGCATGGGTGCCTCTTAGTTTCAGACTGGGATGGGTGTGTGTGTTGGAATGGGGGTGTGGGGCGAGGGGTGTGTGGGGAACAGGGGTGTGGGGGAGGGCCAGGCTGGACTCTGAGCACACGATGAGGTTTCTCCAGGCTGGGACTTGGAGCTTGACCCTAAAGAGTGAGGAGCTTGCCCATTTCTGTCCTTGTTACCCAGGGTTAGGACTCTGGGGCTCGTGCTGGGTCTCTCTACTCCCTGCCTCCATCTTTAACGGCGCTATTCTGAGATAGCGTCTCACGTAGCCAACACTCGCTGTAACCGAGGTTGACCCTGAGGGTCTAGCTTTCCCGCCTCTACCTCAGACTGCCGATACTTCAGGTATGAGCCACCATGCCCGGTTTCATATGGTGGCAGCTGTTGGGAACACCGTGTGAAGGCGGCTGTCCCTAGGGCACACTGGATAACCTGAGGTGACCTCATCTCTGAGTTTTGACTCAGTCATATGTGAAGACCTTCATCTCTAGCCCATGCCACCAGCTCTGGAATCAGGACATGGGCGTATCCTGTGGGGGTCTCCTCTACCACAGAACTAGAGAACAGCCTTTTCCTTTCCAGAAACTTCTTTGTTCACTTCCAGAGTTAACTCTCTCTTTAAGCTCCTGTGTCCTGTGTCTGTGCTGTAGCTGCCCTGGAGTAGGCTTGGCCCTCACAGCTGTCAAGTATGAGTTCAGCCAGAGGCCATCATGGGATACAGAGTGAGACTTTGTTTCCAGAAACAAAACAAAACAATAAAAAAAACAATACAAAAAGAATACAGGGTAGCTAGAGAGATGGCTCAGCCTAATGGCCGGTTGCTGCTTTTCCAGAGGATTCCAGTTCAGTTTCCCGCACTCCTGTGGCGCAGTGGCTCACAACTGCCTGTGAGTGCAGCTTCAGGATATCTGACGCCCTCTCCTGGCTACCTTGAAAACCGCATCATGTCCACACACGCATGTGCGCACACACACACACACACATGCACACACATTAAAAATAAAGAATAGAGGGCTTAGGTGTAAACACACACTCCTGTAAGCACTTTTTTTTTTTCGGCAACAGTGTTGGGGACACATGTCTGAGTGAGTGGTGTTGAACTGGGAGAATCTGCACTCACAGGGGACAGAGATCAGCTCAAAATGGATGGGAGACTGGGACTCCAACCTGAGACTAGATGGTGGCCAGAACCCTACGGGAGACTCTTTAGGACGTTTGTGGGAAATATAAACAAAATAAGCTATCTCTTCTAGCATAGGGTTAGACAAAACAAAACTCCACTAAAAAGTTAAATCTAAAGGAAACCACTGGGCAGGAATTCAGACTCCTCAGGGTCAGCACTTCTTGAAATCAAAATATGCGCTCAAGTTTCATTTCTCCCTAGAAGCCGTGCCCCTCTGTGTTAGCCAATGGGGTAAGAATTTGGGGCTGAGCTCTGTCCGCTCGGAGGGAGGCCCAGGACCCCTCAGGTTAGGAGTAAACACTCGCTGGGACCTGAGCAACCTGGGCATGCTTGCCTGCTGGATTTGACACGGGAACATTTCTTTCCTGCCTTGATGAAATACTTTGGATTGCGTGAACATTTTTTTGAGACTCCAGACCCATTCATCATACATCGGAGTGAGGAAAGAGTTTTTAATTAGACCCTTGCAGAAAAAACGGGGTGGCAGGAAAGGACCGCTTAGAGGGCACTTGCATACGGGGTGGGGTCTCATGAGGCTATCCCCAGAACGCATAAAGACACCCGAAGATTAAGTGAAGTTGCTGTTAGGTGGAATCTGGACCTTGTTAAAAAAATGGGCAGTGCTGGGCCATGGTGGCCCACACAAAGGGTCTCTCCTCTCTCCTAACACAGAGGCAGTACCGTCTCTGCGAGTTCAAGGCTGGCATGTTCTACGCACTGAGTTCTGGGCCACCCAGGACTATGCAGAGAAACTGTTCGAAGGGGGGATCCCAACATTACTCACAACAGGGAAATGTATTTAAAACCACAAAGAAATACTGCTTCATTCCGGGAAGGATGGCTGTATGGCTGTCTTCAAAGATCTAGGTAACAAGCGTGTGGGTGGGGGGAGCTTCCAGCTACCTAGCTTAATTGTGTGTGTGTGTGTGTGTGTACATGTGCACATGCATGCACGTATGTGTGTTTGTGTGTAGTAGTTGTGGTATATGTGGTAGATGTGTAGAAGTGTGCGTGTGCATGCGTGCGTGCATGTGTGTGATGTGGTGTGTGATAGATGTGTATGAATGTATGTTTATATGTGTGCATGAGTGCATGCGTGTGTTTATTTTTGAGTGCATGTTCTAGATGTGGTATTGTGTATGCATATGAGTGTATGTGTTAGATGTGGTATGTATTAGATGTGTATAATGTATGTGTATATGTGTGCGTGAGTGCAGTGTGTGTGCATGTGTGTGGTATGTGTATGAGTGTGTGTATATTAGATGTGGTATTGTGTATGTATATGAGTGTATGTGTTAGATGTGGTATGTGTTAAATGTGTATGTGTGTGCATGAGTGCAGTGTGTGTGTGCACATGGGTGCGCACATGTGCATGTGCCATTACACCAACCCATTCAGAACCCAGAGAAGCTATGAAACCATTGAGTGCTCCTATGATATCTCTGGTGAGTTATGCGTGTGCACGTATGCGTGTGACTGTGCCTGCGCACAAGTGTGCAAAAGCCAGAGGTGGCCTGTCAAAGGCTCTCTGTTGCTTTCTCTCACATCTCTACCCAGGACCCTTCCTTGAACCTGGAGCTTGAAGTTCTTCTGTCAGGCTGGCACCCAGCAAACCCCAGTGACCTGCTGCCCCTCCCTCCAGCAGCACCAGGGTTACAGATGTGGACAGCCACAGCACTCAGGCCCCATGCTTGCATAACAAGAACTCTTACCTGCTGAGCCAGCTCCCCAGCCACCCAGTTCCAAATCTTTATGTGAGATTCCCCAGTTTCCAAGTCTGGAGGCTCCTGTACTCAAGCCAGGCTGGAGATAGGTGGAGGGGAGTCCAGGAGCCCCTCAGCAAGGAGCTATAGTGGGAACCACACTATGATCCCTAACTGAACTTGGAGGGCAGTAGATGTTACCGTGGTCTCTGTGGATGGATGATTAGTCTTCAGTACCAACTCTTAGGGATTTAGAGCCAGCTAGGAGACAGGCCTCTGAGTGTCTTTGAGGGTGCTCCCAGAGAGGTTTAACTGAGGTGGGAAAACCCACTCTGAATATGGATGGCACCACCTCATGAGCTGGGTCCCAGACTAAATAAAACAGAGAGGGGCTGGAGAGACAGCTTAGTGGTTAGAAGGACGGCTTGCTCTTCCAGAGGCCCTGGGCTGAGCTCCCAGCACCCACATAGTGCCTTATGGCTGCTCGTAAATCCCATTCCAAGGGAGCTGATGCCACCTTCTGGCCTCTCAGGGCTCCTGTATGAATGTGGCACCCGTGTATTCCCCTCAGGCGCACACACACACACACACACACACACACACACACACACACACACACACACGCACATGCACATGCATGAATAAAAATAAACAAGCAAACAATGTTAAAAGCAACAACAGCAAATGCTTCTTTAATGCCTGGTGTGGTAGTGCATACCTTTAACCCTGGCACCTAGGATGGGAAGATTTCTTAAGTTTAAGACCAATCTGGTCTACATAATGAGATGCAAGCCAGACAGAGTGGCATAGTGAGGCCCTGTGATGGTTTTAATGAGAATGGCCCCCATAGGCTCATATGTTTGAATACTTGGTCTCTAGTTGGTGGAACTGTTTGGGAAGGATTAGGAGGTGTGGCCTTCCTGGAGGAGGTGTGTCACTAGGGGCAAGCTTTAAAGTTTTGTCTCTCTCTCTCTCTCTCTCTCTCTCTCTCTCTCTCTCTCTCTCTCTCTCTCTCTCTCCTTCTCTCAGACAGTATTTCTCCATATAGCTATGGTTGTCCTGGAACTTACTTTGTAGACCAGGATGTCCTGGGAAATCACAGTGATCCACCTGCCTTTGCCTCTCAAGTGCCGGGATTAAATGCTCATCCTTCCTTTGATGTTTCAAAAGACTAGAGCCGTTCCCTGCTTGTGGATCAGATGTAGTGTCCCAGCTTCAGGGCCATGCCTGCTGCCACGGTCCCTGCTGTGATGGTCGCAGACTCACCCTCCGAAGCTGTAAGCCTCCAATGAACTCTTTCTTCTATAAATTGCCTTGGTCACTGTGTCTTAATGACAGCGATAGAAAAGTGACTACAACAAGACCTGTCTTGATCAATTGGTCAATTCGTCAATCAATAGACAGCAAGCTGAGTACCCTCACTCATCTCTCCACTTCTGAGCACAGAGGGTGCGACACGATTATCTGCCTCAAGCTCCCGTGCCTTTCCCACCAGGAAGGACCACACCCCGAACACCTGGATAGAGTAAACCCATCTCTGCTTAAGTGGCAAGAATAACCAGGACGGTGGCTAATAGTGGTGCTGCTTATTCTTGGGGTCTGCTTTGTTATTATTATTATTATTATTATTATTATTATCATCATCATCATCATCATTATTATTATTTCTTTTTGAGGCAAGGTATTGCTAGGAAGCTGCTTCTGTTCCAGAGTCTGAGGTAATACATGGGTACTGTCATATCCATTTTAGAAGTTCCCTTGTAGGTTTATAGTTTTCAAAACCTATTTTAATAAGGGTTCTTAAACACATCAACCTCCCTTATAGCCCACTGACCAAAGCTGGGGAGAGGGGAGGATGGCTAATAAGTAAGGGGGACATAGACCTGTTTAGAAGTAGTTCTCTGGGGTGATTCCAATCTTCGTGGTCAGCAGTTCAGTTCACTTAGAATCAGCAGCAGCTGCTCAATCCAGAAGAAACCTCGAGGCTCCGCCCATGGGCACACAATTGTCGAAGCAGCTGGGACACCTGTGAAGTCACATCAAGTGAAGAAAGCAAGACGGACACCAGGCATCGTCAGCAAAGACCTGCATCAGCGAAGGCCAGTGCAGACCAGCAAGGTGAACCGATGTCAGAGCGTCATCCGTTGTCTGTTGGATTTTATCCTTAGACTCTCTCCGAGCATCACATGTCCTCTCAAGCATCCACTCCAGCAGAACATCACGTGCCCTTTCCCCAGACAGCTCCCAGAAAAACACCACGTGTCTGTTCTTAGCATCCTCTCGTGTGCTTGCTTCAGCAAAACATCCTCTCACAAGACAATTTCCAGGAAAACATCACATGGCAAAGCCAAGTCTCCAGAGAAACCAGAAATTTCCACTTCACCCCTTTTTACTATACATTTTTATCAATTGATTGATGATTGATCGATGACCGTATAGGTGCTTTACCTGCCTATGTCTGTGCAGCCCATGTGTACAGTACCCATGGAAGCCAGGAGAGGACACTGGGTCCCCTGGAACTGGAGTTACAGGTGGTTGTGAGCTGCCACGTGAATGCTGGGAATCAAACCCGGCTCTCTGCAAAAGCAACAAGTGCTCTTACCTTCCGAGAATTCTCTGCAAGCAGAGGGCCCCCCTTTAAACCTGTAATCCCCGGGGTTGGGGATTTGGCTCAGTGGTAGAGGGCTTGCCTAGCAAGCCCAAGGCCCTGGGTTCGGTCCCCAGCTCCGAAAAAAAGAAAAAAAAACAAAACCTGTAATCCCGTCTTTCCAAGGCCTCTGCGGCCACCAGGCTTCTCGGTCTGTGGCCTGGCTTTCTGCTGGGATAATTCCACCCTATCCTTCCTTCTCTCCACGCCCTCCTCTTTCCCCCAGTTAGCTAAGTTCCAGACCACACTTCTCCCGACACATGCCTGCCACCATTACCTGTTGAGCTTCACCAGCCGCTCATTAGGTAAGAATTAGCTCGAAGTCCCCGAGGCTGATGAGGATGCGCCCAGGCCTTTCACCTTCGAGTGCAAGCATCTGCCTCTGGGATCCATCTTCTGTTCAGCAGGGCCTTCTCCTGGTCTCCAGGTTTACTGAGCAGTGTCAGGGTGCTGGGTCGGGGTACGTGTGGTTCTCTCTGCACCGTCTCTACGCAGGCTCATTGCAAGAGCTAACCAAGCTGCTGGCACCCTACTTACAGACCCTCAATGGTGATCCTTCTAGAGGCCACAGATGGAGAATCAAGGGGATCCCAGGAAAGGAGGTAGGGAAGGCTGAGCCTGGGGGTTTTTCTGAACTCAGCCCCGAGTTACCCCAGCTCCACAGGCTTGTGTCTGGGGGGTGTCTGAGGATCCTCAGCACCCCTCTACTGCTTGGATTTTGGCATCTGCCTTGTGTTCCTATAGAGAGTGGAAAAGGCCTGAGCCAGCCTTGAGGAAAATGACAATGGGATTCAGTGTATGTTGAGCTCAGCTCTGGAGCGAGGTTTGACCGTCCAGCTTCCCAGCAGTTCCTGCAGGAGCCCGAGGGCTTCCCGGTCAGAAGCAAGCTGCAGGCCTCTGTGGGTCACGATGGATGTGAAGGAAGTCCTGGGGAACAGCAGGAACCGAGAGCAGTGATTTGCATCTTTCCCATAATGCTGCTTGGTTGCATCCATGTGCTCAGCCTGTGCAGGACCAACGAGAGCCTCCTGCCCTTCCACCTGCAGGGTCTGTGGCCTTCGGTGTCCCCTAGAATCTTTCCTCTGGGGTAGCTTATGGGTACTGCTCCCTGGGTCCATTGTCAGGGGGCGAGAAAACCTCCATTTTGACTTCTGCTGCTGAAAATCCCCCTTAGGATCTCCAGAGCTGGCCACTAGTCCAGGAGGTCATCTCCCTCCTCCCTCCTTCTCTTTCCCTTCCTGCTTTTCTTCCTCCTCTTTCTCCCACCGCATAAATGTCAGCTCTCAAGCATCCTCTGGTTCCGTCTGTCCCCTCCTCAGGGTCATTCTGACCCTGAGTCACATGGCCAGTTCTAGTAAGGAGATACTTATCAGTCTAATTGCCCTGGGAGGCCACATTTGCCGGATTCACCCTTCTGGGAGTCAGTTCCTAACTGCTTGCAGTGGAGCCTTGTGTGAGGCCACCCTCTTCTGGGGCTCTCCACTCACTGCATGGGGTTCTCTTTGCCCCTCGGAGCCTGCTGAAAAGAAGCCACCTAACCTCTGCCTCCCCGCTGCTTCAGGTGTCAATTTCCCCCTGCACCTCTGATGCTTCAGTGCAGTCACCTCCATGCCCTGTGGGCTCTGGGAGACTCAGAACCCAGGTCTGCGCTTTTCTGACCTTTCCCCAGGTGTCTTGCCATGGTAGCTAAGCTCTAAGGGGTGGTTATAGAGGGCAAGATGGGTGGGGACCATCCAGGGGACAATGATCACAGTCTGAGGACTGTCCAGTTATCTTTGCAAGTGCAAGGCATACACAGTGGGAAGGGAAGGTGGAGCAGGAGTGCCTGGTATTGACTTTGCCTGAAGGCCAGAGGTTCTCTGGGTCCTTCTGAGCCCTATGAGCAAGGAGACAGCAAAGATACATTGTTACCTTGGAATCTCCGGTGAAGATACATAGTCACTCTGGAATCTTCCCCCAGAGACTCTGGACCTGCAATCTCTAGAGGCAGATACAGCCCCGTGGCTGTCACTTTGTGTCCCGATAAATCAGAAGGGAAGAGTTGGGACAGATAACGGGCTACCTTTGGCTTACCTTGTGTAGATAAAGGATGACCAGCCCATCACTGACCCATCTATGGCACTGCAGGAGTAGAGGGTTCCTTTGGGCAAATCCTTGAATAAAGAAACAACCTTCACCTTGGCCTCATGGTCATCCTCTTAAGGCTTCTTGGTGACAGTCAGTCAGTTAAGCAGGACATCTGGTGGGACTGAGTGTCAGGGGAGATTGGGGTGACAGGGGACTGAGCTGGGTTGCAGGTGTATGAAATTGAGAACCTTCACCTCCTGCTTCTTCCCCGAAACCAGGGGTCCCAGTGGTCTGGGTCTGACAGATGATCATAAGGGAGTTTGAGGTGAAGATGTGCTGGCCCCTGTCATCCTGGGCCCTGAAGGCAGATGCCTTCCTACAGGCTAGGGTTATGACAGCCAGTTTCCCATTTGTGTCTGTTCCAAGTGAGCCGGTCCTGTGAACCCACCCTGCTTCTTTGGCACTTCCTATGTGAAGGGCAAGGAGAGAGACAGGAGCTGGCTTCCTGCTAGCAGAGGGCTCTGGGTGTAAGGGAAGTCTGCATCCTTCAGCATTCCAAGCTCAGGCTTGGAAATGGGACAGGGAAGTGACTATCGATGTAGGCCTGTGGGCACTCGGCCTGTGACATCCCTGAGCTCCAGGCTATAGCTGTGCTCCATGTGGCTGCAGAACAGCTTTCCTGACTGTCACTGTTCTTGTCAACCATGTCCTGTTTCTGTGAGTTGTGAGACACTGGTGCTGAGTGTGCCTGGTGCCAGAGTCACAGCTTGAGCCGTTCCACTGACTTTTTGTCTAATAGTGTCACCTGCCATGACCCTCGTGAGGGATATTTAAAGAAGAGGTGCGGCCTTTCCCCCTCCCTCCCTCCCTCATCTCTCTACCTTTCCTTTCCTTCTTCCTTGCCAGTTGTTTTGTTTATTTGTTTGTTTGTTTGTTTGTTTGTTTTTTTGAGATAGAGTCTTACTATGTTGCCCAGGCTTGCCTTGAACCCCTGGACTGAAGGATCCCCTGCCTCTGTCTCTAATACACCATCACCCCAGTTAAATGCTGCTTTTCTTTCCTGACTTCCTGATGCAGACTAGCTAGAATTTCTGTCCAAAGGAACTACAAATAAAAAAAAAAAAAAACCTTTCCTCATCAATTAGAGTTATAGAGTTACCCAGAAATATAGCTCAAACGAGGTAAACCTAATTGTGTGTGTATGTGTGTGCACATGTATGCATGCGTATGCGTGTGTGCATATGTGTGTGTGCTTGTGTATGCATGTGGCATATGCCTGTGTGTGATGCATGAGTGAGTGCATGTTTGTGTGGATGGACGCATGCCACAGTACATGCATGAAGAACTCAGAAAAGCCTTGGGTGTTGGTCCTTGTCTCCTGCTTTGAGACAGAGTCCTTCTGCAGTTTTCTGCTTTGTATTCCAGGCTAGCCCACAGGCTTCTGGAGATTCTCCCATGTCCATGTTTCATCGTCTGGTAAGGCTGCTGGAGTTACAGATGCATGCTACTTTGTGTGGCTTAGTGTGAGCTCTGGGAATCCTCCTGCTTTTTTCACTGAACCATCATGTCCCTGGCCCTTTCAACAGTTTTCCTTTTTCTCTTTCTCCTTTGAATAATATTTGTCAGGGCCTGGAGAGATGACTCAGCAGTTAATAGCACTTTCTGCTCTTCCAGAGATCCTGAGTTCAAATCCCAGCAACCATATGGTGGTTTGCAACCATCTGTAATGGGATCTGATGCCTTTTTAAAAATGTCTATTTTTGTATGTGTGCATGTTTTACATACGGGCCATGGTGTGTGTGTGTGTGTGTGTGTGTGTGTGTGTGTGTGTGTGTGAGAGAGAGAGAGAGAGAGAGAGAGAGAGAGAGATCAGAGGACAACTCAGGCATTGATTCTCCCTCCAGTGTGTGGGTCCTGGGATGGAACTCAGGCTGTCCAGGTTTGGTGGCCGGCACTGAGCCATGCATGCTTTGATGGACATTTTTTAAGGAAAGCTTCAAGGGTCCTGGATATTCCCAATGGAATTGTTTCATGCCAGCTTCCCAATTTGCTTTTCTAATGCTGCGATAAACACTGTGGTCAAAAGCGACCAGGAGATGAGAAGGTTTATCCCATGTCACATTTCCATCACTGAAGGAAGTTGGAGCAGGAGATGGAGGTAGGAACTGAAGCAGACCACAGAGGATGCCTAGGGTTGACACCACCCACAGTGGGCTGGGTCTATCCAAGTCAATCAGCAATCCAGAACATGCCCTAGAACTGTGCTGGAGGTAATCCCACATTTGAGATAACCTCAGGTAACCCTAGGCTGTGTCAAGGTCAGCTGAAGCTAATGAAGAGCTAGCTCACTGTCTTTTCAGAATACAACATGCGTGTCATCTGTGTTCAGATTATCTCTCCTCAGTCATTCTATCTTTGGCCAGAGGTTTCTAGGGGTGACACTGAGGGCCAGTCTTCTTTGACAGTGGTGTGTGTCTGTTTAGAAAAGTATTTATTTGCATCTTTTTGCACATCTCCCTGTCTTGAGTTCCCAGGTTGGGTGCTCTGAAAACCATTATAGCTAAGAGAATCTGGCTGAATTCAGGTGAGGAGATAGAGTCTCAGGCATGCCCTGCAGGTGCTCTTCCACTCAGCCACACCCAAAGCACAACAGAGTGAGGTTTCTAGTGCACTGAGTCTAGAGGGAAAAGGCTCAGAAATCCCAAGACCCCCCCAGGGGATCCGGAGCCAAGAAAAAAATGACTTTGTTCATTCCTGACATGTCCACCAGGTGGCGCTGTCCAGCCATAGATCCTTTGGCCAGGCTTTAGAGGCTCTACCCCTAGGCCTGGGCTATCCCACACGAACCTTATTATGCAGGCCTACACCCTCTTGCCAGACTGAAACTACAGGGGAGCAGAGGGTCATTTGTGACCTTTAGGGGGCTTGGGTTTGTTTGGTGAGCCAGTTTAGCTTCTCCTGATTCCCCTATCCACACTGTTGATCCTTCCTTCCTTCCTTCCTTCCTTCCTTCCTTCCTTCCTTCCTTCCATTCTCTTCTTTTGCTTGCTTGAAAAATATTTATTAGCTGGATGGGGCAGCTCGTGCCTTTAACACACCTTTAATCCCAGCGCTCAGGAGACAGAGCCAGGTGGATCTTTGAGAGCAGCCTTGTCTACAGAGAGAATTCCAAGACATCGGGGCTACACAGAGAAACTTTCTCTTGAAAACCAAAATGCCAACCAACCAAATATATATGTTTATATTTGACTCTATGCGTATTGTCTGTATGTGCAGCGCATGCCCACAGAGGTCAGAAGAGGGCACTGGGTCACCTACTGGCTGTGAACTATCATGTGGAGACTGGGACTTGAACCTGGGTCTTCTGGAAGAGCAGCCGGTGCTCTTAACCACCGAGCCATTTCTCTAGCCCCTTTATTTACTTGTTTGAGGAGGTGAGAGCATGCCTGGGTGCATATGTGTCATAGGGCACATGGGTCACAGGGCACACGGGAGGACTTTTAAGGGAGGGTCTCTCTTGTTCTATTGCAGGTGGGGAGTTGGGACGGTAAGACAAGAGAGAGGGGCTGACACGCTTGGGTCTGCCCTGTGGTGGCCTTCTGTGACATTTTCCTGGGTAGGCGTGAATAAACACCTATCCTTTCCAGATAGGGCAGGTGTGATTAAGGAACCTCACCTCTCTCTTCCTCTTCTCCATAGGCAGAATGCCCCGCACTGGCAGTAGTCACACCTCTGACAATTTTTGGTGGAGAGGGGCCAGGTGGATGCCGTGGGGTGGAGTTCTTTATGTTCAGGATGACCCCACATGGGCCTCCCTGACCCAGCCTAATCTTACCTTGTCTCCTGGGGCGCTCCCTCCTACCTGCTTCTGGCCCAGGACTCTGTGGGACTGCTGGTTAAGGGGTAGACCCTGGGCTGTGGTAGGACACCAGTGGCTGGCCCTGACCTCCTGTCATTGGTTTCTGAGCAAACTGCTGGGAGCAACTGTGGAGTTGGGAGTGGACCTTGACAGTCCAGCTGGGGTCCCCAGTGTCCTTGAACACTGGCAGGCTTGAATCCCCAGGGGTCAGCCCCCAAACACGCAGCCTCAACAGAAGAGAGTCTTTCGGGCTCGGGGTGGAGGGGGAAGAAAGGAGGTACACACTGGCATCCCGTGTCTCCTAAGAGCTGCCAGACGGGAACTGAGAGCCCCTGAGGGGGGTCTGGACATCTGCCATGGCTGGTGCCCCTCCTAACCTGGCTGTCCGGTCAGAGGAGGCTACTCTCTTTGGCTCTCCCCTTTTCTCCTCTGGCCCTGGCTCTGAGACATTCATTCAGGGCCTTCAGCTGCCTTGGAGGCACCTCCTGGCCACCCCCATCCTGCCCTGTCCCTTGGAGGTGCCAGATGGGCTGGTCCAAGGCAGCCAGGCCACAGGCCAGATTCTGTCCCCTGCTCTATTCCTCCCAAGCCCCTGGGGAGCCAGGACGAAGGCCTGGCAGGGCAGCAGATGGTGAGTTGGGAGGAGGGGCTGCCCGGCAGACGGACGACTGTCAGGACAGATGGCGGACTGGGTAGGGGTCCGGAGCTCGCCCATCTGCTCCTGCCCCTGCAGGGGCTTTTCTCGGCACCTCCGGCTGATTTAGGATGGGTCCACTTTAAGTCCCTCTGGATGTTCCGTGCCTGGCGGCTCGGTGCTGGTGTCCCTGCCCAGTTCCCACTTGGGGTCTCACAGCCCCTCCTAGCTGGACTCTCCCAGTGCTGGAGGGGACCTTGGGGAAGCCCTGGCTGAGCATGTGGCACACCCCAGGATGAAGCCTCTGTGGTAGATGAACGCTTGCAGAGGGTGAGTTCGCTTTGCGCGCAGACCGGCCCTGATGCTGGGAGGCTCCAGGACATGAAGCCCCCACATGCCTTAAGATGTTCCCAGGGTGACAAGGATCAGTCTGGCTGCTTCTCAGGGTCGACATCCAAACTAGGAAGGTCCCACTGAGAGAGGGGAGGGAGGGAGGAAGGAGAGAGCTCTGAGCAGAACAGCCACTCTCAGGAGGAAGGGCAGAAGGCCGGGCATCTAGCCCAGTGTGCAACCACCTCCTGTGGGTACAGTCCTCCGTCCAAGAAAAAGAGAGCTAGGGGTTGGGGATTTAGCTCAGTGGTAGAGCGCTTGTCTAGAAAGCACAAGGCCCTGGGTTCGGTCCCCAGCTCAAAAAAAAAAAAAAAAAAAAAAAAAAAAAAAGAAAAGGAGAGCTTGTAGGGGTATCCTGGGCTCTGAGGTGCTAGGGGAATTTCAAATTTGGGGTTCCAATGTTGGCAATCTCCAAAAACACCTTTAAAAATTTTCTTTCCAAGAAAAACCTTTGTAGAGTATGGTGGTGCATACCCGTAATTCCGGCACTCGGGAGGTAGAGACAGGAGGAACAGGGGCAGCCTTCAGCAACATGGTGAGTCAGGGGCCAGCCTGGGCTACATAAGACCCTGTCTCAAAAAGTCCTAAGAAAAGAGAAGCTTTGGCTTAACCCTGCCCTGGACTTCTGTGGCATGTGTTCAGTTCCTTCTGCCCCGAGAATGGTGGCGTGTGTCCTGGCACCTGCTCCAGGGGCACAGCCAAGACTCGGCTGCTTCTGTTCACCCACCCTGGCTCCCCTGAGCAATGCCAGCTCTCGGCCCCCGAGATTCCACTTCCATGTTGGGGGTCTCCTGTTAACCCCATGTCCCGGTATCCTTTCCAAGAGTCAAGTCATGAGCTGTGTCCTTTCTGTCTCCGCTCGTCCTCTGAGCTGCTGTGTGGCTTTGGGTGGTGATCCACCATCTCTGAGCTTCGATTCCTTCCATTGGGAAGGTCAGACCCACCTCTTGTGGGCTGAGGGACTGAGCTGAGGCAGCGCCCTGGGGATCCCGTGATGTGCGTGGTGGAGACTCTGAGCCTTGGCTGAGGTTATTAATGACTTTTCTTAAATTTCATTTTGTGGAGGAGGGATTTGAATGGTACGAATGGCTTTATTCATGGCACCCGCCATCCTCCTCAGCCAGTTGTGGGGCATCTCTGGAGCCCTAAGGGAACCATCCCCGTCACCCGCCGCCCCTCACTGCCCCCTGGTGGCAAGTTCTGGGCATTGCGGTCATCACTGCTCTTCCACTCCATGGAGGTTGCTGGGTATTTCCCACCCTTCAGGACTCACCCTGTCCGGTGTCTTTGGGGTCCTTGTTGGGAGTCGGCATTAGAAGTTTCTTGCTTTAGGGCTCCACCAGTCAGCCTGTCTCTATTGTGTCGGGCTGCGGCGAACATAGCTACGCAGATTTTTATTAGGACACCCGAGTTGTTTGTTAACCTCGTTCACCTAGACGAATCTTGTGTTCTTAGCTGATTCTACGGCAACAACATAGCTCTCTGTAACAAGGCTCTGCCGTCTAGCTCTTTCCATGGACCCTGCCTGCTGTTTGCACATGAGGAAACCAAGGTTCTGGTATCTCTGAGCCTCCTTCCCCTGCTATTGCTCTCCTGTGTGGGGCTTGATGTTCCCCCACAATCATGGCAGGTGTGGTAGTGCCTGTCCCTGTCCCTATGGACCCTGCACTTCCTGTCCTCTGTCTGTTCCCTTGCCCTCCCTCCCCTATCACCGCCTTACTTGGAACTCCAGGTGTTCCTGGCTCTGCAGGGGTTCTGCTGGCTGGGGCTGTCTCACAGCTCTGCTCTGGAAGCCTGGAGAAGCTCTGGGGTGTCTGCAGGGCTTGGCAGGGGGCATTTCTTATTTCTGCAGGGGAGAACCCGAGTTCCTCTCATCTGGAGGAGTTTGTAGGAGCTGTCTACTTACCGAGAGTATGGCCAGGCCGCAGCTGGCATGGTGTTCTACTCTAGTTACAACTACCATGGTGATTCATGGTCCCACCATACCGCAAGGCCCACACTGAGTTTGGCAAAGTTGCTCATGCAGAAACTGGCTTTTAGTCCCCGCTCTGGGGTTCTCGGGTTAGACATGATGGCCTGAGTGCTGCTGGGATTTGGAGGACCAAAGGACCAGGGGAAAAGGGACCCTTGTAAGGTGTGTGGTAGATGAGGGGTGGGGTGGGGTGGGAGGGGGGACGGAGGCAGGGGGAGAGAAAGGGGGAAGGAAAGGGGGAGGGCAAAGAGGGAGGGGTAGGAAGGGGCATGGATTGCTCCAGAAACGTCTGCCTCCTGTGGCTTCTTCCCATCTCCCCCATGCCCCAGCGTCTCTGTGGTACCCTAAGGAAGTGTGTCAATATATTTATTCCTCTAAGCAGAGTCCTGGGCTGGGAGTGACCCTTCCCTTGCATGGGTCTTTGTGGTTCCCGGTTGGTATAGAAGCAGAGTAAGGGTGTGGCTTCTACAGGAGGCTTTTCCCTGAAGCCAGAGGCTCTGAGTTTTGGAAGCTGTGCATGTGCACAATTGAATAAGCACACATGTATACTCTGTCCTAGTCAGGGTGCACCAGGACCACAAGCACGCTGGGGAGTAAAGGGTTTGTCTTACACTTCCACATCCTAGATCATCACTAAAGGAACTCAATCAGGGCAGGAACCAGAGGCCATGGCGGCAGGGGTGGGAGTGGGGGAAGGGACGGGGAGGGAGATGGGGGGAGGGGGAGAGGGTGCTGCATGAGGCTTGTTCCTCATAGTTTGCTCAGCCTGCTTTTTTTTTTTTTTTTTTTTTTGGTTCCCCAGCCCCCAACAGGGCCTTGCGCTTCCTTTCCCCTCCACTGAGTCTAAATTAAGAAACCCTCAGCCTGCTTTCTTATTGGAACCCCAGACCCCTAGCCATTTTCATCAACTGGGCTTTCCCTCAGTCACAAATTAAGAAAACATCCAGCTCCCTGTCAAGTTGACATTTTTTTTTTTTTTTTTTTTTTTTTTCCGAGCTGGGGACAACACACAGGGCCTTTGGCACTTCCACAGGCAAGCACACCACATGAGCACACAAATCCCAACCCCACACTGGATCTTAAGAGAGCATTTTTCTCAACACAGGTTCTCTCATCAGATGACACCAGCACACAACACACACATCAAACCAACCAACACACACACACACACACACACACACACACCACACAAAGAAGACACACCCATGTGTATCCTGCATACCTCACACACACACACACACACACACACACACACACATACACACACACACACACACACACACACACACACACACACACACACACACACACACACACACACCACACAAAGAAGCACACACCCATGTGTGTCCTTGCATACCTCCCCAGGGGGGACACACACACATTTGCATACACAAACCTGCAGGCCCATACACACGCAAACATACAAGCACACACCCAGGCATGTGTGTACAAGAGAAGCACACATGCACATACACGCAAGTCCATGCATCCATCTGCCTAAAGCATGCACATTTGCGCATGCGAGCACGGGCACACCCCCACGCACATAGGCACACACACTGAGGTATAGTTGTCCGTAAGCCTGCCCACCATCCATGTTGGTCCTGCCTTCCCAGCAAGGGACTCTCTGAAAGTTTTCGCACGTCTCTCCTGGGACACTGAGCCTAGAGAGAACTTGGGATGAAGGGCTCCTGGATTGACTTATCCTTGCTTGACGGCTCTGCTCTCATCCAACGCAGTGGCTCCAGACAGTTCAGCGTGTCCTCTGTCCTGTCTGTCCAGCCACATACATTGTATTTGTTAGGCAGAGTCCTGCCAGTCAGCTCTTCTGGTAAGTCCACTGCAGGACGGCACCAGTGACCGGGGGACCCTTAAGCCTTTGACAAGTCTTTAGTTTGCTGGGGCAGCAGAACCTGCCCTGGAGTGTGCACTCAGAGGCTAGGCCACATCCTTAGTTGAGACGTCAGCGGCTGACCCCTGCTGTCCTCTGCTGAGCCCTTTGCTGTCCGTCCTGGTTAACCAGGTATTGATTGCCGATCAGGCCCTTCCTTTCCATCTCATTTTCAGAGCTAATGGCTCTGCTGCCATTGATCTGCGTTAGGGCGTATCTTGATCAACTGTCTCCTTGTTACACCCAGCGGTGTCTAATATGCGTGGTCTAATCCTGGGTCACAGGTGTCCTTCCTCTCTTTCATCCTCCGCAGCACCCCCTACATGCCTGCGTCTGGCTTATTTGAATGGTGGTAGCAGAGCAGCTGGAGAGGGGTGGCTTGGAACAGGCGTTTGTCTTCTGTGGTCCTGGAGACTGGGAAGTCCTTGACCAAGGTGCCCGTAGTTCCCAAGCCTGGGGGAAGTCTCCGTGTGCAAGATGGCAACTTTTGTTCTCATAGGCAGTCATCAGAAGAGGACCAATCTCTGCATTCTGCATGAAGCTGGTGTGTGTGTGTGTGTGTGTGTGTGTGTGTGTGTGTGTGTGTGTGTGTGTATGTGTGTGTGTGTGTTTCAAAGGCCAGAAGGTCTTCTGGTGTTGGAGTTACAGGTGGTTGTGAGCAGCCCAGTGTAGGCAGGGGAACCGAATTTGAATCCTTTAGAAGAGCAGCAAGCGCCCCCAGGCCCCTTTAGTAATGGCCTTAATTCCAAGCAAAGGTGGAGCCTTCATGACTCAGTCGCCCTGCAAGAACCCTGCCTCCTAATGCTGCTGTGTGGAGATGCTTACAGAATGGATCTTGGAGGGATGCAGAACATGGCACCGATCCTCGGGCCTCCTCCCCGCCTACCCTGCTCTACACAAGTCTTTCTCTGTGGCCTGCCCTTCTGGTGCCCCTTCCCGACTGCCCGTTCCCTCTCTCAGGGGCCCACTATCTCCTTCTCCATCTTACTAGGGACAGGGGATGGACTTCTCTTGGATCAGGCTAGACCCTGTTCTTCCAGAAGAGAAGGTAGAAGGGGCCTGTCTGGTGGGAGGGCTGGCCATTTCAGGGCTCCCCACCACCCTTCTCTCTGGACCTTACATGCAGACTCATCCTGACCAGGTCCATGAGGACAGGGGGCTTATCTATGAGGGGTCCAACAATTCCAGGGAATGCCCTGTTCCTCTCCGTGCTCCTGTCATGGAGCTGTGTGGAGGCCAGCTAGAGCTTCCTGCTGGAGGTAATCCTGGAGCAGGCAAGGCTCCCCATGGGGTCAGTCCCTGACTCTGCCTCCTGTGGTAGCAGCTTGTCTTGTCTACCTTTGTATCTTAGTTTCCCTTGAAAGCTATGGTGGACCAAGGACAGGCACTGTAGTAGAAGGTCAGTGGGGGCTCAGTGCTTGCCCTCATGTTCCTTCTGTCTCCAGCCTTGGTCCCTCCTCTCCCGTCCAAAACTTTGCTTCAAGCCCCACCAAGCCGTATGCGTTAAGACTTAGGTGGGCCTTGTGGGAGTTCCCAGGGCTGGAGATGCCCCACAGTCCTGGGTGACTGTGTTCATATCTTTCTCCCCAATCTTTTCTGCCAGGGGTCTGTGGTAGGGACTCTCAGCCTCTGAAATACATTTATAGTGGCTGATCAACATGCCTCAGGCCCACTCATTCTGTACCCCAAATAACTGTCTGGGGTCCCCTGTAGGTAGGGCAATGTGGTGGTGGGACTGGAATGAGAGGGGGGAGAGGTGAATTGACCCAGGGTAGCAGAAGGCAGGTGGCGGGGCTCTTCCTTCCCACCCTACTTACAGTGCGTGGTGGGTGACCCCCTGTAGACTAGGTTGCCATGTGATTTATCGAACACCGGGAGACTAAGAAGACCAGTGGCTTCCTCAGTAACAGGAGGATGCATCTGGGCAAGGCACTGGAGCTTGTGGCC
This sequence comes from Rattus rattus, assembly GCF_011064425.1. Taxonomy (NCBI): domain Eukaryota; kingdom Metazoa; phylum Chordata; class Mammalia; order Rodentia; family Muridae; genus Rattus; species Rattus rattus. Next base: position 65,073,148 of record NC_046162.1, read on the forward strand.
ACAGCCCAGGGCAAAATGCCTTGGGAGTTCTTCATCAGCACAGATCGGGGGTGTGTACAATCCCTGGTCTGGAGTGGAGTGTGAAGATTCTCACTGATGGTCCGGGGATACTGCTCCAAGAACCCCACAGGACTGCCGAGGAACTTTGCCCTTAAAGGGTTGACATCGGGGCTCTACCACAGAAACCATGGGAGTTCCCAGAGCCCCTTGGGAATGGGGGCGGGGTATGTGGTTTTCACTAAAGGCAAGGACCAGGATGCTCTTTTGCCGGATCACAGGGACCCTTGCCACCCCCCACCCCACCCCCGCTTCCCTGGCGTGTACTTCCCTCCCCTCCGGTCCCCCCTTCCGCCATGCCCGCCATTACATTAGCGAGCATGAAATATTTACCTAACGTGGCTTTTTGCGAATATCCCTTCGGTCATTGTCCCTTCGTTGGGAACATAAATTGTGTACCACGGGCAGGCTGAAAGGTTGGGTGTTAAATAATACAGTACAAGCCTGTGGGGGCCAGATGCTGCCACTGTGTGCAGCCTCCCGTGGACAGCCCTACCAGGCTGGAAGACCGGAACGTGAGATGCTGGAGCCGGGAGTGAGCAGGCCCCCTTTAACGTTGAGTGGAAGTGACATTTCCAAAGCTTCCCGCTTTAGGAGCAAGCTGCAGGGCCCCTGGTAAAAATGACAAAAGTTTTCATACCCTTTCCAGATATCCACCCTACCTCACCACTCCCCCCCAATCATTGGCTTCCTTTCGAAAAGGATGTCCTCAACCTTCCTAATGCTGGGACCCTTAACACAGTCCCTTGTGATTTGCTGACCCCCAACCGTAGATTTGCTTTTATTGCTACCCCGTAACGGTAATTTTGATACCGCTACGAGACGTAATGCAAATGTCTGTGTTTTATGATGGTCTTAGGTGACCCCTGCCCTTGTGAAAGGATTGATTGACTCCCAAAGAGGTCTTGACCCATAGGCTGAGGACCACTGTCATAGTAAGACACCTTTCCTTCCTGCCCACCACCTTGCCCTTGTCCTGTGAGGAGTGGCTTCTCCACCTCATCTGCCATGTCCCGTCCCCTGTGAGGAGACGGGATCCGATTTCAGCCTTTTGGGGAAATGGTTTGGGAAGTGGGGATTATCCAGGGACTTTGGGGACATTGTACACTGCCTTGGGGGTGGTGTCATTTTTCTGCCACTTGGAAGAGGGGCAAGGGGAGGTGTGTGAAACACCGGGGGGGGGGCCTCGAGGGGCAGACTTCTTTGATGTCACTGTTCTCTTCCCTCCCCCACCCCTGAGGATGACAGGATGGTTGTGGAGGGGAGGGAGAGGAGGAAGGAAGGAGGGGGGAGGGGGGAGGGGGGAGGAGGGAGGAGGGAGGAGGGAGGAGGGTGAGGAGACGCAGGAAGAACCCTGCACTGCTGCTACCCTCTTTGAGGTCCCCCTCCTAGGATATATTTCCTTTGGACACATTTGATGACATCCAGAGCGATGGATCTGACATCACTCCTCCAGGGAGGAGGGCCCTGATTTTGAGATAATCTCTTGAATACGGGAGGGATCACCCCACAAGCAGCTTCCGAACACTGGGAAGACTTCTGCATTCCCTTCCCCTGCTCCAATGGGGATCTAACCTGTTCTCCTGTCCTGCTCAGGACCCTGCCAAGCTCCTGTGGGTTTCGGGGGGAGTGTACTGTCCTTTGAACATGCCTGATTGTCCTGGGCCTCAGTAGAGGCCTGTGAGGGTCTGGGTAGGCCATAGCAACGCACCTCGCACCTCCTTCCTACCTCGTACTGGTTAATCTTCACTGTCAACTTGACAGGGATTTACAATCACCATGGAAACACAGACCTGGGTATGCTTAGGTAATTGTTTCCAGAAAGGTTTAATTGAGTGGGGAGGACCAATCCTGAATGTGGGTGGCGCCATCCCATAGGCTGGGGTCCCAGACACTGAGACCAGCCTGTGCTACTCTCTGCTTCCCCATTGATGCAGTGTGACTGGCTGCCTTGTGTTCTTAGCACCATGATGAACTGTCCTGTAGGCCAGGAGACTAAGTAAACACCTTCCTCAAGTTGCTTTTGTTAGCTACGTAGGACAAGCAACACAAACCTCACACCGAGGGCTGCAGCTCTAGGAAGGCACTTGCTCCTAGCCCAGAGGTCCAGCTCTGTACTTGGGGTGTGGCACCCTGCTGCATTCCTGCTCACGGCTCGGGGAGGATCTCTCCGCCTGGTCCAGCTTCTGCAGCTACTGGCCATCCTTGGTGCTGCTCTGCTTTGAGGTTGGATCACGCCAGTGCCTGCTCCACCCTCCCTGGCTTTCTTCTCTGAGGTCGTTTTCTCTTATAAGGGCACTGTCATCCTGGACCCACCCCACCCTGAGAGGCCCCATCCTCCGAGATTACATCTGTAAAAACCCCGTTCCCAAATTAGGACACGTTCTGAGCTGCAGGGGTTAGGACATCCACAAGGCAACCTGCTCCATCATAGAGGACGCCCACGGTCATTGGGATGGTGGCCGAGAGAGCCTTGGGCACCATCATCCTTCCTTGATGGATGATGGTGGTGTGTCTGGGAGCTGGGAGCCCTGTTGTGGTCTGTAGGGAGGGCCGGGCCCTGACAGCAGAAGCCATGCAGATCTTTCTGGAGGAGGAAAGGATCAGGCCCCCACTTTGGATGGGGCCTGATCTAGAAGCCTCTTTCCACCCACAAGATGCAAACGTGAATGCCTTTGGTCTTCAGCCCAGGCTGTTCTCAAATTCACAGCGATCCTCCTGTCTCAGCTCTGTAACACTGTGATTACAGAGGGGCCACCATTTCTGGCTGAGACCGAGCTTCTGAGAGCTGACTGCGTGAACCAGAGATACGGTTCTACGACAACCGAACACAGGGAGACCTTGCCACTGGCCTGAGGGATGCCCACGGTGAGGATCCAGTGAGGCCGCCAGGAGCCTACAGCGGCCCCTGCCAGCAGCCAGCAAGGAAGTGGAGACCTGATCTAGGTGCCGCCATTCATAACTGTTATCCCAGCACTCAAGAGGCTGAGACAGGAGGATAGATATGAGTTTGAGCAAGCCTGAGATACATCGTGAGTTCCAGGGTTACAGAATGAGACTCTGTCTCAAAAAAAACCAGTAAAACGTAGAGATTGGCAAACCACCAGGAAATGGGTTCTATGGGCAAGCAGTGGTTCTGGGAAGTGGTTCTTTCCCCATTGATCTCCTGATGGATTCATAGTTCCAACAGGATCCTGTGTTGTAGCCCGTGTGACCCTGAAGCAGAGAATGGCTGGGCTGTACCCACCCTTGGCCCACACAGGTCCCTGTGTGTTTAGGCAGAAGGGAAACCCCAGCTTCGAAGCTGCATGGCTGCTTACAGACGCTTTCTTTTCCTTTGGGCCAACAGAAGACCAAAGTCATCCACACAGAAGGAAACAACGTGGTTTCTTGGTACGTTCCAGATCTTTGTCTAGGAATGATGTCTCCCCATTCTGTCTGTGGCCCCTCAGACAGTGTTCTGGGGGTTCAGGGCAAGGCAGGAAGCTACCGGAACGGCTCGATACATCTGTGGTCTGGGGAGATTGCAAGCAGCCACAGAGGGCCCTGTTATCCCAGGATGCACTTCCTCTATGGCTGAGTGACCGGCATTAGCAAACACCCACTGCCCCACTTATGTGTCTTGTGTCACAGTGGCGTGAGGTCCAGAGGGATGAAGCCAGGCAGGGAGTAGTTAAGTTGTTGGGAGCCCCTCTTTGTGACACTAACAGGATGACTAATGGGGCAGGAAGTTGCTTCCCTGGCTACGGATGAGTCAGCCTCCTCAGCGAGTCCCCCTTGAATCCCCGAAGGTGGCTCTTCCCCAGCGTGTTTGCAGCCGGTGAACCTTCTCAACCATGCTCATGGCCTGTGGCTAGTCCTGCAGGCCAGGCGGAGCAGCTAAAGGGGACGGGAGTTTGGTCTTGAGACTTAGGGCAGTGGGACAGGACTCTGTTTCGTCCATCGCCCACAGACACAGTGGGGACAAAGGTGCATTTTTTTGAGATATACGGAGCACAGTGAGAACCTGCATGGACTCTCTCAACCGTCACTGCGAGCCTCTCAGGTGACACAGAGCCCATGCGCTCAAAATTCCAGTGGGGACACTGCCCTGGGCCTGGTGCCTATGTGAAATTACTGAGATCTCCCACAGCAAGCAGAGGCAGGAAAAATGGAGAAGGGTCAGGAGTGCCCAGGCCGGGGGGACGTCACAGGTACCTCTTAGGGTCCAGAGCTCCTGTGCATGTTGTCATGCGTGTGCATAGGTGTGCATGGGTGTTGGGTGCATACCTGGCTTCTGTGTCTGGAAAAGGGTTTTCAGGGGGAGCTGAGGACAGCTTATCACACTGTGTGAACACAGGCTCATGTGAAGAAACTGGTTACAGGACCCGACTTGGAGTCATGCCAGGTCCAGGTGGCTCCGTTATGTTCTGGATGCTGAATGGTCCCAAGGCCTAGAGAGGCCTCAGCATAGACCTTGGCCAGGTCGATGGTCGGGGTCAGGCCTGGAGAGCAGGCTCCATCTCACTCTATTGGTTTCTGCTTTTCTCTGTGGGGAACACACACCCCTGGACCCCCCCAAGAGGTTGACTCTTGTCCTCAGAGATGCATTGGGGGACAGGCGGGCTGGAATTCCTGAACCCACCACTGTCTTCTTCCCTTGATTTTGGCTGATGACATCTCCGGGTCACATAAGGTCTGCCTCACCCTCAGTGCTCTCTTAGCCCCTTCTCCCACTCCAGATCCTCAAGTGTGGAGGGGGAGAAAGAATGTGTCTTTGCCTTGGTCCAGCAGTGCCCCAACTCCAAAAGCAGCCTCTGGGAGTGTCTCTCCCTGGCTTGAACACATACATGCGTGTCCCCACTTTGTACATGCACTGAAACAAATGCACGCATAGACACACACACAAGCACTCGGGTGTATGCATGTTTCTGGCACAGTTATATATGTAGGTACACATGCACACACAGGCATGCATACATACATGCACACAGGAACAGAGGCATACACAGTTAGATATGTAGGTACACATGCACACACAGGCATGCATACATACATGCACACAGGAACAGAGGCATACACAGATATGTAGGTACACATGCATACACAGGCATGCATACATGCACACAGGTACAGAGGCATGCAAACAGACAAACAAGCATGCATACAAGTGCACAGGCACAGAGCACAAGCACAAAGGGATACATGCACAGGCATATGGTACATACATGTAGGCACAGTGTGCATAGATGCATACAAGTCCCACAGGCCCACAGAGGCCCAGAGGTACACATGTAGGCACACAGATATGTACAAGGTACACATGGTCATGCACAGCCCCAGCACATGCAAACACATGCACAAAGACACACACGTGTGCATACATGCACTTGGAGGCACACAGGCACTCAGTACACACATGCATACATACACATAGGCATACATACACACATGCACAGGGGCACATGGGTAGACACGGGCACAGAGGCACACAGGAGTGCATGTAGATACACACAAACATGCACAGAAATACAGGTGCACACAGAAGCACACGCACAGGCACATGTGGTGCAGAGGCGCACACTTGCTCGGGCGACGGCAGACCCTGAGAGCAGGAAGCATGGCAGACAGAACCTCAGGCCCGTGGTGGGAAGACCCAGCGTTCCAGGGTTACATTCCCCCACGCTAGCACTGAGCACAGAGCACAGGGCAGCTCATAGCAACCTAGTCTTGCTGTTGTCATGGAAATCAGAGAGCTTCTCTGTTTCTCTTCTCATCCTCCCTGCTTTCCCCCACTGGCCTCTGGGAGTGGGACCACATAGGTGTGGCTGTGGGATCTGTGTGATCAGCCCTTAGTAGGGAAGGCAGACGAACCAGAGACAAAGCTTCAAGACGTGCAGTTTTGGGCTAGTGAGAGGGTTCAGCAGGGGAAGGTGCTTGCTGCCAAGCCTGGTACCTGAGTTCAATCCCCAGGACCCATACGGTGGAAGGAGAGAATAGATTCTCTCAGGTTGTCCTCTGGCTTCCACACATGTACACTTGTTCCCACATGCACACACATAAAACAAATGACGTCACAAACATTAAAAAAAAAACGTTGCCAACTCCTCACGTCTTGTGGAAACTCGGGTCCTGAAGACTCCTGTCACCCATGTGTATGTGTGTGTGTTTCCACAAGCGTGGCATGTGAGGGTGCCCGGCTATTCACAGACAGCAACACAGCCTGACTGATGGTGAGTGTCTGTGTGGGCAGAGTACCCACGCAGGCCCGTTACCCCAAAAGCGCTTGCTCAGGAACCAGCCGGTCACATTTCCTGGGAGCTGTGGCAGTGCGGGCGCAGGGGGTTTTCTGTATGCTGCCCAGGACCAGGCATGTGCTTCCACTCCTGGTGGGGTTGGGATGGCAGGATCTGAGCCTGCACATGTGTGCCATGCACACACACACACACACACACACACACACACACACACACACACACAGCCTCTGTCTGGTGTGGGAGATCCTTTCTGGTGTGGAAGATCCTGTCTGGTGTGGGCTATGAGACAGGAGGAGACAGGGACAGAGGGAGAAGGAGAACGGCACAAGGTTACCTTCCACAATCTCCTACTACAGAGGTGTTGTGAGAATCCTTGCCTGGGAAGACAAAAGTGGTGCCCATGAGCTCATCGGGTTCATTTACAGAGTGCAGGTGAGGTGTTATACACGGTGTATGGGAGACCCCAAAGCAACCCTGGAAAGTCTTCACCCAGCACGGATGACAGCTTCCCCACGGCCACGCGGAGGGCCCTCGGTTATGACAGAACTTCTGGAAATCTCCAGGCACACAATTACTTACAGAGGGCTGAGAGGGGTGGCTGGAATCCCAGGGGAGGCGCCATCAACCTTCCCCACCCTCTCCTCTTAGAGAATATCATCAGCCTACAGACCCACTCCTGATGGGCTCTCACAAGCAAGCTTGCTGACCTGAGAAAGATGTCAGCCATTTCTACACTAGAAGGCTCACCCAGAGGTCCAGGGCTGTCTGCGTCCTTCTCCAGGGATCGGGTCACCACCAGGCTCTTCCTAAGGGTGTACAATCTTCCCAGAAGGCCTTTCTGTTACTCCCATTGCCCCATGGTCTTACAAGTCCCAACCCTTGGCAGTGCCAGGAGGGCAAGATGAAGAAATGTGGGGAATTTGCTTCAAGGATGACAACAATGTGGCAGAAACTGAGCTTTGTTATGTGCACTGGGACCAAAGGGCCGGGTGGAATGAGACCTCTGTGCTCTCACTAAGGCTGGACACAGAGGCCTGTGTCAGGTGCTTACACACATGGGCATCTGCTCCAGGAACGAAACTGGTGACTTCTCCCAAGGCTGTGGTGTCCTTCCCCACCCCCCAAGTCAAGTGAGCTATGAGCATCCCACTCTTTAACTGCATGGAAGGTTCCTTGGCGTAGTCCAGGCACCTTCTGTCTCCCTGTAGAGTTCTATGCAATGTCTCACCCAGGAGCTGGTGGAGACAACTTCCTGGGACCGGCCTGAGTTCATAAGACAGGGCCTTCCTGGAGACTCAACTTACCCTCTAGGCTTGGGAGCAGAGGGCAGGTTTGCAAACCTCTTGGAAGCTTGGGCTGCCTGATGTTGGAAGTCAGCAGTAAGGGGCCCAGGAAGTACCTGGGGAAAGAGGAGGAGGGACCCTCAGAGGAGGGGTAATAACTGGTTCTACAGCTTGGCAGTTGACTTGTGGCTTTGGTGAGATAAAAACTAGGAGTATGTATTCTCTGGCCCAATAGAGTCTATGGGGCTCGCAAGTTTTATTTATTTAAACATGTTACTGTGTGTGTGTGTGTGTGTGTGTGTGTGTGTGTGTGTGTGTGTGTGTGAGAGAGAGAGAGAGAGAGAGAGAGAGAGAGAGAGAGAGAGAGCAAGCATGTGTGTGAAGGTCGGAGAACAACTATGGGAGTCAGTTCTCTCCTTCCACCCTATGGGGTGTGGGATCAATCATTTCAGGCTATCAGGCTTGGTGGCAAGTGCCCATACCTGCTGGCTGAGCCATCTCACTGGCCGCGTGTTTGATACCCCAAACCCCAAAACAGAAGGAAGGAGTCATGACCCAGAGAGAGGTAGACCAGAGGAACAAGGGCATGTGATCTCAGCTGTCACCTTCAGGAACCTGGGGCCTGGCTTAGTGCCCAACCCCAGCCTCCCCGACAGGCCCAGTTTCACCTGGGCCTGTCACCAGCATAGGGCGCTTCCTTTTAGCAGGTGGACTACTATGCTGGTGACTGGGTGCGAGCTGCCCTCAAGCTGGGCTGGGCTCTGTCTGCCCCACTCCTGCATGTTGCCTCCTATATACCCTTTGTGCCCCCCGCTATGGCTGTGGGGTTCACTTCAGTGTCTCCCCACTGTCTGCCTCACCTCTCGAAGAGACTGTAAGGTAAGTGGCATCGGGGTTCCCATAGCCCCTTGCAGAGGCTATCGCCAGTTGGAGTCACAGTACTAAACACAGAGGGGACATGTTCCCCCTGCTCCCTTGTCCTTGGTGGTTTGGGTGACAGCCATCCGGGGGAGACTGGATGGGTGTCTTTGTGTATCACTTGGAATCACCTGAGCTCTTGGACAGATCCCTCCTTTTGCCTGTATTGTGGCCTGGGAAGCGGGTACACTCCTCACTTGCAGGTGGTAAAACGGAGATCCAGGCTCTCCTTGTGAAGAGCTCCAGTCAGAGCCAGGGGCGGGGGGCGATGTGGGCCTCAGAAGCAGCCTGTTGGCTTGTCTTTCCATGTCCCTGATGCAGCTTCCACGGGCTGGGCATTTGCAGGAGGTGGAAAGGCCTGGGAGACATCTTCTTTTCTTGCTGGGGCATTTTGTGATGTCTGCTGCCTTTTAATTTCCTGCGTCCTCTGAGGAAGCCGATGTACCAATCCCCTCAGCATGTCCCCTCAGCTTGGGGACAGTGGCCTTGAATGCCAGCCCACCCTCTACCTCCACTTGCTGAGCTGAGTTTCTTGGGGGGTTGGCAGCCCAAACCGGGAGGCTGCTGTCCAGGAGGTCTGCCGCCTGCCCAGGTGCGGCCTGGCTTCACAAAAGCTGGCGGCCCCTCCTCTTCCCCAGGCAGGTCTAGATTTCAATAGGTTGAATAGGATGTACTTGAAAAAGGGTTTCCAGCTGGCTAAATTTAGGGCCAGGGAAGAGGTCCAATTCGCAGACGCTGGCTGGCGGTGCGCCCGCACACAACCTCTTGCAGGGGGAGCAAACATTTCCAGGTTCATTCTCGCCTCTCGGTATTCCCCCCCCCCCCCGCCCCCTTTGAGTTAGGCAAATGAATGCTGATGGTGTGTTGGCGGGAGAGGCATTGCTGGGAGGATTTAAAATAGCCCATTTCAGTTGGGTGATTGCCAGCTCAAGTCGGCCAGGACCCAGCTGATGCCTGCCGGGGGCAGCCTCTCTTACTGGAGTCAGCCTCAGCCTCGTGCCAGCCACCACCCAGCACCCTGCACCTCTTGCCCGTGGCTGTGGTCAGCTCTCCAGAGCCCTTGGTCAGCCCCATGCCTCGTTTGCACCATCATAGACAGTATCGGGTCTCACCCCCCCCCCCCGTTAGGCCTGGGACAAGGTCCTGGGAGATAGGAGGCAGCCTTAGGCATGACACTAGATGGCTTAGCCTGACAGGAGTGCCATCCCTGAGAAGTGCTGGCCCTGTCATGCTGGGCCTCCATCATGGGGCTAGACCAAGGGTGTCCTGAACTGTGGTAGAGGGAGGGCTTTGGGAATGTACACCAGAAGCAAGCCCTGATACTTCTCAGGGTGTGTGTGTGTGGTCTGTGTGCAAGGTATGTGTGTGTGTGTGCGTGCATGCGCGGAAGTGCGGTGTCTGTGCATGTATGTGTATGTGGTGTGTGTCAGTGTATGTGGTGTCTGTGTGTGGTCTCGGTGTGCTGTGTGTATGAATGGTATGTGTCTGTGTGTGAAGTATGTGTGTGCATAGTGTCTGTGCATGTATGCATATGTAGTATGTGTGTATGTATGAGTGTGTGTGCTGTGTGTGCTGTGTATGTATCTGCGGTATGAGTCTCTGTGAGGTATATGGGTGTATGTGTATGTATGTGTATGTGGTGTGTGTGGTGTCTGTGTGTGGTCTCTGTGTGCCGTGTGCATGTGTGGTATGTGTCTGTGTGTGAAGTATGTGTGTGCATAGTGTCTGTGCATGTATGCATATGTAGTATGTGTGAGTGTGTGTATGAGTGCGTGTGTTGTGTGTGTGCTGTGTATGCATGTGTGGCATATGTCTCTGTGTGAGGTATATGTGTGTGTGCGTGTGTGTGTGATGTCTGTGCATGTATGTATGTGGCGTGTGTGTGCACGCAGGCATGCATGTGTGTGTATGTGTGTGTTCATGCATGCATGTACATACATGCACATGAGGGGCTGTGGATCACACAGGAGATTTACATTTGATATGTCGTCAGTCTTCACATGACAGTGACTGAGTGTGCTGGAGTGTTGGGAAAATGAAGCCCCTACAAAATCCTCAGCAGGAGACGGTGACGTTCAGTGACTCCCAGAGTGGGACTTCTTGTTTCTCTCCTCTCCCTCTGTTCCTGCCTAGGCTACAACAGAAGAATAGCCATGTAGATCAGCATAATCAGCCCCAAGGGCTTGGGGTCCTGACTCTAGCACAAGCCTGCCCCCCAACCCCCGTGCTGATGGCTCCTTCTGCTCTGAGTGCAGGCTGCCTGAGCAGACAGCTGGGAGGCCAGAGCCCATGTCTCAGAACCACCTGTAGTGTTTGGCAGAACTCAGATGGGCTCAAACCAACGCCAAAGGATGTGGGTGACTGGCTGACTCTGGAGAACGCACTTAGGGTGTCAAGGCCATAAAGACCTGGGTGAGGTGGCCCCCAGTGACCTCAAAGCCTCATGTCCTAAAGGTCTCCCTACTTCCCAGCAACGCCAACCAGCCTTGTGTTGTAAGCCATGGGTGCTGTTACCGCGCAAAGCACCTTCTCACCCCGCCCCTTGCTAGCAGGACTGGGGTGCTCTTGGTTCTTGTAGCCTCACGTTCTTGTGCAGCCCCTGGGCGCCTGGGCTCAGGATCTTCTCCACAGATACACTGAGGGGCCCTCTGGAGTTCTGGGGGTACAGAGAAGGCCTGCATCTGAATTGGCAACCCTCTGGAGGAAGGGGAGGCAGATGTGGGATTCTTGGGGCTCACCTTACAGAGTTGACATAAGCATTGGGGAGCATGAACCAACCGATGGGGTACACAAGCCTGAGGCAGGAGGCCTGGCCTGTGTTAAATGGCACTGGCGATCCATCCGTCGGGGAAGCTGGCCCAGTAGTGAGGTGTAGAGGAGCTGCAACCCGAACAATATGAATCAACCGAACAATATGAATCAACCGGGAGCAAAGGGGAGCCCAACAAGAACAGCCAATAGAAACAGCGCTTCCTCTCAACGTGTTAATTAGGACTCACTAACTGCCAGCAAGCCCGCACAGCAGCCTGGGGAGGTGGCAGCCTCTGAGAAGCCTTTCAGAACCTTCTGCATGGCCCTGGAGACAAGACCCAGCTTCCATCTGCTGGGGCTTCGAGGAAGGCCTTCTGTGCAGCCTGCTCCAAGCCGTGTAGGCCCCTCCTCTCGGCTGTGGTATTTGTGGTTTCTGTGGGTGCAGGGATGTGATGTGGACGTGGCTGTCACCACATAAAATCAAAGAATGTTCAGGAAAGCGGGATTCTCGGCAGAGCCTGCAGGCTAAGCCCTCGCCGGACCCCAGCCATCAGACATGGGCGCGCTCTATTTCAAGGAGAAGCAAGGGGCGGTTTCTTTCAGCCCCAGCCCGTACTTTCAGTATTACCTGAGTATTAACTGTGCTTAAAGCAAAATAGGAACTCAACCTAGCCCGTTGGAGCCACCTATGACTATCAGGCGGTGCCTGCTGGGGGCTTTCAGGTAAGGAATTTGCCGAAGTCTGGCTATGGGAGGTGAGCAGAGCAGCCCATTGTGAGTTACTGTCCACTCAGTGATGGGTCAAGAATCTGATCGGTCCATTCCAGGGAGGGAGCGGTGCTTATGGGATTTGTTTCTGGGGTTTTCTGTGGGGAACATGAGGTTGTCTTTGGTTATCTTTCTTTGCCCACAGAGGCCCCTCCTCTTCCTCACCCCACGTCTCTGTGGGACTGGAGCGAGCACTCTCAGCTCGGGTGCTCCCTCCTCTAGAGACAACTGTGGGTGTCTGCCTGAGGGAGAAGGGGGGTAACAATTGGACTGACCCAGGTATCCCGGGAGTTAGACAGCGCTGCGCATGCTCCCGCAGAGCTAGCTCAGCACACTGCGCATGCTCCTACAGACATACGTCCCTGAGGCTGTGCCTGCTGGACTTCCAGGCCTGTGGGACTCCTTTCTCCCACCCAAGTGCAACTCACTTTCGTCCTAATGGAAGATCTGAATAACGCAATTCTAGTAGACACTAGTGGAGAGGTATATGTAAGTAGGATATAATATAGGTGGATTGGGACTGGCAAGATGGATTACCGGTAACAGTGCCTGCAGCCCAACTCTGCCGGTCTTGAGTTCGATTCCTACATTAGGTCCTAACCGTGAAAGGAATGTATGGACTCTCTGAAGTTATCCTCTGACCTACGTGTTTACGAACTCCCTCCCCCCATATTTCATTCACACACAACAAAAATAACTATTAAAAATTTTATCTTGGGGGCTGGAGAGATGGCTCAGTGGTTAAGAGCACTTAGCAGCTTTTCCAGAGGACCCGGGGTTCAATTTCCGGCACCCACATGGCAGCTCATAACTGTTTGTAACTCCTGTTCCAGGTATCTTACACTCTCACCCAGACGTATATGCAGGCGAAACACCAATGCACATAAAAAATAAATTAAAAAATTAAAAATTATTTTGGTTTTGAACTAAGCATTAGTGTGTGTGTGTGTGTGTGTGCGTGCGCGCGCGTGTCTATCTCTATGTGTGTTTTGTGTATCTGTATGTGTCCATGTCTCTGTGTGTGTGTCTGTGTGTGTGTGTGTATGTGCATGTGTGTGCATGTCTATGTAAGTTTGTGTGTCTGTCTCTGTGTATGTTTTGTGAGTCTGTATGTTTGCATGTCTGTGTCTGTGTGTCTGTGTGTGTAAATGTGTGTCTGTGTGTATGTGCATGTGTGTGCATGTCTATGTCAGTTCCTGTGTCTGTGCATTTTGTGTGTATGTATGTCTGACTGTGTGTGTGTGTGTGTGTGTGTGTGTGTGTGTGTGTGTGTTATGCCACATGAGTCTAAGTGGCAGAGGAGTCCAGAGGTGTCGGGTCCCCTGGAACTGGAATTGTAAGAGGCTGGGTGCTGGGCAGCCGACTGTGCTCTCCCAGGCTGTGCTCCTCTGTGCCAAGGGGTCAGCAGCCATGCCCTCTGCTCAGGCTCCAGTGCTCAGGTCTCTCACCCTCAGGCCACATGTGGACACTTGCAGGTATTTGTGGTGACCTCAGTCCCTATGTTAGTGGTACCATGTGTAACTTTTCCCAAGGACTGGGGCTGCACCCCAGCCAGCCGGGCCTGGAGCGGGATGGAACCGAGGAGCTGATGGGTAGCCTCCTTAGCCCCAGGCTGGGTTTGGACACCGAGACTCAGGCTTGTCCAGGACCCTAGCGTCTCCCACTCGTGGCTATGTCCACTGGCCTTTAGGCTCACTTGTGACTCAGGCTTCTCTACCTGCATATGTGTGACCCTGTGGATGCCAGCAACACACCAGTATTTCCCAGACCCTGAGGGGGCCGGTGCAGCTGTCCTGGCTGGGAGAAATTGTCATTTATGGGCGTTTTATCCCCAAGGGGTCCACTTTAGGACTGGCTAGAAGAAGGGAACTGTGGTTATGGACTGGGCTCTCTGCCTCTGGGATCCCACTCTATTCCCTCCTGAGGCAGGAGAACACCACAGGGGTGGGGGCAGGTGAAGCTTGTGGTGAAAACTCAGAGACAAAAACACTTTTCTTTTTCTTTCTTCCCTACTGGGAGGACCCCTGCAGCCACCTGCTTTTCCTCCCAGAATGCATTAGCATGCAAGGACTTCAATGCGGGGCCTGTGTGCACAGGGCAGGTAGCCACCTTGTAGGAAAGCATGAACACTTGGGAAAGACCTCTACTCTCCCATGGCTAATGTGATTCAGTGGCCGCAGCCAGATGATGGTGTGTGTATGTGTCTGTCAGTGTGTGCAGTATGTGTATTGTGTATGTAAGTGAATGTCTGTACCATATGTGTGTAATAATATGTGTATGTATATGTGTGTGTGTTGTGTACATGCATTACGTATGTGTGGTGTGTTTATGTGTTATATGTGCGTGTGTGTGTTGTGTGCATGTGCTATATATGCACACTGTATGTATGTGTGTATTTTGTGCACATGTGCTATATATGTGTGCTGTGTGTACATGTGGGTATACTGGATACATGTGGTGTGCTTGTGTGTGTGTGTGTGTGTGTGTGTGTGTGTGTGTGTGTGTGTGTACCTGTGTGTCTCCCATAGTTTCTCAGACAGCAGTGGTACAGCTGGTTGGGGCAAGCATGATCTGTGGCAGGCCAGTGGCTGGGTGCATACCCTTAGCCAGTTCTTGGTAGCTTTTATCTGCCCGGTTCTCTCCTTGTTCACAGTCCTGATGCTAGTTGTCACCAGCACTTACGTGTCTCAGGAACTGCCCGGGAATGTTCTGTATGCAATGATGGCAGTGGTCACCTCCAGCACGGCCTTCTCCTGGGAGGGGGCTGTTCCCACTGGAGCCGATTGGAGCTGTGAATGGCAGCTGAGATTGAACTCGAGATCCCTAGGTGCATTTGGGCTAATGGGATTTACTCTTAAGTGCGAGCCAGGCAGGTGCCGCTGCTGGTGGGTCCCTGGAGCAGGAAGCTGCTGTCTGAGGGGAGGTTACCACCCAGTCTGTGTGGAGGTTGGGAGACAGCTGCCTCCTGGGGGCCTCACTGATTTCCTCCAAACTGCCCTTATGAGCCTGGCTCAGAGATCAGTTCCTCAGTCTGGCCCGCCCACCCACAGGCCTGAGCCATGCCTGGGGTAGGTGACAAGAAAGCAAGCCTGGATGTGGAAGAACTCCGAAAGCAGGTGCTGAGGAGTGATAGGGGACGTGAGAGGATCACAGCAGTGGTAGTGGCCCTCGGTGGGCTCTGCAACCTGGCTTTAGTTTGCAGTGTGTATGATCACAACCTCACTCTTGCTCCTTCCTGACTCAATACAGAGACTTCAAACCTCATGTTTAGGCCCTGGCAGTAATACATGTTTGTCAAGTGACTAAGTGAACTCTGGTGTGGCCACACTAGGCTTCCATGTTGTGTCCTGTCACCGTCTGACCCTTGCCCTGAGTCTTCTTGGTCCAGGACCTCTAGGTGGGATTGGACCTGCTTATCCCATGATTAACATCCTATGCATCCTTCAAAATCTCCTGTCAGTTCCTCATTTCCTCTGGGGAACCATCTATTGCAGGTAGCTGAGAGCCTTCCTTTGGGTTCTGGAACCCACGGCATCTGGAACTTTCTGTTGTCATGGCCCTCAGTGCTCCAGGCTTCTCTCTCTGGCCAGGGCTGACTCTGATTTCTGCACCTGATGTGCTTGGCCTAAGTTGTCTGACAGGGCACTGACTTCAGAGGTTAAAGGACAGCCGTGGTGAGGGTGTGGTCGGGTGTGGGTGTGGTCAGGTGTGGTCAGGTGTGGGTGCTCAGCGCCCTCCCTCCACCCCAGTGCTCCCTCTCCTCTGTGAGCAGGCAGAGCTTTGAGATAGCCTGTGGTCTTTCCCAGACCTCCTGGTGAAGGGCAGGCCAGCCCCGTGTCCACATTCAGGGATCTGGAGTCAACTTTGGTACTGACTTCAGCCAGGAGGCTGTGGTGGGCCAGCTTTCCTCATTGCCTTTGGTAGCCCCCATACCAATTTGGATCTCAAGGCTTTATTCCACTAGGGAGAGGCAGTCTGCCTAGAGAGCTGCTCCAGGCTGAGCGTGGGTGAAGCAGGGCACCAGGATGGGAGGAACAGGCACCTAAGAGGCAGGTTACATATCTGGTTATGAACTTTCCAGGGGAGGGCTCTGGGGCTGGTGGAGTCAGGCAGGACATCATCAAAGGCCAGCTTAGTGACAGACAGGAGGCAGAGCAGCTTCTGGGAGGGGGAAGGCCTGAGAGCTGTCTAGAGACCTTTGCTGGGTCAGGAGAAGAGAAAGCGGCCTGGGAGTGGCAGGGGCAGCCAGTGCTAGCAAGTGCTGGATGTGCTGTTGCAGCTCCTGGGCTAGAGATGTGCCTCCTGGCTGCTGTGCTCCAGCAAGCTCAGGTGCTCCACCAGGCTCAGGTTCTCCTTGCTCCTCAGATACTCTACCAACCTCAGGTGCTCTTCCCTGCTCAGATACTCCACTAGCCTCAGGTACTCTTCCCTGCTCAGATACTCCACTAGCCTCAGGTGCTCCACCAGGCTCAGGTACTCCTTCAAGCTCACAGGCTCCTATAAGCTCAGGTGCTCCCTGCTGCTCAAGTGCTCCTCCATGCTCAGGCACCAGGAGGAGGGCAATCACGGTGACATCCTGAAGTGAATCTGTCTGTCTGTATGTCTGTCTGTTTTCTGCTCTCTCCGTCAGGTGTCCTTTTAGCCTAGGTCTGTAGCTAGCTTCTCAGGCTTTTGTGCTCTCCATCTTGCCTGGGCCTAGATGTCACCTGTAAGACTGCACAGTGCCTCCTCTCCTGGCTTCTGGATCCTCCCTCCCGGTCATACTTCCTGCCACTAAGGTGACATATCTAGGCTGGGAACCTGCTCGAGTGCCTGTCTGCGTGCCACTAGCTGCTGCAGGTAGACCAGGCTGGTGGGCCCCTGCTGCCTGTCTCGGTTCCTGCACACGGTTACTTGACTTTTGCCTTTGCTCTAGCTGTATGCTCGACCTGAGTGTCCTTCCTATTCCCCTGCACACGGCCATGAGAGCCCATTCCTGTAACCGGCCTCATGCTCCCTCAGTCTCTGGTTAGGCTGGGCCTCCTGGGACCCCTGGTCATCAGCTGGGATGCTTCTGCTTTGTCTGCTGATCCCCTTTGTCTGCTTAGCATCCCAAGGCCTCAGATTATTGCCTCTCTCTCTCTCTCTCTCTTGAGATTAGATGTCATGTGGCCTAGACTGGCCTCGAAGTCATATAGCTGAGGACAGCCTTCACTCCTGATCTTCCTGGAGTGCTGGGGCAGCAGGAGCGACACCATCGGGGTCACCACATCCCTGGGGATCGAACCCAGGGCTTCCTACACGCTAGGCATGCCCTTTACCAGCTGAACTCCACCCCAGTACCACGGGCTGTTTCATGCTTCCTGCACCACCAGCTTTTGATGCCCAGAGGCTCTCGAGGGAGGCCGGCTGTCCTGACCTGGCAGGCTGCTCACAGCCATTGCTGGGAAGTCAGAATGTGTGGCTGTGTCTGGCTGCAGTGTCAGTCGTGCCAGCTTTGTCTGTCATGGTGGGTATGAGAGTTTGTCCAAGCCCTGGGCTTCTCTCTGCATCCATGCCTGGTTTCAGTGAACTAATATGGCTATGACTTTCTCAGCTTGCTTTCTTATACTACCCAGGACTACCTGCACAGGGGTGGTACCGCCCGCACTGATCTGGGCCCTCAATTGTTAGTCGAGAAAATGCCCCCAGGCCAATCTAACAGAGGCATTTTCTCAGTTGAGGTTTCATCGCTCCAGATATGTCAGAGTTGTGTCAACTTGATAAATGCCGAATAGCACATGGTCCAGTATGCGCTTAGCGTGTACTTCAGAACAGTGACATGGGTTAGGGTGTAGCTTGCCTTCCTTGTGTTAAGCTCACACACACTCACACACACACATGCATGCAAACATGCATACATACAGACATACATGTATCCCCCCACACAGACACACATACATGTACCCACCAGATACACATATATTTACCCCCACATAGAGACACAACATACATGTACCTCCACACACAGACATAGTGTACCCCCTCACAGACATACATATATACCCCACACAGACACATCCACATGTACCTTCACACATAGACACATTACTTGTACCCCCCAGACATATATACATGTAACCCCACATACAGACACACATACATGTACTTCCACACACAACACACATACATGTCTTCCCACATATAGACACACATGTATGTACCCCCAATAGACACAGATGCATGTACCCCCACATACAGACATACCCCTATACACAGACACACATACATGTGACCCCCCACACACATATGCATGCACACAAAGAAGGTAAAATTTTGCCATGTATATATTTTGCTAAAATTATAAGCGAAAGAAGCATGAGTTCAAGCCTTTTTGCGTGCTCTTTCCACTCAGGCAGTGGCATTTCTGGCAGTGTGTCAGCCCTCGGAGGCCATGTTCAGGATCAGGACCTGCCTTACTTTCTCAGGCCTCAGCCTTCTTGGGATTTGTATTTCTTGTCTGTGTCTCCCCAGCTTCCATCCAGCAGCAAGGCAAGGCGTTCAGGAATGTTACCCTGTTCTCTGCTAGTCCAGACAGACAAAGATATTTGGGGAATGGGTGCAGTCACCTTCTCCTAGGCCTCAGACTGGAGGTGCGTGTGCCTGGAGGAGTGTTTCCTACAGTTGGACGGCTGAGAGGTGCTGTGTATCTGAGAGACTTGTCGATTCCAGACAGACCCAGAGCTCTGGAGACATGAGTGAGCAGGCAAGGGATGAGAAAAGGGTAACCTGGGGCATGGGGAGTTGCAAGTGCCCGGGTTGGGGAGGAGATGGCACCTACTCACCATCCTTGCTTCTCAGAAGTCCTTAGCGAGGTCTGACACTCCCCCTCCCTCTCCACAGAGCGCCTGGGCTGGCTTCATCAGGGGGACAGAGAGGAAAGGCTCTCTAAGTGAAAAGAGACCCTTTAGCTGCAGTAAGAGGCTGGGACCTGATGAGAGGCGACGGATTCAATCTTCCCTGCATCAGTCACCTGGGACTCCATCAGACGCAAACCGATTAGGAAAATTCTCATTGAAAGCCTCGAGAATAATGGCCCGAATCATAGAAAACATTTGGCCTGGAGGGAGGCGGAAATCCCATTTTCACCTAAGCCGCAGTCTTTAGGGATCCCCCACCCCCACCCCGTGTTTGATAACCTTACCTCCTCCCCAAGACCGATCATTAGACTAATTAGTGGCTAATCAATGTTTAATTAAAACCTAGCCATCAGTTACAGGAAGTGCTGTGGCAACTGGAGAATAAAAAAACGCATTGCAGGAGGGACCTAGCTTCCCCAAGTGGGGCAGGTACCCGCCTGAGAGAATGCTCCTTTCTTGTCCCTACCCTCTCTGCTCATTCCTCACCGGAGGTCTGGAGGTTTGGAGCCAGCACAAAGAGCTAGCTGGTGCATCACTTTTCCTGCCCCGTTCTCCACCCGCCCCATGAAGGTTTTCTCCACTATTCTGCTATGGTGACTCTTCTCATGTACCCCCCACCCCCAATGGATTACACTTTTCCCCTGTGGATCCCTTCCTGGGTCTCCACGTGGTGAGGGGAGAGACATAAGCTGTCTGAGCCAGGTGCACAGAAGACTTGGATGTGACAATCCCTGCTCTGGAGCAAGTTGGCAAGGGGCTTTGAGTAGTCACAGTCACACCAGTCACACCAGCAGGCCTCTTTTAGTCTCCCCTTTGACTTCCAACCTGGGCCGGTTTTTTTTGTTTTGTTTTGTTTTGTTTTGTTTTTTGTTTTGTTTTTTTTTGTTTGTTTTGTTTTGTTTTGTTTTTTGTCTAACAGCCTGACAGAGAAGCAAGCTAGTTTTGCTTGGGAGGAGGAAACTCAAGTGAGAGGGACCTCCATTCGCTGAGCCTGTAGCTATGTCCAAGGGACATTTTCTTCACTGTCAGCCTAGCCCGCTGTCTCAAAACACAAGGTGGACATCTCCTGAGCAAAGACACCAGGAGTTGACCTCTGGTGACCACATGAATGCCCACACAACACACACACACACACACACACACACACACACACACACACACACACACACACACACACGCAATACAGGGATTGTTTTCTCTTAAGCAACAAGGGCCCACGTAGACTGAGGGAGGCTACGGGTGAGTTGGACTCACACCCTCCCCTCGCTGCCCATCACTGGGTACAGGTCACACAGTGCTGAGACAGCTTTCTCTGATGCTTGCCTGATCCTGAAGTCAGAGCTCTGTGGAAACAGCACAAGGACCTCCCCTCTCCCTCAGCTCCTGCCCAGGCTGCAACAGAGAATAATATCCTCCCTGGACCAGCACAGATCTTCTTCTAGTCCCAGAAAACCATCCCCGTGTACAATCTCGTCACCCAGGTCCCACCTGAGCTCCTGGCAGCCTCTGGAGAGGAGCCTGGGGGGAGCTTCAGGTAAGAGGTAGGGTAGATGGGGAATGTTGTTTGGAGGTGTCTGTATGGAGGGGGTGTCCAGAGAGACATACACATAGAGACAGAGAGGAGGGGGGTGGGAACACATGAGAACAGGAAAGAGGAAGTAGAGGACATGAGGACTCTCAGTCCCCTTCTAGGTCCTTCTCCTGTTTAGGAGCACCACGAACCCTTCCCTTTTATGGTAGTGAACTCTCCCAGACTTTAAAAACCACCCATAGAGTGAGTCCCACACAGCCTGTGCCGGACCCCAAAGCCAGAGGTCCGTTTCATTGACTGTGGTTTATGAGCAAGCACATGATGTTCCCACCTTTCCCTCCCTGAACAGCAGCAGCAAGTCGTAGGGGCACGGGGTTTCTCTCCTGGATATTCTGTCCAGCTTTCCCTCTGGGCTTAAGAGGCTTAAGATTTCTTTTAGGAGTCAAGGACGTGTGCCGGGTGGGGCTCAGCGGTGGTGTCTGCTAGGTCTGTGGGAGATGCTGGTTTCCATGCCAGCGTGAAAAGAAGACAGGTAGCGTGGTAGCCCCTGGGGTTCTTAATGGCAGCTGCCGTGCCCCAGGTGACCCCTTCCTCACACACTGATGTTGGGTGCTCAAAGAGGCCGGCTCCCCACATTACGTGTGTCATGAAGCCAGGGACAGTTACTGAGTATGGCTGGGACCTCAATCGACTGCTAAGAGTGGGGGTGGGAAGGCTACTTGGAGATTCAGACCCTGGATGATCTGCCTCCCGGTTGGGTGTTGTAGAAGGCTAACCCTCTGAGAAAAACAGGTACTGTCTCCATCAAATTAGGTGTTTCTTTTTGCAACCGTGAATCATTATGGGGTCTGTGGATGGTTGAGATTCCCCCAGAGAAGGTGGAGACAGGTAGGGTCATTGGATCTTCACCTGAGATTCCGGTTGGTCCTTCCAGGAACTAATATGGCAATTCTGTCCTAATTGCACATGGTCTTGGATGTGTGTGTGTGTGTGTGTGTGTGTGTGTGTGTGTGTGAGAGAAAGAGAGAGAGAGAGAGAGAGAGAGAGAGAGAGAGAGAGAGAGAGAGAGAGAGAGAGGATAGGCTGGGAAAAGTCAACAGAAAGGAGCTTCATCTATGTGGCTTCTGGGAAGCCATCATCTATGCTGTGCCTGGTTTAGGGTAACGCTGGCTACAGCCTGTATTCCTTGACTCTGATCTGCATATAAGCCCAATAAATTCATTGTTTCCCAGGGTAGACTTGTGAATAATCATACAGTGGGATCTTACAAGGAAGAGTACAATAGTTGTAAGTGTCCTGCTCTTGTTTCTGTTGCTGTGGAAACGCCATGGTCGTATGATTTGGGGGAAGAGAGGGTTTATTTCATTTTACAGGTTACATCACTGAGGGAACTCGAAGCAGAAGCTTGAAGCAGAAACCACGGAAAATCTCTGTCAATTGACTTGCTCCCACACTCATGCTCAGGAGCTTCCTATACAGATACCTACAGATGGAGCCACTCGCACTGGGAGGGGCCACCCGCAGTGGGAGGGAGCATCCACAGTGGGAGGGGCACCCACAGTGGGAGGGAGCATCCACAGTGGGAGGGAGCATCCACAGTGGGAGGGGCCATCCATAGTGGGAGGAGCCACCCACAGTCGGTGGGGGGGGCATCCACAGTGGGAGGGGTCACCCACATCAACCAACAATCAAAGATCCACAGACACATTCACAGGCCAATCTGATGGAGGCAATTCTTCAGCCGAGGTTCTTTCCAGGTGTGTCAGGTTGACCACTAAGAACAGCCAACAGAGCAAGGATGGCCTCTCAATTCCCTGTGCTATAGACCTGCTCCCTCACCCCTACCTCCCCTTCCCCAGCCTCCTTCCCTCTTCCCTTCCCAATCCATTTAGGCTTAAACACGCCTTTCTTAGGTTTTCTCTGCCTGCCCTGGGGAAATACCACTGAAGCAGCGGGCAGAGGGAATGCATGATGTCTGTCTGCTCTTGGACATAAAATTTTATCAGAACAGAGATCTGTCCATTCATTTACTTATTATCACTGGCTGCTTGGAGATAAAAGGGCAGGGCTGGGAAGTTGACAGACAAGACAGGATGGCTCCCTTTGTCCAACCTACTTATTTCTTGTGCGCGACCTTCACAGTTTGCCTGAGCCCAAGACTATTAGCTACTTGGGTTCAGGGAGCTGTGCTGAGATCAACGAGTTGGATGGTTTGTGTAGGGACTCTGGAAGAGGGGGGACAGCTTGCCTGTGGGTGCCTCTTGGGCTTCTGGGAGGTAAAGGATTCTTCTGAGATCTTTTGAGAAAGGTTGAGAAGGAGCTGAGGCAAATGGGGCATGGGTGGAGAAAGCCAGAGAAGCTGCCCTGGTGCTCTGTACCTGTGTGGGGTTACACAGTTCCAGCTAAGTCAGGTGGAAGACTTGAGGACAGATTTGGCAGTTCCATCAATGGTCCATTCCTGAGATCAGTCTCTGCTGATTTGTGGACATCTCTTAACTCCATGATACCCGATGCTCATATGTTTCTCCAGTCCTTAGTCCCACTGCTGTGGCTGCACAGGTTACCTCTCAGGGCTCTCCTGGAAATCTCATCCATCACAATGAATGCAGTAGGCACAGCTGCCCCTCAGTGTATCCTGTGGAACCTGGGCAGCATTATGTTTTCCCTGTGGCCAACTCAGGATCTGTGGACGCCTTCTCAGGCTGAAGGGTAGCCAGGGTCTGGGGTGTCTTCTCTTGTGTATCTGTAGCTTCACTGAGATCCGGTTCCTGAGCCACGTGCTGTGGTCTAGACATCAGTGTCCCTCCTCCGCGTGTTGAAATCCTCATTCCTAAGAGGGTGACTATGGGGTCACAAGGGTAGATTCCTCGAGAAAAGGATTAGGGTCCATTACAGGATGCCCAAGAACAGAGTGTGGTGGTGTTGTCTGTCTGCAATGCCAGCTTTAGGAGGGTCTTGAGTTCAAGGTCATCCTGAGCTACATAGGAAAACCTGTCTACAAACAAAAAAAGCAAGGGGATAGCTCAGTGGCAGAACTCTCTCTCTCTCTCTCTCTCTCTCTCTCTCTCTCTCTCTCTCTCTGTGTCTCCCCCTCCCCTTTCCCCTCCTCCTCCCCTTCCCCTCTCAATTGTGTAAGTGTAAATGTACATACATGTGGTATTCACACCCGTGTCCATGGAGGCCAAAGAAGGATGCTGAGAGCCTGTTTTACCACTTTCTGCCTTATTCAGTTGAAACGAGGTCTCTCACTGAGCCTAGCATGAGGTTGAGGTTGGCAGCCAGGAAGCCCGAGTGATCTCTGTACCTACCAACAGTGGTTACAGGTGAGTATGTAGCCGTGCCTGACTTTTTACATGGGTGTGGGAATTTGAACTCAGGTCCTTTGTTTGCACAAGCGTTATGCTCTCAGCTCACTGAACCATCCTCAGTGGCAGAAATCTTACCTGGCATAGGCAAGGCCATGAGTCCCATTCCCAAATTAAAACAGCCCTCTGGGAGCACAAGTGCCTTCAAGTGTTCCCCAGAGCCCGGAAGAGCCCCTGATAGCTCTTTGATCCACCCACAGTTTGAGATGTGAGGGGGGTGCTGTCCAGAAGGAGCCCCACTCCCCTTGACCTTGGACTTTGGCTCCCAGACCCCATGAAATACAATTGTTTATAACTCACATAGTCTGTGGCGTTTTGTTCTAGGAGCCTGAAGGACAAAGTCTTCACAGGATTCTCCCCTGAACATGCCTGACACCAAGCCACCATCTGCAGTGTCAGCACTGGATTGGTGCTTTTACTTTCGCGCCCTGGTCCCGGAGGTCACTCTTCTTTCTGTCTTTGCGGCTTTCCCTGGGCTGGACTCTTCTGGCACGAGGAGCCATGCAGTCCTTGGTCTTGTACCTGGCTTTCCTTACTTAGTGTGAGGATTTGAGGTTCACCCGTGGTTTTAAGGAGGGCAATGCCACATTCCTTTTTATGACTGAATAACATCCCTTTGGGGTGTCCTATCATGACCAATAACTTTCAAGCATTACCCGTTGGGATCCTCGATAATTTAAAACAGGAAAATATACATGTATTTTTTTTTCCTGCGAAGGGCCGGACAGCAAATGATTTTAGCTTCACAGGTCGCACACACCCTGCAACTGTTCAACTTCATGTTGTAGCGCAAACCACTTAGCAAGTGAGTGAGGGAGACACAGTAGCGTTGAGTTCTGGAACTCCATTGATAGGTAGAGGGTTGCTGCGGTGATCTTTGGGCCATCATTGTGGACACGTAGGTTAAAGGATTCACTAACAGATGTTTAAACCTCCTGCCCTCGGCACATGTCATGTGACCTGTATCCGCAGCTCACGTTTGGCTCAGGCCACCACAGCTTACATTTGTTTACTCGGGTGCTTCTCTGTAACAGTCACTGCCCTTTCTGTTTATCCTGGAGTTAGTAATGGCTTAGGATTTAACACACCTAATGTAACATATGCAACTTCGAGCGAGGTCAAATCTTACTGGTCTCTTTTCTCCCTTTAGCAGGTGCTTTGAGATGCCCTGAGGTCCTCAGGTAGGGGCCCCTGGCACCCTCAGTCTGCACCCCCAGGCTGCTATTTTCTCCAGCAGTTTCAACTTCTTTCTCATGGTCAGCCTTCCTTGGCGGCTTGACTGGATCTGAATCAAGCAGCAGACACACCAGAAAGGTTTACCTGAGGGGAAAGACCCTCCCTAAGACCTCAAGGGATTGGAGAACGCTGCTGCTGTTTCTGCTTGCTGTCTTCGCTCCTTCCTGGAGAAGTGTACCTGTGCTGTACTCCCCATGCCCACTCCCTGCCCAGCTGTAGCTGCTGGCATCAGAACCTAGCCCCCAGTATGGACCAGTGTCTCTCCAGAAACCCTCACCCCACCTTCACGCCAAACCAGTATTGCAGAGGCACCCAGCCTCATGCACTGAATAGTTATGGAGGTCTCAGCCACCACTCCAGTGTGAAGGCAGCCATGAAGGTTCTGCTCCTCTAGAGAACCCTGGCTGAGACACTCTCTAATATTGTTTTAAAGTTGCTTTAGTTTTGGGGTTCACCATGGGGCTCAGAAGAGGGAGTCAAGATCCCCTAGAATTGGAGTTACAGAGGTAGTGAGCTGCTATGTGGGTGCTAGGACTTGAACTTGGGTCCTCTGGAAGAGCAGCCGGTGCTTTTAACCACTGAGCCATCTCTCTACCCTCGGTCTCTAGTCTTAGTGCAGCGTGTTCTCTGAAATTTCCTGGGATTACTCTCCTGTCATTTCGGTTCAGGCGACTATGTTTGAACTAATTCTGCCCACACTCCTGCAGCACTTGCCCACTAGATCCAGATCTGCTTCCTGTTGAAGACAGGTTCAGAGCCATCCAGATTTTGAGTCAAGCTGTTTTTTCTGCCCAGAAGCTTCTGTTTTGGGGGTTCTGTTCTTGGAGTCATCATCTCAGGGATGACTTGGATGTGTCTTTGTCGACAGGGTTCCTGTGCTGGAGGCTTGGTCCCCAGTGTGACTGTGTGGAGGTGACTGAGGTGTTGGGGTCACGACTCTAAGGTATCATAGTTCCTCCGGGAATCTGGTTACTTTGTTTTCCTGCTCTCCGGCTCCCTCCGGATCTCTTCTGAGGTATCCCGGGTGGTGTCCCCCACCCCCCACCCCCTGGTTACTTTGTTGCCCTGCTCTTCAGTTCCTGGTTCTTAACCTGGCCTCCTTTGGCTTCTCCCTTGCTCACTCCCCTGCTTTGATTCCTTCTCCGTGAAGCGACATACTGAGGGCTTGGCTTCGAACTAAACCAACCTCTACTTCATAAAGTACCTAGCCTCCAGGGTTTTTGTTATTAAAACAATGGGGGTAAAACCCCAGTACTCTAAGCCCCTCTTTTCATTTTTGGAGGCAGGAGACTCATGCCCTTCAGTTGTAGGACATTTTCTGGTTCTTTCTCTGATAATTTTATCCTCTGTCTCGGTGCGCTTTCTGGAATGTCTATCTGTCAGATGTTGGACCTCCTGGCTCCATCGTCTAACTCTTTAATTAAAAAGAAAAACAAAACCCAATCCCTATTGTACACGTCTTTGCTTTTGTTCCATGTTCTGGGAACTTTCTCAAGTTTTCCTTTCCCCTCAATGCTTCTATTGACTTAAGTTTGCGATTGCATTTTTAGCTTTCCCAGCGTCCTCCTTCCAGTTTCATGGATGTGCCATCATTTCTGTGTGATGTTAATGATAGATTCTTTTTGAAGCCTTCTCCTCTCTGCAAAGCCACCCATGTCACCTATTAATTATTATGTCACAGATGTGACCTCCAAACGCAGCAGCTTAAGACAACAAATGGCTTTCTCTCCTGGTTTCCACGGCCAGGATCTGGCGGGGGGCAATGCGGGTGGCTCTGGTTCAGGGTCTCTTTGCAGCCAGCGTGTTAGCCAGGTTTGACGGGGACAAGGGATCTGCTTCCAAGCTCAGTCACTTGGTTGTTGGCAGGAGGCCTGGGTTCCTCGCCACATGCGCCTCTCCATATGGCTGCCTGACATGGAAGTTGGCGTCCCTCACAGGGAGCGATCTGAGTGGGGGGAGGGGCGAACCAAGACGGAAGCCGTGGCGTCTCTTGGAACTCTTGTCTCAGAGGGGCACATCGTCCTTACGCCCCCCAACCCCCGCCATGTACTTTTGGCCACACAGACAGCCCAGAGCCAGAAGCCCTGCTAGGCATGAATGTGGGTAGGCAGCCATCGAAGAGACTGGCCCCAGGGTGTTTTCTCCTGCTTGCTGCTCGTGCTGAAGGTTTTCCTCAAATATCCGGTCATCTGTCTGTCTCTCACGTTCAGGAGTGGTGTGCCAGGCTGACCTGAGGGAGAGCCTGGTGGTTGCTGACATCTGGCCTCTCCAAAGCTGACCCTGACATAGGATTTGAGGGTAGGCAGTTTACTTGGCAGTGGACAAGCATTCACAGGGACGGGGATGTGGGTCATGAAGGGCTCAGTGTATGGTACTTCAGTCATCTGATGCCTGGGTGGCAGTCAGTCGGCTCTGCAGCAACCTCTGAGTGACTCACATCTTATACCTCAGAGTTGCCCCACAGGTGGTGGTGGAGCCAGAGGGTGTGCCCCAATTGAACCCATTCATTGATTTGGGGGCAAATCCTGAGACCCTTTGCCAGAGAGCGGAGCAGCCATCTGAGATCTGAGGCAGTGCCTCTGGGTGGAGACAGGAGCCGAAGCTGAGGTGCGGATGTTACACAGAAGTGGCTTAGAGCCACCGTGACCGTGGGCTTCCTGCAGGTCAAAGGGCAGACATCTGCTCTGTGACATGTGTCGAGCTGTTTGTAGGTTTCTCACCCAGGGAAGATGTGTACTCGGATCACTGACCTGGGAGTGGCTACGGATCTGGTTTTGAGCTGGAGTTGGCAGGGAGAGTGGCAGGAGACTGCCGCCTTCGGCAAAGACTCCTGTTCATGCCTGCATTCAAATGCTGTGCTTGACCCCCAACTCTGTGAGGATGATATTAAGCACTGTACCCCAGAACCTGCTCGGGACCCCCACACCGTGCTGACTCTGGCAGCATCAGGAGGCTGGACCGGGTCACTCAGGTGATGGTGTGGTGGGAGAGGCTGGAGGTCTCTGGACTCCAGGGCATTGGTTGCTCCGCCCCACTCTAGGGTTGGGCTAGAGTGTTCTAAGGGCTTACGTGTTCCTTCAGGATGTGTATGACCCTGCAGGCAGGTGGCAGAGAGCTGACTTGGCCTGAGGTTCCCCAGCATCTGATGGTGGCGGTGTGAGAAGCGGCTATGTTTAGAAGTTGTGACTGTGTGTGAGTAGGTATTGGGCGTCCTCCCTGGCAGGTGCTTGCATTAACTAGAGACACAGGTTCCTCACTTGTCTCTGTACTGAGACCCAGTCCTGTCATGGCCAGAGAGCAATAAAGGACATTGAAGGTGTGTTGGCTCTTCCTGCTTGGCAACTTGACTACATCCGGAGTGAACTACAACCCAGAAGTGGAGGGCACACCTGTGATCCAGATCTTGAGGCTGGGAGACACAGGCCTCTGACTCGGATCTTGACATGGGATGACACACACACTTTTGATCCCAATCTTGAGGCACAGTGGCCATGAAAAGCTTAGGCCCAGGGAAGGTTGTACCCGCCTTTAATCCTAGCAGAGGCAAGCAGATCTCTGAGGTCAAGGTCAGCCTGGGAAAAGCAAGTTCCAAATCCAGGTGTTGGTGGCGCATACCTTTAGTCTGGGCCACTCTTCTGCTGGAGGCCTACATCAGGACATTGGAAGAAGGAAGACTCGCTCTCTTCACCTGCTCGCACTTACTTGACAGCACCTGTGTTAGAACCCAATTCTTCAGGATCCCAGCTTACACGGAAGACCAGCAGAAACACATAGCCTCATGGGACTGAACAACTACTAGGTTCTTGGACTTCCAATTCACACCTGCCCAGTGTTGGGTTAGTTGGCCTGCAGACTCTCAGTCATCACAATACATTCCCTTAATATAAAGAGACATTCCCTAAGTTCTGTGACTCTAGAGAACCCTGACTAACACAGGTGTTTGGAGGGAGAGGCTGGCCCCTGACTGGGACTGTTTTCTTCAAAGACATTGCTGTGGAAGTGTCAAGTGACTCCCTGGCAGGGGCTCAGGCTACCCATTCAGTCCGCAGTGCTGACTAAGCTCTCCTCTGTTGGGATTGTTTCTATGCCTCGCCCTGGGGGACACGTACTGGCCACCTGCTCTGTGGCTCATTCTAATGGAGGGAGATCACACAGACATGCATACACCCACAGAGCATACAGACACGCATACACCCACAGGTGCACACTCAGAGCACACAGACACACATACACCCACAGGTGCACACTCAGAGCACACAGACATGCATACACCCACAGGTGCACACTCAGAGCACACAGACATGCATACACCCACAGGTGCACACTCAGAGCACACAGACATGCATACACCTACAGGTGCACACTCAGAGCACACAGACACGCATACACCTACAGGTGCACACTCAGCACACAGACACGCATACACCCACAGGTGCACACTCAGAGCACACAGACACGCATAGAGCACACAGACACATACACCCACAGGTGCACACTCAGAGCACACAGACATGCATACACCCACAGGTGCACACTCAGAGCACACAGACATGCATACACCCACAGGTGCACACTCAGAGCACACAGACACGCATACACCCACAGGTGCACACTCAGAGCACACAGACACGCATACACCCACAGGTGCACACTCAGAGCACACAGACACGCATACACCCACAGGTGCACACTCAGAGCACACAGACACGCACACACCCACAGGTGCACACTCAGCACACAGACACGCATACACCCACAGGTGCACACTCAGAGCACACAGACATGCATACACCCACAGGTGCACACTCAGAGCACACAGACATGCATACACCCACAGGTGCACACTCAGAGCACACAGACACACATACACCCACAGGTACACACTCAGCACACAGACATGCATACACCCACAGGTGCACACTCAGAGCACACAGACATGCATATACCCACAGGTGCACACTCAGCACACAGACATGCATACACCCACAGGTACACACTCAGCACACAGACATGCATACACCTGCAGGTGCACACTGAACCCCAGCTGGTGAAACTGCCCATGGGAAAGAAAGCTGAGAAGAGGGTTCAGAGCCATCTGACCCAGCTTCCCTTGCTGGGGCCTGATGCCATTATCTTACATAGGGCCCCACTTTTGCTAAGGTAAGGACTGGGCCAAGTGCTGGATAAGGGTGCACATGCATCACACAAGCAACTGGGGAAGAGCATTTTTTAATTAAAAATATATCTGTATAAAAATATTATTTTGGGGGAAAGTAAGTTTTTCTGTGTCTCTGCATGCAAATCTGCATGTGTGCAAGTGCCTTGGAAGCCAGAAGGGGGCATCAGATCCCTTGGGGGTTGGAGTGGCGGATCCCTTGGTGGCTGTGGGTTCTGGGAACTGATCTCCAGTCACCTGCCAGAGCAATGTGTTCTCTTAACCATTGAGCTGTCTCTCTACCCTGAGAAAAGAATTTCTATGGCTCAGAAAGTGCAAAGGTCCTGAGGCAGGAGGGTGCTTGGCAGAGTGGGGATAACAGAAGGCTGTCAAGGTGCCAAGGAGCCAGGTGTCAAAAACCAGTCAGGCAAGGAAGCAGCCAAAGGCAGTTTGGCCTTTAAAAGATTTACTTTGTTTTTACACATAATTAGTTAATTTTCCTTTTGGTACATGCTTTTGCATGTGTGTGTGCAAGCGCATGCATGTGTGTGTGTGTGCGTGTGTGTGCGTGCGTGTGTGTGTGTGTGTGTGTGTGTGTGTGTCTGTGAGCACATGTACACCACACGTGCATGTCTTGGTTGGAGGATGACTTGTGGGAGTTCTCTTCTTCTTCCTCTGTGTGGATTCAGAGGATTGAGTTCAGGTCATCGGGCTTGGCAGCAGGTGTCTTTACCTCCTGAACACCTGAATGGCCCCTTCTCTCTCTCTCTCTATATATATATATTTTTTGGTTTGTGGTAAAATTCAGTGCAGGTACAGCCATACTGTAAGTACAAGCAGCCATTCTCGTGTTGGGAAAGGCCGGTGGTAGACAGTGATTGTGCAGTAGCCCCTGGTGTCCTGGACCTGTGTTTTCTTTGCAGTGTTCTGACTAGAGAAGGGGTGGGAGATGGGTTATAGCTGTGGTGCCCCCTGGTCTGGCAGATCCTCTCTCAATGCTGGTGTCCTGCAATAGGGCACTGTGTGCTGGTTCCCACAGGAAACCCAGAGGATCAGCTACGATGCTGAGAGCTGTGCCTATAGGGGGGCTGGGGCCGGATGGAAGGCACCCGCCCTCCTCCAGCCCTGTCAAGAGATTTAAGTCCTCCATCCACCAGCACCCTCGTGCCTCTGCTGACTCAGTTTCTCAACTTCCTTATAATGCACAGTTGGGAAGGCTCAGAGCTTCATGAGACTTGGTATTCTCCAAAGGTAGGGGCAGGAGCTCCTGCTACTTGCTGACACCCCTTCCTCCAGCCATTGATTTCTGAGCAATAAATGGGGCATGCAAACTTGAATTCAAGTGCATCCCAGCTTTCTGTACCCATGACAGAAGACAGGAGTGGGGCATGGGTCAGAGTGGAGTCAATTCTGCATGCTGGTTCATGAGAGACAGGCCGAGGCACCGTTACATAGGAGAGTATCTAGGTTGGCAGATGGGAGACCAATGCTGAACTCCCTGGACAGTGAAAGGGCAGAGGGGACTATCGGGAGAGGAAGGAAATGGAGATGAGAGAGAACCAAGAGGTGGAGAGGCAGCGCTGGAGGAGCCTGGGTGGACCGAGGCAGAGCTCAAAAGTCAGAGTGCTTTTCACATCTGTAGGAATCGAGGATGTCGACTTGTTGAGCCTTTGAGCTCTGACAGGTGTGTCTCATGGTGTCTGGACACAGCCTTCCTCTCTTCTCAGCTGCAGCTGACTCTGGGTCTCTGGACCAGGCTCCAAGTCTCATCCCACAACAGAGGTGGCCCCCTTGGTGCTGTCAAGTGAGGTGTCCCTGCAGGTGACTGTGGGGTTCTGGGAGGCAGCTAAGTGGGTTACAGAGACTTGCAATGGATGACGTCGGGAGAGCCTGATGTGCACTTGGGCCCATAGAAGTCACAGGACTTGGGATAGGAGCCTGAGAGAAGGAGAAGCAGAAAGGGAGGGGCTAGTTTGTGGGGTGCTGAGCTGACTGTAGACCCATTCCTGGCTATGCAGGTGCAGGATCTCTCTCTCTTCTCCTCTCTTCTTTCTCTCTATTCCTGTCATATTTCTATTCTTTCTCTCTTCTCTGCCTTTCATGTCCTCTACTTCTCTGTTTCTGCTTCTTTTCCTTCCCCTCTCTTCACCCCCTCTTTTCTCTCTGTCTCTCGGTCTCTCTCTTTCCCCTCCTCTCCTCCACCATCTACATTGTCTTCTCTCTGCCTCTCTGTCTCTGTCTCTCTGTCTCTCTGTGTCTCCCTGTCTCTCTGTCTTTCTCTCTATCCTCTCTCCTCTCCCCCACCTCTCCCCCGTGTCTGCATTTCCTTTTCTCTACCTCTCTCTCCACTTTGCTCTCTCTGGTACCCAAGCCTTGCACGTGCTAGGCAAATGTTCTTCCATTCAGTTGCCTCCTCTACAGCCTGTTTCTCCAGGTCTCCTGGGCAGACAAGTCCTTGGCTGAGAGCCCTGAAGCCCATGAGTCCACGTCCCCCTGCCCAGGGCAGGCACTGTGGGGTTCTGCTCATCAGAGGGTTTTTGCCCCAACTAGTGTGCAGACTGTGACCACATTCAGTCAGAGAATCTGGAAACATCTCTCTGGGGCAGGGCTCTTCACCGCCTCCAACTCACAAAGCCTGACCTCAGAGACTCTGGCTGTACAGCACCAGGAGTCCTTTGCCTGGTTGCTTTGAATCACTCCAGTCTGAGACAAGAGGTGTCAGCTGACCTCAAGACAAACTGACCCTGGTATCAGCTATGTGGGTACCCCCAGTGCCTCCATGATGAATGTCAGTAGACTGTGGACCCAGAATCTGGAGATATTCCTGGCTGGCAGCACCCCTGACTGTTGTTACTATTGGAAAGTGCCTGCTGGGTTCTGTGGCAAGGGCCCTGGAAGCTTCCTGTGCCCCTCCCTTCAGCTGGGGTCAATCTGTGTATTCTCGATATGATGATGTAACTGTGGTCAGGATGACTTGCTGGACTCTGTGTCTTTTTAGCCAATCAAGCCCTGATGGTGACCCAGGCCTCCTCAGACTTGCAAACGGGTTAGTCAGCTTGTCTTTCTGGGCTCTATGAATCAGAGTAGTGAATTAATTGAGACAAAGGAGGAGGTTTTGGGAACCCTAATGTGTAGCCTGCTGGCCAGAAGCTAAGGCTAGATCTCAGCGAGTAAGACTTGTGGACTGTGCTCTTGACATGTGTGCTCCAACTCAGAACTGGGCTGGACTTAACGTTTCTCCCTCATGACCCCTTTTGCCTGAGAAATTTTTACACAGCCCTGAGCATATAGATCTTTAAGATAGGTGTATAAATCAGACAATCGCTAGTAATAAATTATAAATGACCATATTTTAAACAATTCTTGAGGGGGCGGGCGGGAGAGTTGTCCCAGTGGTTAAGAGCGTGTACTGCTCTTGCCGAGGACTTGAGTTCTGTTTCCAGAATACACAATGGACAGCTCATGATCTGTAACTCCAGTTTTAGGAGAGCTGACATTTTCCCACCCTTTCCTGGGACCACTCATGCACATATACAGATAAACACAAATAAAACAACCCTTTGGGCATACAGAAAAGAATTTAAATCCTTTACTAAAGATGAAACCAAATTTGCATGCTAATGAGATGCATGTGCTTATTTTATTTTTACATAAAGAATCAACTCCAGGCTCAACGTAACACACCTTGAGTGTTTTTCATAGTTGATTGATATTTTGATTTTAGAATCATCAATGCAGAGAATAAATCTTTGCATAAATACACAGCATAAAAAAATAGTGGACGTACTTTAAGTGGCATGTCAGGAATTGTTGCAAATTCAGTTCAGTCTCAAGTCAAAATTGATTTTAAGCTTCCTCTTCCCCCTCCTCCTCCCCCTCCTTTTTATTTTTTAATGTGTGTCTGAAACTCAAGTTAGCCACTCACACAACAAACTCTTAGGACAACTTCTAAAGTCAATGTTTCTACCACCATACAATCCAGAGGTCTAACTTGACAGTGCTGAGGAAGAAGAGATACTTTGTATTCTTTAATTAAACCATCGTGTTTCTATAAGAATGGGAAACTTTGTATGCTCAGTAGAAACCCAGGTTTTGTTGCATAAAGCAGTCATAAGTCCGAGCCCAGGTTGAGCAATATTCATTGGCATTGCTTCACCCTAGGACATGACCTTCAGAACAGAGGCCCCAGTGAAGTCATAAGATTCCACATAGGCCACACTGTGGGAACATCTCAGACTCATCAACACACGTGATTTTGAATTAATTTAGGTTCAGGGAGCTTTTCTGTTACCATTTTTTGTGAACCCCTGGCTTCAGTTACACACCCCATGTGGCCATGACCCACATTTTAGAAGTTGGCCTCAGACTCACAATCTAAGAGTCCCAGCTGGCCACCCTCAGGTGCTGGGCTTACTGGCATGCACCACCACACCCGACTAACTTGAAGAATTTCAAAGCATCTCTTTTGTCTTGTTAAAAATGTGTTGTTTAAAGTCCAAATACCTGGGATGTCTTCTATGTCTCCTTCTGTAATTAACTTCAAATTTAATTCCGTGCGATCAGTAAACATGTTCAATACATTTCAGGCATTTGAAACTCGTGACAGCTTCTATGAATGACCTGCGTTGGTGAGAAAAAGATGAGACTCTGTGGTTGGTTTAGTGTTCCCTGAATCTCCGAGAGGTCTCACTAGTTCACTGTGGTGTCTTGTCTTCTTTTCTGCGACAAAATAGCCTTGCAGGGCCAGATGTGGTGGTCTTTGTGAGAGACAAAGGCAGCTAGGTCTCTGAGTTTGAGGCCAGCCTGGTCAACATGGTTACTGAGTTCCAGGCCAGCCAGAGATACACACTGAGACCCTGTCTAAGAAAAATAAAATAAAACCAAATTGAGTTCGTGCCTGCATAGCCATACCTGGTTCAGCAGACATTTCACAGCTCTTCTCTTCATCCTGCAGAACTGGCCTTCCACCCCTCTTCCTCCATGTTTCCTGAGCCTTGGACTGGGGGTGATGTCGATGTCCTATGTGGGGGCCTAGTACACTGGTTTCTTACCTATTTGAGGGCTCAACCAGATGTGCAATTTTCATGTTTCCTATCTCTTTGTGGATGGCTTCCTCGCTCTGCCCACTGCTGGCTTTGCCGAGCCAAAGGTTCTGCGGTATTTGGCTGATCAGCCTGGGCTGTGCATTTTGTTTCAAGAGTGAGAGGATTGGTATTAATTCTCCCCATTGTTGGGTGGGAAGCTTTTTTGGGGAGGATTTATAATGACTGAGTTAATCTCTGTCAGGATCTGATGCTCCAGCTTTCTATTCTTTTTTTTTTTTTTAAAGATTTATTTATTTATTTTATGTACAGCATTCTGTCTGCATATGTGACTGCAGGCCAGAAGAGGGCACCGGATTTCATCACAGATGGTTGTGAACCACCATGCGGTTGCTGGGAATTCAACTCAGGACCTCTGGAAGAGCAGTCAGTGCTCTTAACCACTGAGCCATCTCTCCAGCCCTATTTATTTATTTTTTAATTAAAAGATTCTTAATCACGGGGCTGGAGGGATGGATCAGTGATTAAGAACACTTGCTGCTCTTCCAGAGGACTGAGATTTGATTCCCAGGACCCACATAGATGCTCAGAACCATGTGTTATTCCAGTCCCAGGGGATCCGATGCTTTCTGGAGTCAAGGGCACTGTACAGCTGACGGTGCACAGACGAGAGCACACAAAACACCCATACACATAAAATACAATGAAACAAAAAAGATTTAGTAATAGTCTTAGTCTTCTTTTGCTGTGAAGAGACATCACAGCCATGGAAACTCTTATAAAATAAAGCGTTTAACTGGGTCTGGCTTACAGTTTCAGAGGCTTAGTCTGTTGTCGTCACGGCAGGGAGTGTGACTGTACACAGGCGGCATGGTGCTGGGCAAGAGGCTGAGAGTTCTACACCAGATCCTCGGGCAACAGGAGGAGAGAGCCACTGGGCTTGGCTAAGCTTTTGAAACCTCAAAGCCCACCTTGGGCGACACACTTCCTCCTACAAGGCCACACCTCCTGATCCTTCAAACTACAGGGATACAGGAGCCTGTGGAGGCCATTCTCATCCAAACCACCACAGTCATGTTGATCTTTTTTTATTAGTTTTTCTGTTCTCTGTTTTACTGATGTCTACTGTAATCTTTTCTCTTCCCCTCTGTCAACTTTGGGCCAAGTTTACTCTTTTTGTAACTCTTTGATGCATAAAGTAATGTTATTTTTTTTAGATGTTTCTTTAAAGGACCCTATTAGATTATTAAAAAAAATATTTAGAGCGCTTACCTAGGAAGCGCAAGGCCCTGGGTGCGGTCCCCAGCTCCGAAAAAAAGAACCAAAAAAAAAAATATTGTTGGTGTGCTGTGTTGTGTGTGTGTGTTTGTGTGTGTGGTGTTGTATTTATGTTTATGGTGTGTGTATGTGTGCTTTGGTGTGGTGGTTTGTGTGTGTGTGATGTGGTGGTTTGTGTATGTGTATGTGTGTGTGTGTGATCCGATGACTTGTGTGTCTGTGTTTATGTGTTGTGTGTTTATGTTTATGGTGTGTGTGTGTGGTGTATGTATGTGTAGTTTGGTGTGGAGGTTTGTGTGTATATGTGTGTGTGATGTGGTGGTTTGCATATGTGTGTCTGTGTGTATGTGTTGGGTGTTTATGTTTATGGTTTGTGTGGGATGTGTGTGTGTATGTGTAGTTTGGTGTGGTGGTTTGTGTCTGTGTGTGTGATTTGGTGGTTTGCATATGTGTGTCTCTGTGTGTGTATGCGTGGTGTGTGTGTGTGTGTGTGTGTGTGTGTGTGTGTGTGTGTGTGATGGTGTGTGCATATGTACATTCCACAGCCTATGTGTTGGTCAGATGACTTTGTGGTTCTCTTCTTTTATCTTTACATCAGTTCTGAAGATTGAACTTAGCTGTCAGGCTTGTGTCTCCCTGTGAACCACCTTTTGGCCTGTTTCTATATTTAAAGACAATCACTTATTGCTGTGACCCTCCCTCGTGGTGCTGTTTGCTGTGCCAGGAAACTCAGCTCTGTGGTTCCCACTTCCACCCGTCTTAGGATATCACAAACATCCCTTTTAGCTCCTCTGTGACCCAGTGGCTGTTTGACATCTATGCATTTGAAATTTTCCAGCTTATGCCACTGCGGTTAGAAAACAGAGTTAGGATGACTGTGCTCTTGATTCTGTGAAGATGTCTTTTGTGACCCTAACTTGTCTTCGTCTGTCACAGGGATGTTACTTGTGTCTATGGAAAGAGTGTGTCTTCTGCTGTTGTGTGGGAAGTTTGCTCATCTTTTTGGCTCTGCTCTTTCCCCTCGGATTTTCTGTGTGAGATGTTCATGACAGAGAGTCGGGTTCCCATAACTCCTACTATTACTGTATTTCCGTTCATCTCTCCCTTTAGACCAGTTGGCCTTTATCTTATGTGTAGACACTTTTATGTGCATGAATATTCACAACTATTTAAATGTTCAATTCACTTTAAAAGAATATAATTAATCCTCTTCAAGGTCTCTTGTGGAAGTTGTGATGGCACAGTCAATCTTGTGTAATATAACCACAGCCACCTCAGTTGATCTCCATTTGCATGGGATGACTTTTTCTGTGTCTACACTTTCAGCCTATGTGTGCTTAACCGTAAGTGAGTTTCTTGTAGGCAGCATATTGTTGGGCCATCTTTTAGTGACTGTTGTTGTTGTTGGTGCTAGTTAGTGTGTGTGTGTGTGTGTGTGTGTGTGTGTGTGTGTGTCTGTGCATGTGTGCACACATAGTGGTCAGAAGTCAATGTTAGATATCTTCTTTTTTATAGTTTGTTTTTATTATATATAAAATGTTACATTTATTTATTTAAATATCACATTTATTTTTATTATATTTTATTTTACGTGTTTTGCCTACTTGTCTTTCTGGGTGAGTGTGTCAGATCCTCTGGAACTGGAGTTACAGACAGTTAAAAACTGACATGTAGATGCCAGGAAGTAAACCTGGGTCCTCTGGAAAAGCAGCCTGTGCTCTTAACTACTGAGCCATCTTTCCAGCCCAGATATAGTTGATGTCTATATGCAGGTGAGGGCTGGCACAAGATAAGGCAGGGCCTGTAATTGGGCAGTGAAAAAGTAAGAGTAAGGTGGGGACAGAGGTGGGAGAGAGGAAAAGAAGGAGAAGAACCAAGATGGAGGAGAAGAAGGACAGCCCAGATCCGTGTGGCCTTAAATGGCCACAGGTAGTTATGAATATTTTATAAGGGATGGATTTTTATAGGACAATTTGTCATATCTAGGTGGGCAGTTTACATTAATATTAATCGGTTTAGAGCTTATTGTACAGACATTTTGTGGGATGAGAACTTAAGATATAAATCTGATTGTTAAATTGCAAGCTTATTGAGTTTTGATTTTATTAGGTTGCTGGGAATTGTAACTATAACCACCGGGGGAGGATGCTGGGAATGTGAGCAGAGCCCTCAGCTAAAGAGTCGCAGGAGGGCAGCTGCTGCCAGGCTCAGAGAGTAGCTGGTAGCAGCGTGAGATGGCAAGTTGGGCTGAAATTTGCTCTTTAAGATGAAAATACCCTGCAGATACCATGTGGCCCACTGGAGCTGACACTAGTGTGGAGTGGTAGACTATATATATATATATATATATATATATTTTTTTTTTTTTTTTTGGTTCTTTTTTTTGGAGCTGGGGACCGAACCCAGGGCCTTGCATTTCCTAGGCAAGCGCTCTACCACTGAGCTAAATCCCCAACCCCTATATTTTTTTACTATTTACCACAACACCCAGATATCTTCCTAAATAATTCCTTCATCTTGTTTTGTGAGGGAGAGTCTCTCACTGCTCCTCAAACTCACCACCTCCCAGCACTGATATTACAGGGACTTACTGCTGCCACACCTGGCTTTCTACATGAACATCTGGGCATCTGAACTCGGGTCCTCATTGCGTGATCTCCACAGTCCCTGGTCCTTCTCGTCTTTTGTTTGGAGAATTTAATCTGTTCCATGTTATATGTTAGGTCACACAACTGTCCCTATATCATTTTCCGACCTTGTATTTCCTTGTTTTTGGCTCATTCCTCACTGTCTTCCTCTGAGTTCTGAGCATTTACTTTATGTCATGATACTCTCTGAGTTTATTCTGTCTTTCTTCCTGGGTCTACTATGGTGTTCACCTGGTGGTTAGTGAGTGTTTTCTAAAGCATCATGTAACAGTTTATCTAAGCCAATTTAGCAAATACTGAGACCCTCTATGCTTCTATGTCTATTCTTTAAACTATATTGTTTTTCAAGAAAGGGACTCTGTGTATCCCTGGTTATCCTGGAACTTGCTCTGTAGACCAGGATGGCCTCAAACTCAGAGACATGCCTGCTTCTGCTTCCCCAGTGCTTGGCTTTAAAATTATTCTTGATTAAAATCATCATCATCATCATCATCATCATCAACAACAACAACAACAAAACTTTGTATCAACTAAGCATTTTCTTGTAGTAAAAGCATTTAAATAACACAGAGAAAGTTAAAAAATAAAAAAAGAACAAAGGGCTGAAGAGATGGCTCAGTGGTTAAGAGCACTGACTGCTCTTCCAGAGGTCCTGAGTTCAATTCCCAGCAACCACATGGTCGCTCACAACCATCTGTAATGGGATCTGATGTCCTCTTCTGGTGTGTCTGAAGATAGCAACAGAAAATAAATAAATAAATAAATAAATAAATAAATAAATAAATAAATAAATCTTTTAAAAAGAATGGAGACCAAGAACATTCTGGCTTCCTCCTCTCTCAGTCCCCACCCCAAACCCCAAAATCTATCTGTAAAATTTCTATATATTGTCTCAGAACTTTCTACACACATGATACTATGTGTATATGTTTATATGCATATGTGTAAGCATGTTTCTTTTTCTCTCTGCCTAAATGGGATTTCATATGTGTTATTCTGAAAGTTTCTGTTTATCTACGATGTATCTCAGACAAAGAGTCCACTGTACAATGCTACCCACCGTCTTCCCTGTTTAGAATAATCACCATACACTGACATTATGTTCTTCAATTGAGTCTGCTATTGGACTCGTCCTCTCTGTGGCTTTCCTAATAGGAAAGTATTACGTCTCCATGTCTGCCCACCTCTTAACCTTCTAGTGAGGTTAGGTCAGTAGGAGAGGTTCGTGGAAGTGAAATTGTCAGGTTGGAGGTGTATGAATCTAAGAATTGATAGGCCATCAGATATTCCATCCACCAAAGATGTTTACCAATATGCAGCCAAATCTGTTGTTTATAAGAGATTTTCCTTTTACCGAGGTGTTAAGGTTTTTTTAAAATGTATTTATTTATTATATATAAGTACACTGTAGCTGTCTTCAGACGCACCAGAAGAGGGCATCAGATCTCATTACAGATGGTTGTGAGCCACCATGTGGTTGCTGGGAATTGAACTCAGGACCTTCAGAAGAGCAGTCAGTGCTCTTAACCACTGAGCCATCTCTCCAGCCCGGTGTTAAGGTTTTTAAAGTTTTAATCTATTTATTAATTAACATCTTGTAGGGGTACATACATGTCACACGTGTATGGCAGCAGAAGACAATTTGAGAGAATCGCCAAGTGGATCCTGGGGATTGAACTCGGGTCATCGGGATTGGCAGCTGGCTCCCCTTCCTGCCCAGCTGCCATGTTGGTTCCTTTACTGAGGTCTTATCCTGTATTGAGGAGGGATAAATTCAGCCTGAGTGTTGCTGCCTGTCATTCGACTTGAGTGACTTGAAGGATCTCTACCTGTGTGAATGGTTGTTTGCATCTTTATACCGAATGAATGCTCTGTTGCTTGTCTTCCACTCATTAATCTACCAAGACTCTTTGTTTATGAAGGAAAATGAACTTTGTTCTATGTGACACACCTTTTCTACCTTGTGCACTT
Organism: Rattus rattus; assembly: GCF_011064425.1. Classification (NCBI taxonomy): domain Eukaryota; kingdom Metazoa; phylum Chordata; class Mammalia; order Rodentia; family Muridae; genus Rattus; species Rattus rattus. The sequence continues at coordinate 65,114,265 of NC_046162.1, forward strand.
CTGACTAGGTCTGTGCTCCCTTATGTAGGAGTATAGCAGTACTTGTTTTTCAGTCAAAAGTTCTTCGTGTGTGTGTGTGTGTGTGTGTGTGTGTGTGTGTGTGTGTGTGAGAGAGAGAGAGAGAGAGAGAGAGAGAGAGAGAGAAAGAGAGAGAGAGCGCGCTTTTGTTTGTTTATTTGCTTTTCAGAACCTTTAAAACCATTCAGATTATTGTCATGTGAGAGTAATGTCTCCAGGCTCCTGGACTCTTGCTTTGCATGCAGAGAATAGTCAAGGAAGAAGCAGGAGGACCCTTGTGTGCACATGACTGGGGAAGCCCCTGGGTGCCAGGCCTAAGAGCTCACTGGCTCCTAAGCTGCCAGCAGAGCTACATGAAGATTGCTACATGTAAGATTGCTACATGGGGATTGCTACATGTAAGACTGCTACATGGAGATTGCTACATGTAAGATTGCTACTTGGAGTCCTTAAGCAATTGGCCTCTCCTGCTTGCCTGAGCCTTCAGGGTGAGGACTAGTGATACCAGAAAGTTCCTTCTTCAGTCCCTACCCTTCTCAGCCTTGGGCCGTGTATCATTAGTGCAGTGTCCTGATCTCAGGCCTGAATTAGAGTAGTAGACACATTTAGCACACGGAGAACCTGGAGTGCTTACCCAGGTCAATGCCAATTTACAGCAGAGGAGATGGCAGCCCAGGGATGTGAGTGGCAGAGCACGAGACCCAGATGACGGGGCCCACTCAGAATCCCCGGCTTCTCTCTGGCTTGGGGCTGAGTTGGTTAGTTGTCCTGAAGTCTCCCTGTAGATGATCGTGCCGCTGCCTCTAGGTTACCATGGCGATCATAAACCGGCTCTCTGCAAGGAGCTTCACAAACTGTCATGGATGTGCTGCAGGGACTCTTTGGACAGTTCTGAGGGTGAGGTAGCTTCAGTACTGTGTGCTATCTATGGTCAGCAGCCAACTTTGGATGTGGGTTTGAGCCTGTCTTGAAAACAGCAGGGTGAAAGGTTTTTGGGTCTCCTGTAATGGCATGAGGTAAGGAGAGCCCTCTCTTCTATTCAGCAGAGGCACTGGTTAAGGTGAACAGGGCTCAGGCAGGCAGGTGTGGGTGGAGCCTGAGTCCCTTCCACCCCAGCCAACTTCCTTCTCCTGAACAGGAAGGGGAGGCACAGGGCACAGGGCGCAGGATGCAGGGTGCAGGGCACCGATGTGACTTCAGGTTTTAGAATTTCACACTTGCCCCTCTCCAGGCAGGATGTTCAAAGCTTGGCATGGGAGAAGCTGGAGATGAAGTGACATCCACTGAAGGCTGAGGAGGCACAGATTCAGAACCATGGACAGAAGTGGGTCGACCTCATATTGAGGAAGGCTCTAAGGACTTGACAGTGCCATCCTTTTAAACAGGAAGCTGAGTGGGAGGGACAGTTGGGAAGGGAGAGGCAGACTCATTTAGGACTGACCTTTGGAGAGTGGTACCCTGGGTTACGAGCCCTGTAGTGTTGAGGGAGTGATGGGAGGAGCCTATCACTGCCGTGATGAAACACTGTAACCAAAGCATGTTGGGGAGGAAAGGGTTTATTCGGCTTGTGCTTACAGACCACTGTTTGTCCCTGGAAGGAAGCCAGGGCAGGAACTCAAACAGGGCAGGAGCCCGGAGGCAGGAGCTGATGCAGAGGCCATGGAGGGGTGCTGCTTACTGGCTTGCTCAGTTTGCTTATTACAGAACCCAGTCCAGGGAGGCTCGACACACAGTGGTCTGGGCCCTTCCCTGTTAGTCACTAATTAAAAAACGGTCTTAGAGACTCACCTACAGCCTGATCTCATGGAGACATTTTCTTAATTGAGGTTCCCATCTCTCAGCTGACTTTAACTGTGTCAAGTTGACATAAAACTGTCCGTCACATTGTGATGCCTCATGTTGGAGAGTTCTATGGTCCACCTTCCCAGCTTCATCTAAGGTATGAGGCACAGGCCATTTCCAGCAGCTGGAGTCCACCTGGTGACACTGCACTAGCAGTGGGCAGCCATATCTGTAAGGCCTGGAGATGTGCTGAGCACCCCTGTATGCTCTAGCATCCTGGTTGCTGGTCTCTAGAAGCGGGTCGGAAATACTCGTGTATTTCCATGAGGTCAGGAACCCTTGGTTGGTGTGGCGGCCATGTGGTGTTCTTGCTGTACTCTGAGCCTAGCACAGGCCACACTAAGGCCAAGATGGCTGCCCCATGCGGCATCGTAGCTTCTCTATGTAAATATGTGGCGGGAAAGGTGCTGTCCACATTATTGAGGAGGTCAGGCTGGGATGTTATAACCCTCAGTAGCCTCAACCCTCTCTGCACTACGGAGAGAGTTTGTGTAGAAAGGAGAGCCAGAGGGTGTGTGGGAGCAAGATGGAAGGAGTGGGAGGAAAAGGGAGAGGGAGAGGGAGGGAGAGAGAGGAGAGAGAGAGAGAGAGCATTGAGCAAGAGAGAAAGGAAGAGGACAGGTATGAGAGAGAGAGCAAGAGAGTGAGAGAGCGAGTGTGCAAATGAGAGAGACAGAGGGAGAGGAAGAGGGGGAGGGGAGGGGAAAGAGGAGAGAGAGAGAGAGAGAGAGAGAGAGAGAGAGAGAGAGAGAGAGAGAGAGACTATCCCTAAGCTTCCTGTCAGGACATCTGTGAATCCTCAGTAAAGCGAGTTCACATCACCTATTCTTGAATACTGTGATCCCTGACACATACCTAGCTCTCCTCACTAGTTTTCACTGGGAAATTATCTTTTCTTCTCGAAGGGAAGTGAGTTATACACACCTTCTTATCCAGTTCTCAACCCTTCCTGAGGAATCCAAAGGGCTAAACCTACGCCCTTACCTTAGAGTGGCTGTGCTTTGAGGATGGGATGTAACCTTCATTTCCCTACTTGTTGCTCCCTGAGGCCTGGGTCCCTGTGGGCCCCTGCATCCCCAGGGATCACATTTGTCTGTGAATTAGACAGGCATTTTGGCTCACAGCATCCTGGTTGCCACACAGCTGGGATCAACACAAGCAGAGGCCATTGATGCCGGCTCTGTGACTTTCTGCTTCCCCTCGAGGTCCAGCCTGACAGACAGACCCAGCTTCCCAATTCCCAGCATCCTTTTGGTGGCTCAGGAACACCAAGCCGTCCGTGGCCCACATCACCTTACCTCAGTTCACAGGTGTGTACTAGCTGTAAACCTGGATGGTAGAAAACCCTTTATGATGAATCAAGGCTGCCCGTGCTTCCAACGATTAAATTCTATGCAGAATATTAAGTAGTTTCCCCTCCAATGATCCCAGTAAATTTAATTAGCTCTTGTTCTCCTGATAGAGCTGTCTCCTGGTTTCTGAAATGCTGTCCATGAAGGAGACTCACAGCCCTGTAGTGTTCCAGGCTGGACCATCTTTCTCTGTAGCCTCCAGCTGTGGGGCGCCTAGGGTCCTGGTGGGAGGTGGCCAGGGATGCAGAGCTCTGCTGTCTTGAGAAGGTGGTCTGCTGAGTACCCTCTGTTGGGTGTCATGCAAGGAGCAGTTTATACATGGTACTCCCAAGACACCAAAGGGTTGACATCTTTCTTGCGGTAAGAGCAGAACATGGGGGCTCACCTGTCCTGGTCCTGTCCTTTGAGTCATGAAGATACATCCCTGCTGATCAGGCCATTTTCCACCTGAGGCTCTGTGAGTTGGTATATCCTCCTGTGATGAGCAAGGGTTTGCTGAGAAGGTTCCCGGACAGCGGGGTCTGCCTTGCTCATAAAGTTTCAGACCTTCAAATCTTGGTACCCATGGAGTTCAGAAAAAAGATTGTTAAGAACCATTATACAGGCGCTGGGAACTTCACCCGAGTCCTCGGTAAGAGCAGCCAGTGTGTGTAAGCATGCAGCCAGTTCTCCAGCCCTCTTCCTTCTCTTATAAGATAGGGTTTTATGGAGCTGGGGCTGGCCTCAGCTAGCCGAGGATGACCCTGAACTTCTGATCCTCCTGCCTCTACCTCCCAAGTGGTCTTTGTGGTGGAGGGTCTGTGGAGGAAAGGCTACACAGGCTCATGGTTTCTGATGGGTGCAGTCTGTCCTGGTGGAGAAGAAATGGGGCAGTTCAGGTCATTGTAGGGAGGGCAGAGGTGCAGGCTGCTCACTCTGGAAGTGGAGAAAACAGGCTGGATTTGGGAGTGTGTGCTTCCAAGGACGCCCACTCCCCACTGGCTGTGTCCCACCCCCTAAAGGCTCCTTAACCTTCAAAACATTGCCACTGTCTGGAAGTGAGTGCTATAGTCGGGAGTCTACAGGAGAGTCTCGGAATCAAGCCTTTAACAGCCGCACTTGGGACCCACTGGCTACATGGTCAGGAAAGTTTGTTGACTGTATCTGTGTGTGTGTGTGTGTGTGTGTGTGTGTGTGTGTGTGTGTGTACTGGCTGGTTTCGTGTGTCAACCTGACACAAGCTGCAGTTATCACAGAGAAAGGAGCCTCCCTTGAGAAAATGCCTCCATGAGACCCAGCTGTAAGGCATTTTCTCAATTAGTGATCAAGGGGGAGGACCTAACCCATTGCGGGTGGTGCTGTCCCTGGGCTGGTGGTCTTAGGTTCTATAAGAGAGCATGCTGAGCAAGCCAGGGGAAGCAAGCCAGTAAGAAACATCCCTCCATGGCCCCTGCATCAGCTCCTGCTTCCTGACCTGCTTGAGTTCCAGTCCTGACTTCCTTTGGTGATGAATAGCAATGTGGAAGTGTAAGCTGAATAAACCCTTTCCTCCCCAACTTGCTTCTTGGTCATTGTGTTTTGTGTAGGAATAGAAACCCTGACTCTCTCTCTCTGTGTGTGTGTGTGTGTGTGTGTGTGTGTGTGTGTGTGTGGTATTTGTTGACTGATTCCATGTGTGTGTGTGTGTGTAGGGTGGGGATGGAGGGCGGGGGGGGGGGTGTTCTCATCCCCCACCATACTCTTTACTGTGGGGAAACCCACCTCCATGTTCTGAACAAGCCCTGGACTCTCAGAGCCTCGGTTTCCTTTCCATCAGCCAGGAACTATAAGGCTGACTCCATAACATTAACAATGTTTCTTGTCCCCTGACCACGACCTTTTTTTTTCCCGAAGCTGGGGACCGAACCCAGGGCCTTGCACTTGCTAGGCAAGCGTTCTACCACTGAGCTAAATCCCCAACCCCTGACTATGACCTTTAAAAACACTTATTGCCATAGGGTGGTAGCATGTACCTTTGAATTCCGGCACTCAGGAGGTAGAAACAGGCAAATCTCTATGAGTTTGAGGCAAGCCTGGTCTACAGAGTGAGTTCTAGGATAGCCAGGACTACACAGAGAAAACCTGTCTTGAATTCCAACCAACCAACCAACCAACCAACCAACCAACCAACCAACCAACCAACCAGCCAGCCAGCCAACCAGCCAGTCAGCCAACCAACCCCACACAAACTAAACCAAACAACAACAATGAAAAGCAAACAGCACTAATTGGGCAGAGGATTTATCCCAGTCAGTAATGTGCTTGCCCCATAATTGTGAGGACTGAGCTGGGATCTCCAGCACCCACAGAGCTGGCTGTGGCTGTGTGCCTGGGATCCCAGACCCGAGGAGGCAAAGACAACAGGGTGACAGGGCTGGCTGACTAGCCAGTGTGACCAAATAGGTAAGCCCCAGGCTGAGTGAGAGACTATGTCTCAAATACCAAGGGGGAAGCCTAGAGAGATGGTCAGTGGTTAAAGTGCTTCCTGATCTTCCAGAAGACCCACACTGGGCTGCTCACAACTCCTTGTATGCCTGTTAACTGTGGTCACTTGCATTCAAAGATACATAGACAAGCACATATACACACAGACACACAGACAGACAGACACACACAGAGCAAACACACAGACACAGACACATAAACACAGACATACAGACACAGATATATACACTCAAACACACTGATACACAGTGACACATGTACATAAACACACACATGCGCGCGCGCTCCCAAAACATGAGTTTGAATTATGAGTATGAGCCCCAGCGGTGTATCATAGGAGGGCCTCACTGTCGCATGTCCTGCAGCTGTCCCCACCGCCATGCTATGTGGAGACCAGCCATGAGATTCCCAAAATGATCCTGGAAGGCATACTTGAGGTGGCGATGTGTACTGTGCAAAGTCCTCCTCCTCAGCCTGAACAAAGCCACTTCTTGGTTTCTTTCAGAGCACAGTTTTGAGCAAGACAGTGGTGTACTTGCATAATTAACACTGGACTGAGGGGCTGCAGGAGCTGGGGGAGGGCTAGCCCTGTGGCAGGACCCTGTCCTATGAAGGTGTCCAGGGGCATCATAGAACCTCCAGGTTCTTGCCCTTCTTGTCATCATGGGGGCAGGGGCACACTCTTCTCCTATCTTCCCTTGCAGGGAAACAGGCTTTACTGTTTCTAATCAGATTTGGAAAAAAAATTTACTTCTTAGGATTTTCCTGATTATAAATGCAATTCAGGTCTAGTTGAGTCAATTTAGAATATGCAATCAAATTGAATGAAAGAAAGAAAGAAAGAAAGAAAGAAAGAAAGAAAGAAAGAAAGAAGGAGAGGAAGGAAGGAAAATACAAAGTCACCTGTTGTCCACATTTGCAGAGGTGTTGGCTTCCAGCCTTAAAACTGCCCTTCCACCCTGCAGTTCCTCCTTCCAACCCCCTCCTGTGGTTTATGAACATTCTGATTTTCTTCTGTGATAGGATTTTTAATGAATGCACCCACTATTTACAAAGCACCCCAGAGCTGGATGTTTGGTTTGTTTTCTGTCTTTTGATGTTAGCCATGGTGCTGAGGATATTCCACATTTGTTTACAGGCTTCTTCCAGGGTGGGTGAATCCTACAGGTGAAATTTTCCAGCTAGAACTCAGCTGTGTGTTGAAAGTGTTTGGTGGGCGCACACCTCTGCCTGCCAGAAAGATGAAGGTAGGTAAGTGTGGGTCCCACAGGCGAGCATGAGAGGGTTCAGGTCCCTGTGCCTCGCCTGTGCATACCAGCCCCCATCGTGAGCAGATGGGTCAAGTAGGGCCATCGGGAATGCTGTTAGTCTTGATTTTCATCGGCTTGGTGAGTGGTAAGGTCCAGCTGCTTTGGGTCATTTTTAAGTCTTTCTCTGTGGATTGCCTCTTCCAGCCCTGCCTGTGATGATGTCCTCCAACATATGCGCCCGTCTTTGGCATTTAAAGATGGAGTTGGAGGAGAAGATGGTCGTGTGAGTGAGTGGGACTGTGGACGAAAATATTGATAGAGATGTCAGGGCTCCTCCGTAGGTGGGTGGGTGGCGGGCTTCCTACGTTTTGCTTGGAGCTCTCTCTCGCCTTGTGTGGTCACTGAGCACTTCCCATCTGCCAGGCACTTGGCATCCATGTTTGGGGTGGGGGTGGGGGTGGGGGAGCCCACCTTCTCCCTGCCTGCAGCCCTCTCCTAAAGACAGCTTGTGACTCAGTAGAGGAGGCCTCTCAGGGCCTTTGCTTTTCTTGGGCAAAAGGAGAGTTAGTTGCCCCCTAAGGCAGCTAGGGCTGTATTACTATTCACAGTAACATAGGAAGAGATCAGAAGCAAAACCTTCCTAGCCAATCTCCAGCTTCATTCTGATGTTGGACATAGAATGGAGAAGGAAGGGTCATTTTGAAGTCTATCAACAGGATTGGAGACAAGGAAGACTCCAGACAGGGTCTTGGGAGTGTGGGGAGTGAATTTTTGTGTGTTTGTGTGACTGTATGTGCATGTTCATGTTTGAATTCGTATGTGTGTGTTCCTGTGTGTGGATGATCATGCGTATGGATATTTCTGTATATTCATGTTTCTGTGTGCATTATGTGGGAGTCAGAGGCCAATACTGGGTTTCTTTGTCAATCATTCTCCATTTCTTGAGACATGGTCTGTATTGGTTTGAATAGAAATGGCTCTATAGACTCACGTGTTTGAATTGTTGGCTCATAGGGAGTGGCAGTATTAGGAGGTGTGGCCTTGTAGTGGGTGTGGTCTTGTTGTAGTGGGTGTGGCCTTGTTGGAGGAAGTGTGTCATTGTGGAGGCGGGCTTTGAGGTCTCATATATGCTCAAGTCTGGCCAGTGTGATACAGTCTCCTGCTGCTGCCTGAGGATCAAGCTGTCAAACTCTCAGCTCCTCCAGCCCTATGCCTTCACACATGTCACCATGCTTCCCAGTGTAACCATAATGGACAAAAACTCTGAACCCGTAAGCCAGCTCCGATTAAACCTTATCCTATATAAGAGTTGCCTTGGTCATGGTGTCTCTTCACAGCAATGAAACCCTAACTACGACATGGTCTTCCTGAACCTCATCAATGCAGCCTGCCAGGCTGGCCAGCAAGATCCAGAGAATCTGAGATACCTGCCATACCTGGCTTTTTATACGGGTGGTGGGGACCAGCTCCTTGTGCTTGTCTGACAAGCACTTCACCTACTGAACTATCCCTCTAGGGTTGTCCCTCCTGGAAGTGAATTTCTTTGAATCGACAGCTCAAGTCAAGTGGCTGGGCTCCAGAGGGTCATGTGGATGTCAGTATTCTTTCCTGTGGTTCCTCATTCTTAACATGTCACTTCCACATTTGGTCTAAGGTGGTTCTCAATTCACAGACCCCGTGGGGGAGAAAACATAGAGAGAGTCCTGTCCCTTTGGCAGAGGACCTGGAGGCTGCCACATCATTTCCTTTCCTGTACAACTGGTCACGATACAACCACAGCCTGGGTGTGTGTGATCTGAGACAGAGAGGGACCAGCTTCATTGTCAGGGTTGCCGCTGCCAGTGTTAGTGCCCAGCGGGGCCCAGCATCCCCATCACGCATGTGCCATGGTATGTAGAAATCAGAGTGCAGTTTGTGGGAGTCAGTCCTCTTCTTCTATCATGTGTTACCTGGGGATCAAACTCAGGTGGTAGGACTTGGTGGCAGGTGAGTCCCCTGGCCACCTGAGGATCTTGATACTGACTTTATACCAGAGCAGCCCTGCGGCCACTGGAGAGACACACATTCCCTAGCAGAAGAGACAGAGCTGTTTTCAGCTCACAGGGTGTGTTGGCCAGGCCAGGAAGATGATCTGTAAATCCAGCCCTGGCTGAGGCAGAAGTACAGAGAACACTAGACAGGAAGTATCTCTGGTGGGGTTGGGGTAGGGGGCAATTAGAAGCATTTGTGTGGAGGACAAGCCCAGGGAAGCTTCTTGACCCCTTCGCCCCTGGCCAAGGCCTTTTTGTGCTTCCTCCCTTCACATCCTCCATCTGGCCCCATGCAGATGTCACATGTTGCCCCGGATGTAGATTGTCATCCATATCTCCACAGCTGTAGCGTGTTCCTGTTCTGTTTACATAATGAGCCATTTCCCATCAATTATTCATCAGCAGGTCTTTCTCTGGAGCAGCCACAGATAGGAGCTCCCCACTCTCCTCATAGGCTGTGCTCCCTGACATACAACAGTTCCCCACCCCCCAACCCTGTGTGTGAGCGAGGGACAGATGGAGGCAGAGAGAGGCCTATCTGCCTTCGCTTAGTTCATTTATTTAAAAATAAATAAGCCTGGGGTGATAGCTCCTTAGCTAAGGTCTTTGCAATGCACACATGAAGGTCCGAGTTCAGATTCCCCCAATCCCACAAAAACGTCGGATATGCTCATGTCTGTAACCACAATATGAGGAGCCAGAGGTAGGAGGATCCCAGGGTCTGGCTGAGCAGCGAGACGAGCTGAGCTGAGCAGCCCCAGGTTTGGTGAGAGACGTGGTTTCAAAGAGTAAGGTGGAAGGCAAGAGAGAAGACACCGAGAATCAATCTTTGTCCTCTGTACAGGCACACACAGAGGTGAGTAAACAGATACACCACACACACACACACACAGGTGAGCAAACAGATACACCACACACACACACACACACACACACAGGTGAGCAAACAACACACCACACACACACACACAGGTGAGCAAACAGATACACCACACACACACACACACACACACACACGAGCAAACAGATACAAAATACATTCACACACAGGTGAGCAAACAGACAACACACACACACACAGGTGAGCAAACAGATACACCACACACACACACATGAGCAAACAGATACACCACACACACACACACACACACACACACACACACACACACACACACACACACACACACACACAAAAACAGATACAACATACACTCACATACACAGGTGAGCAAACAGATACAACACACACACACACACAGGTGAGCAAACAGATACACCACACACACACACACACACACACACACATACACACGAGCAAACAGATACAACATACACTCACATACACAGGTGAGCAAACAGATACAACACACACACACACATACACACGAGCAAACAGATACAACACACATTCACACACAGGTGAGCAAACAGATACAACACACACACACACGTGAGCACATTTGTGCAAACAGATACACCACACACACGAGCAAACAGATACAACATACATTCACACACACAGGTGAGCAAACAGATACAACACACACACACACACACACACACACACACACACACGTGAGCACATTTGTGCAAACAGATACACCATGCACACAAAGACCCTTCTTCGAGTGAATGTTCACAGCAGGTTGCTTGAATTACCCCCAAAAAAAAGCAACTCAAATGCATAAAGATTCAATAAATAAAATAACCAAATTATACACAAACAGGTAAGCAAGTGATAACCTATCCGCACTGTGGATATTACCCCTCAGTGAAAAGGAACAGACCTTTGATGCTTGCAGCTGTTCAGACCCTTCTTGGGGATTGTGCTGAGTAGCAGAAACCAGGAAGGGCAGCAGGTACCCGTCATTTTATGTATATAAAATCTGGAAAATTTAGGTTTGCCTGTGTTACACAGATTAGGCAGGAAGCAGATGAGTGGCTGGCACAGGGCCGGAGGAAACTTCCCAGGTAGTTGCAGTAACGTGTGTGGATTTCAGAGGGATATACGTCAGACGTCCCCTGTAGATCTGAACAGTTGATTTCATCAGGACACCCTCAAGACACACACATAGCACTCTCTGTGTCCACAAAGCAGGGCTGCTTACTCTGGGGAACACTGTGACTCCCCTTAGCCCAAAGAAATAATTCTGGTTCCTGGAGGTGAGGGAGCTTGACTCAACAGCAGACCCTCAAGATGACTGGGTGGGCTCCATTTAGCGGGAGCAGTTGCTCCCCCCTCCCATGTGCTGAGAGACATCTGTCTGGAAGAACCAGCTTGAAGTGAGGCAGCCTGTACCTTATCGGTAATGGAGTTTGAACAGGGAGCCCTGCCTTGTGACCCAAGTGCCTCTGCCTGCTGCAAAGGGTTGGAACCAGGTTCAGTCCACATGGGAGATCGAGTGCAATTCCACCTGAGCTGGCAGAGTGGGCAGGGTGGCCTGAGAACACCCGCAGGACCTTGTATACAGACGTGCATGCATCTGTGCCTGACCTGGCCCATAAGAACACCTGTAGGACCGTACATGCACCTGTGTATAGACCCGGTCACACATCTGACCCGGCCTGTAGTTTAGTAGGGAGCCACGGGCACTGTTTTCCTTATCTTCTAGGACCCTAGGAGGTGCTTCCTACAGACAGATGCAGTGATACCTAATGGTGCCTGATAGTATTCGACGTGAGATAGTCTAGAATTGCCCAGGAGTCAAATCTCTGAACACATCATCAGTGAGCACAGTTAGATTAGGTTAGCCTTCCCAGCAACCTTGCAAGGGATTGATTCTTCAGGTTGGGTTAATTAATGGGAAGATTTACCCTAAATGTGGACAGGACAGCACCCTTCCCTGGGACTGAATAAGAAAACGAAATCTGAACAACTGTATTGTTTCCTTTTGCTTGCTGACTGTAGATACAATGTAAGCAGCAACAGAAAAAGAAACTAAGACAGCGGCCTAGAGGCAGGCACCAGTGGGGAAGGATGGTTTCCAGCCGAGGAGGTTCTTCCCTCAGACAGAGCTGTCTACTAAGATGGTGAGCGTCTGAGGCCGAAGTCATCCAGAGCAGCAGGTGTTTGGTGCAGGCCTTGAAATCCAGTACTTAGGAGATGGAGAAGCAGATTGCTGAGGCTGGGGCTAGCCTGGCCTACATAGCAAGTTTGAGGCCAGCTAGGGCTACGTAGTGAGATTCTGTCTCAAACAAATAAACCTCCTCCAAAACTATAATATAATAATAATTATTAATATTATTAATAAATAAGCTTCTAACAACAAACATTAATCCTGTCTATCAAGAACGTTGGAGATCACACAGGTATGTCGTCCACTTGTACGAAGCCCATCTGCCTCTATGGTTGAAACCAGGTCCTTCATTCATGACCAGACGAGTACAGGCAGGTTTGAGCAAAGCTGTCAATCCACAGTTACCACAGTGATGTGAACTAAGAAGAGCCAGGGAGAGGACACGATCTCCCCTACAGCCTTTGGGGGGGCCTGGCCTGGCTGATATCTTTCTCCTTCAGGTACATGTTTTCTGTTTCTGCTTGTGTCTGTGTGTGTGTCTGTGTGTCTGTGTGTGTGTGTCTGTGTGTGTGGTATGTATGTGTGAGTGTGTGTGTGAGTGTGCATGTGTGAGTCTGTGTGTGAGTGTGTATGTGTGTATGCTTGCATACAGGTGCCCAGGCATGGCAAAAATGTTGCTATTATTTGCTTCTCTGTTGCCTTGACAAAACATTGACTAAAATTGTCTTGGTGAGGAAAGCTTTCTCACGTGGCTTCTTGGGCCTGAACTTGGGTCCTCTTGCTTTCCCCCCCGAGCCGTCTCCACAGATCTCTTACTGCTTTTGATTTTGCTAAATGGTCCAGGCTGGCCTGGAACTTGAAATCTTCTGCCTCTGCCTCCCGAGAGCTGGGTTGGGAGGTGTGTGAGTTCGCCCGGCCTGATGGTCATTTCCCTGTTAAGGTGCTGATTTTGTGAGACTTTGCTGTGGTGGCACAGAACCCCTCCCAGAAGCCATGGGGTCCCCTCTAGGTGCTTGGTGAAACTTCAAATCAAACGACAAATTTCTTCTGTTTTTATGATGCTACCCACCCCCTTTTTAAAGCATTTGGTGCTTCTAGTCAATATTTCCACATCCACAAACGTTTTTAATGAGATTGAGCCTGGGCTGGGCTGTGAGAGAAGCGTGTGGGCTCCTGGCTTCCATTTCGCTCTTGGGAGCACAAATCCAGCGGTGGACCCTCATTATTTTCTGGATCCATTTTCCTGTCTGCCCCCCAGGGTCTCTTCCATTCCTCCCTCTTGGCTCTCTCCAGCCTTCCAAACCTAGCCTACATCTGCTTCCTGCTGAATGGATTCTGGGAACCAGGAAGAGCCATTAGCACCCTGACGTTTGTTTTGCCTGCCCGGTTCCAAACACCTGGGCCTCGGGAAGCAGAAATCAGGCTGATTTCCCAGTGTAGCTCCAGATGTTAGTCATCACATGGCCACCCCTCTCTTCTCCGTCATCCTCCTGAAAAATCCAATTGTCCAAAGAAGGACGTGAGCTCCGCCATCCGCCAGAGCCGGCACCTCCTCTCTGTTCAGGACTTCTGTTCAGATCTGGCTGAGTACATCCACACAAAAGGGACAAGAGCCCTTCTTCTGTGCGAGCAGCTCGTACAGACCTCCTTCCTGCAGGATTGCCTGGGGTTGCCTAGCAATCCGACACCACGCTGCAGCAGCAGACCCACAGCTCCGATGGATTTTTTCCTATTTTTAATTTGTTTTCTGGGTGGGAATTATTGTGTAATCACGGGCTGAGCCGCAAGATATGGTGTGTGTCCCACTCGAGGCAAGTGGCCTTCAGGGACTGCAGAGGAATGTGCAGAGCCCCTGTGAGGACCCCGTTCTCTGTCCCAGGAGGCTCTTGGGGCTAGCCATCACCCTCTGGTTTTCAAAGTTGAATGGAACCCTAGAAAACCTTCATTCCTTCCAAGGCCACGGTTGCTCCCCTGCAGAGAACGAACCATACCAGCCATGGCCTGGAGCCCTCAGCTGCCTGTTCACTTCTGACATCTTCCATCCATCTGTGGGGAGATGGGACAGTTGGCCAGTGGTTCACCCCCTCTTGGAGAAGTTGGATATTAGGTCTGAGAGCAACTGGACCCATCTCTGGGGGCTCTTGAATAAGATATCAGATGGGAGGTTTGTTACTCCCCTCGTCTGGAGCGACCCTTGGCAGCATCTGAGGCAGGGTCCTGATCAGTCGCTGCTGAGGGAGCTGCAGGACACCCTGTCTGTGGCACACAAAGGGGCTGCTCTGAGGTGGATGCACTCAGCCCCGGTGACAGTGGGGAGTTGTAGATGACATCAGCGAAGGGGACAGCTGAGCTGGCAGGCCTTCCCTATGCTCTGCTCTGGGAAGCTGGTGTGCAAGGAGAAGCAGATGGAGGAGCCCAAATCAGAGTCCTGAGGGAAAGGAGAGGAGAGGGGGGAGGGGGGGAAGAGAGAGAGAGAGAGAGAGAGAGAGAGAGAGAGAGAGAGAGAGAGAGAGAGAGAGAGGAGAGAGAGAGAGAGAGGGGGGGGGAGAGAGGGAGAGAGGAGGAGAGAGAGAGAGAGAGAGAGAGAGGGAGAGAGAGAGAGAGAGGGGGAGAGGGAGAGAGAGAGAGGGAGGGAGAGAGGGGGGGAACAGAGAGAGAGAAAGAGTTGAGAGAGAACACTCTCATCTCAGAGAAACAGCCAGAGGGCCCCCCTCTTTATATGAGAGAGGAGAGAGAGAGAGAGAGAGAGAGAGAGAGAGAGAGAGAGAGAGAGAGAGAGAGAGAGAGAGAGAAGGGAAGAAGGAGAGGGAGAGGAAGAGGGAGAGGGCGGGAGAGAGGGGGAGAGGGGGAGAGAGAGGGAGAGAGGGAAGGAGGGAGAGGAGAGAGAGAGAGAGGAGGGAGGGAGGGAGGGAGGGAGGGAGGGAGGGAGGGAGAGAGAGAGAGAGAGAGGGAGAGAGAGAGGAGAGGGAGAGAGAGAGGGAAGGGGGGGGGAGAGGGGAGAGAGAGAGAGAGAGAGAGAGAGAGAGAGAGAGAGAGAGAGAGACCAGGCTGGAAGACGATTCTGGAGCGTATGGGTAGCAAAGCCAGCTGCCTTCAGGTGTCAAGTGTGCCAGGAGGAGGGTGGCTCAGACTGGCTGCTGGGCAGTCAGGAGTGTACTTCTGTGGTTTTGGGGAGGTAGTGTGGAGGTGGGACCATTCGTGACGAAGGCCAGAATTTAGGGATACAGCACTACAAGCCAGGAATGTCCGGAGGGGAGACTGGGCCTGTCATGTTTTCAGGCTGTCTGCCTAGGGCTTCTAGAACTGGGGTGATGGAAGAGTAGGGGTCTTGTGTTTGGAGGAGTCCCTGAGGAGAACTTGGGAGGGAGCAGGGGGGTAGAGGAGGAGAGGGAGAGAGGCTGAGTCTTTTAGGCAAAGAGCATCATCATCTGTGAGAACGTTGGGGAGCAAGAACAGCTGTGGTGTGGGTACTGAGGCTGGGTTTTTGTTGAAATGAATACCCTTCTGCCTCACCACCAGCCACATGGCCAGGGGCTACAGCATGGTTTAGAGATCTGGTTAGAGCGCCTGACTTGTGCTCAGATGACCTCAAACTCATGACCCTGAACCTGATCCTCCTGCTCCAGCTTTTCTCCCAGGTGTTGGGATTTCAGGTGTGCACCACTGCACCGTGCTCACAGTAAAGCTTTGCGTTCCCACTGGTGCTTTTGTGTGGGGGGCATTAGTGGGTTGTTTCACTATTACATTTTCCAAGTCGTGGCACCCCACACCCCACACACACTAATGACAGGCCAAAGAGGAGACCCCTGAAGATAAAGGAAATGGCAAAAGGTCTGGGTGGGAGCAGGGAGACACAAATGCGTGTGGGTTTGCAGGGCTGGGGACCCGTCCGCCTCTCTGAGTTTATAACTGTTTTGAGCAACCTTGGACTGCTTTCTGCTGGATGACAAGGCTTCTGTTGGGTAGCATAAACTCATCCTGGGGTGCAGAACACCTGTGGGCCTAATAGAGGCTGATGGGAAATCCTTTTAGCTTGACTTTCCGTGAATGCTTTGTCGTTGAACGTGTAAATTGGCGTAGATGGGAACACAGGGAGGTTCTATGTGCGGTGCACATGTGCCAGGATTCTCTAGAGAAACAGAGTTGGTAGAATGGATATTTAGTATATGTTGCTGACTGCACTAGAAAGGTTGAGACTCCAGCATCCAAAGTCTCCAGCATCCAGTGTCTGTTATCTTGCCCCGTTGAGACTCCTGAATGGAGCCCGAAACTTGAGATTTATTTTTCTTTCCATCTTCAGTGTTTTGTATTTGTGAGAATATGCTCTGACGTGGGTCAATTCCTATCCATTGTGTGGAGAATTCCTTGAATTAAATAATTTGCGACGCCCCCCCCTTCTCTCCTTCCTTTGTGCGGGTGCCAGCTCTCATGAGCACACCATCTAATTTCTCCTCCTTTTCTACCCCCCTCCCCTTTGTCTTTTTGCTTTGCCTTCTGGAACATTCCCTTACTTTTATCTTCCAACCAGTCTGCTGAGTTTTTTTGTTTCGGCTCGCATGCTTTTAATTCCCCGGCCCTTTTTTGTTCTCTAAATGTTCTTAAAATAGCATCCTGCTCCTGGTTCTGGTTGCAATATCTCTTCTGATCTCTTTGAGGATATTAAATATGTCTATTTCTGATATTTTCTCCTCCCTGTCCAACGTCTGTCTCCTCCAGCCCTCCCCCCCTGGTCCCTCCCCCAGGGAAAGTTGTTCAGCGGCTCCCTCTTTTAGAGCCTGTGCTTAGAGTTCTGCTGGGTCTGGGCTGCCAGCGTTAGGGGAGAGGCCTTTAGAACTGACCCTCCATGTTAAGTGGGGCTCATGTCCTGGTGCTTCTGGCTGGGAATCCTAAAGGTAGGTGTAGTATTCTTTCCTACTGCTGATCAGAGTTCCAAGAGCAGGCCCTGGCTCTGATCTAGAGGGTTAGGAGAATGGGGCTATGGGGCTGAGTGGGGCTTCCCAGGCACTTGGGACTCTGCCTTCCTCCCTTTGTGGACTCTGGTGCTGGCCTTCACCGCAGCAGGTGGGACTCAGGTGAGCTCCAGGCCTGTGTCCAGCCCTGTTTCTTTCCAGCAGTCCACAACACGTGGCTGTCTTCTCTGCTACACCGCCAGCCTCTCGGTATTTGTGAGGGAACACCACACATTATCACTAACCGATCGAAGCAGTATTGATCACCTTTTTCTCAGTGCTGATACAGAATACATATAAAGCAACCCAAAGGGTTCGCTTTGGCTCTCAGTCTTAGGGTGCGGTCCATCATGGTGGGGAAGGCATGGTCTCAGGAGTGTGAGGCAGCTGGTCATACATATCGCAACCTCAGTCAGGAAGCAGAGAGAGGTGACTACTGGTGTTCAGCTCTGTTCCTCCTTTTTACTGAGTTGAGGACCCCAGCCCATAGAATAGGATCAACCATATTGAGGGTGAACCTTCCCGACTCAACTCCCCCTAAAGCAGGAGTTCTCAATATGTGGGTGGAGACCCATCCCACAGGGGTGGCATACCAGATATCCTGCATGTCACATATTCACATCATGATTCGTAACAGTAGCAAAATTGTAGTGATGAAGTAGCAGTGAAAATAATTTTGTGGCTGGGGGCCACCACAGCACGAGGAATGTATTTTAGGGTCACATCTAGATACCCGTTTCCTATGAGAGTCTGGATACTGACAGATTGATGATCACAATTCTCTTAGAATCTCTTTTTGTGCCTTGCTGTATCTTTCTGAGGGAGAGCTGTGACCTTGCGATGGCTAGAGTGGTATCTTCTACATCTTCATATTCTTCAAAATGAAGTTTCTACAGGGCTTCATGGATGGCTCGGTGGTTGAGAGCACTTCCTGCTCTTCCAGAGGACATGAGTTTGGTTTCCGGCATCCAGTCAGGAGGCTCCTAACTGCCTATAGCGTCAGCCATTGGGAATCTGACTCCCTCTTCTGGCTTCTGAGGGCACTACACTCACTTGGCGTGTACACACACACACACACACACACACACACACACACACTAAAAATAACATCTTTGTTAATCTCAGCATAGACTTATATTCACAGGCCCTGTCACTCTTTTCTGGGCAGATCCTTTGATGGCCCGGGGCCTGTTCTTGAGGGATAACCTACTGGTCAGGCCACATGGCTGCCCCTGGCTACAGGTGCCTGCTTCATTCAGTTTAGTACCAAGCTTTCTGAGTGGCTGACTGCTGTTTGATTGGAACCTGTCTGGAGACTGGAAGACGGCTTGGTGCCACCTGCAGACCTTTCTGGGAATGGCCTCTGGAGGTGGCTGTGTGACTAGGGTTTCAGTCCTGAGCCCTTTCACTTGAAGCTCATGGCTTGTTCAGTGCAGTATGGGGAACCAGACTTTGGTCTCTGGGAGGGCTCTAAGGGCAGGATTAGAAGGGCAGCAGGAACTGGACCACAGGGGAAGGGCTTTCAGGGCAGAAGAACCAGGAGGGAGACACGGTTGGCCCAGGGAGACGAGACAGGTTAGTGATGGGTGTGTATGGGCCTAGCCAGCAACCCCATGACATGAAAGCTACGGTCACCAGATCACATAGAAAGAAACAGTTGGTCTGTAGTGGCAGAGCTGTGCCATCTCAAATTCGGGGCTTTGGCCATCTCAGAGACTCTTATGAATGTCCAAGAGACAAGGTGTTTATATTCAGTTGCAGGGCTAGGCTGCTTACTTGCTCTAAAGCACGTGATTCCCACTGGGCAAGACAGATCAATGGCCCAGACAGGCTGAAGGACCAGAATTAAAAGCTCCCGAGAAGGCAACAGCCACTCAGCTTGAACACTGTCTGCCCTCACTCTGTAGGTAAGGCAGTGTGCAGCCCAGCTAGCCAGAGAGAGCCTCAAGGCCATTCTTACTCTCTCTCTTCTCCACTCTGTCTAGTCGCCCTATCCACGGAGCTCCAGGCTCCATGGTATGTGCCTCAGACTGAAAGCTGTAGTTAGGTGCAAGAAACAGGCCGGTCGGTTTACAAACAGCACAGCACTCAGCAACCTGTATCAGGCTTTTTTTTTTTTTTTTTTTTTTTTTTTTTAATTTTTTTTAGATTGCAGATGTCCTCTGAGAGCACAGGTTCCCAAGTCCAGGCACTGCATGGCGGTCGTTTTTTATTTTGGTCTTTTACATAGAACAGTAGCTGCTCCAGTCCAAGCCTTTGGGAGTCAAGTAGGCTTTTTGCTCAACTCTGGAGCCAAATGCTGGGGGCTGACCCTACTGTTATACCTGGGTCTCATCTTGACAGCTCAGAGGCAATGATGTCTTCCTCCCAGCCCCTTTCTCTTCCCAACACTAGAGATGCCAGCCTTCAGAGCATGCTAGGCTCTCTTTCCCTGGGTTGGGGGAGGCTGGAACGCTTCCGATTTTTAGGCTCTCCTAACTGACCTGGCTGGAAATATTTAAGGCCACAGGATTATCAGCGGGGACAAATGTGTGCTCCCTGTGTCCTCTTCCAGGGTAGGCCTCCCGCCTCCCTGCCTGCCCTGTGATTCTCAGGAAGGCAAGGCATGGAACTCCAGGCCTATTAAGGGTCTTCCCCAGCGGCCAGTTAGGCGCGGGCGCTGCAGACTAGCTGGAGAGGTGTGGGGGAGGGGACATTCATTCCTGCCGTTCAGCGACCAAGTCTTTCTAGGGACCCCTGGGCAGAGAGAGAGAAACTGGTCCCAGCGGAATGAGGGTGCAGGGGTCCTGCTAAGTGTCGCTAGTGATGACTTACACTGAGATCGCCCAGGAGAAGGGAGGGAGGAAGAGGAGGTGAGACCACGGTGGTGGTGGTGGTGGTGGTGGTGGTGGTGGTGGTGGTGGTGGTGGTGGTGGTGGTGGTGGTGAGCTCAGAGGAACCCAGCTGCCACTGAGCTCTAGGGTGCCCTGCAAGTCTCACCAGCCTACGCATCCCTGTTGTTAAGAGGCTGAAGCTGGGACTCCAGAGCTCCTGTGGCCACATTCAGCTGGCTCGCGTCCCTCCCTGCCCCGCCGCCCTCCCTGGCCGCGCGACCGCCGGAGCCCCCTCCCTCCTCTCTCGCCGAGCTGCGCGCTCCGCCCGTGCAGCCGCCACCACCGCCACCGCCGCCGCGTGCTCCTGCTGCCTTCTCGCTTCAGCCGAGCCAGCCGGAGGAACGAGCGGGGGGGCAGAGAGAGAGAGAGAGAGAGAGAGAGAGAGAGAGAGAGAGAGAGAGAGAGAGAGAGAGAGAGTCGGCGAGGCAAGCGGAGCGGGGACACGGAGCCGTTGCTCCGGAACCAGCGGAAACCTCCTCCGAGAGCAGTCGGGAGCCTGCCCCAGCAGCTCGCGTGATCGCCGGAGACGCTGCGGCCGCCACCGCCGCTCCAACCCGGCCTCTCGCGCTCCTTGCCGCCGGCTCGCCTGGGCGGCCGGGATGCAGCCGGGGCATGGCCGCCAGGGCCCCGTCACCTGCCGCGGGGAACGCTGAACCCGTGAGTAGCAAGACCCTGGGCTTCCACCTCGGTCATCACCATCACGAGGGGCCGGCTGGGACTGTGGGCACGGCCCGGGGAGGGGCGCACGGGACCCCGCAATGGGAGGCGGGGCCGGCGAGGACGCGGGGCTGTGGAGCATGGCCAGGGACAGACCTGAGGTCGCGCGAGGATGGGGTGGCGCCCTTGGGGGTCAGGGGTCCGCGCGCGGGGTCGGGGTTCCTGAGTTCTGCGGGGGCTGGGGTCCCGGCTCCGGGCTTAGGGCTCCGCAGGGAAACCAGAGGGGAGATTTTGTGAATGGGAAGGCCCAGGGTCAGGCTCCATGGAGACACCGGGGAGTCCCGCGCGCTGCGTGCCCGTGGCGGCGGCGGCGGCGGCGGCGGCGGCGGCGGCGGCGGCACAATGCCCGGCTCTGGGAACTCCCAGACTGGGGGGAAGCCGTGGCGCGCGGAGATCCCAGCCCGCGGGGCACATCAGAGAGGCGGCCCCAACCCGAGGGGCTGGAAGCAGGACTGGCGACCCTGATGCGCTGCGGCGTGCGACTCTCGCCACCCCCAGTCTCAGGAGAGCTGCTGGGTTCCAGGAGGAGAGCCACTGAGGAACTGATGACCCCCAAGGAGTTGTGGGAGGGCTGAGGTCCTCCTCGGCTCCCTCGGGAGGACCAGGGCCCGCAGCGCCCCGGCATGCGTGGAACGGGCGCGGGTGGCGCGCAGGGCTCTCCAGTCCGCGAGCTGGGGGGCGCTCGGGGCCGAGTCTTCCCACAGGCGTGAACAAGGATCGGAGGTTACTGCTCGCTTAGGCACAGCCACAGGGCCGGGACAGCCTGTTTGGGAAAGCTTTGCTAAGATGGCCTGCACCACCCTAGCCCAAACTTTCTGACTAGTGGCCCCATGGGGCGGTGGGGCTCGCCTGCGGCTGTCTTCTTCAGGAGAGGGGTGTCAGGGGGTGGCTTCAGGCCGGCGGTCCTTTGGGGGCTCCCTGATGAAGCTTCGCCTCTATCCATTGGCACGCAGCCCCTCAGTGTTCTGGCCACCCAGGTCTCGCACCCAGTCTGTTAAGGCGCGGCGAGCACGAAGGGGCATCGAGACCCTACTAGACAGCTGGAGCAGACTCAGGGTCTTGGGTCTTAGATGAGGTTGGGGGTTGGTTGGCTGTTCACGAAGCCCACTGACGTCGGCTAGTATGGGGGGGGGAACGAGGTGAGGAAAGTCCAGAACGGCAGAGCCACATTCCTGCTCCCCCTTTTGGATTCTGCTTTTCAGACGCACTCTAATTATTTAATGGTCACTTTTAAAAAGGACGCCGGAGGCGCCGGTAGTCTTTCGATGTGCGAGGCACCCACAGTGGAAGCTAAGGACAGGGACTGAGAGATCCTTTCTTCTGGGCAAGTTCCTTCCTCCTCCGGCTGGAGGTGAAGTGCCTTCTGGTGCACGCAGGGTCGTTAATTTTCTGTCACAAACGTTGGCCAAGCTGGGGACGCCTCGGGCGTGCATCGGGGAGTCTAGGGTCCAGAGTAGGTACGGGGCTAATGGAGTAGGGTCTCGGGTAATGAGGTTTTTTAGCAGAAATCAGCTTTGGTTTTACTGGTCTGCAAAAAATAATGAAAAAAAAAAAGTACAAACATTACGGCAAAACGAGCTCATTAAGTGCGCATCGCGGATCAGGGCGGATGTCTTAATCAGGCTGCGCTGGTAACGGGGATATTACACTAATTAAAACCAGACCCTCCAGGTGAGCGACTACTGGGAAGGGAGAAAGTTGTAGAGAAGGCGCCTGCTGGTGGAAGACAGGCGCTGGCGGCTGCGAGGCGGTCAGGGCCTCTGTAGGGTGGGCTCGTGGGTCAGGGGGCGCCTTCTCAGGGCCAGCCCCTCGGTCTCCCGCGGGCAGGGAGCTCCCGTGGGCCCGGAGGGAGGATTGAGCTGCCGCCTCCGCCCTCCCCGGAGACCAGAGGCCTCCCTGCGTGGGAGCTAAGCGCACTGCACACTCGGGGAAGCAGCGCTTAACCCCTCCTTTCCCGGCTGGGCTTGGAGCTGGGCTGTCTCCACGCTGGAGAGGGGGAGATGGGGAACCCACAGGAGGCTAGGGAGGCGAGGCAGAGCTGAAGGGGGAGCATCAGGCCCATCAGGTGCTCCTACGGAGGCAGCTGAGTGCCAGGGGAGGTTTGGCCAGGTCGTACAAGCTGTTTGCCCTGAGCCACCGAGGATTTCTGGTACAGATCAACGTTTTCAACCGCTCTGCACGCCCTCCCACTCTCGCCAATGAAAGAGAACCCGGACAATTACTCTGTACCATCCTTCCTGGAGGCCTGGGACCCAAACAACCAGATCGTCCTGGGTCTATAGGAAGAGCGTGGAGTCTAGGAAAGTCCCATAGATCGGGCCTCTAGCAGTGCTGTGCCTTCACCTTCGCTGCAAAGGCTCCACGACCTCAGGCAGAGCCGCAGCAGGCCTGGGTGAATTTACTGCCCTTCAGCAGGGACCAGACGCTGATCAGGAGCAAAGGCCGACCCGCCACGCAGCCGCACAGAGGTCGGCAGCACCAAGGACAGGGCTAGGGCCGAGCTGCCGCGTTCCACCTCTGTCTGACTGTGTCCTGTGGCCACTGAGACCTAGGACTTATTAGTCCTCATCCTGCCTGGAGGGAACAGGAGAAGTCCTCATGCCACCAGGGTCAGGGTGGTCCAGGCCAGAGCAGAGGTAATTACAGCAAGGAAGTCTCCTGGGCGTCATTCCCCAGTGTGTGGTCTTGTGGCAGCCAGACAAGAGAGATGGAAGGGCTATTTGATGCATGGGGATGGACTAGGCAAGCAGAGACGATGCCATTTCTTAGCACCTGGTCTTAGCTAAGCTGGCTCAACAGGGTCTGGCCTCCATTGTGTGGCCTTCTAGCTGGCATCCTGGTACCTGCCTGCTCCCTTGCTATATAGAAGCTAGAGGCCCTGCTCCTCAGGGCAAGATTTACCCGCCCCTCCCCCACAGTGCAGACCGTCTTTTGGACCTGGATGGACCGTGGGGTCAAACAGAAAGGCTTGGACCAGTAGAGCATCTGTCATACCTAGAAGTGCCGATTCGGTGGTGGCGATGGTGGGGGATATTCTGGGGCAGGGAGGAGAGGTGAATCTGTCCACTGGTCAAGAATTGAGATGTTATTTCTGAGTGACTGCAGCACGAGGCTCACCTCCCCGCCCCCCCCTCCCCAGTCCGTCCGTGAGCTTGTGAGGTTTGGTCTGTTGTCTCTCTCTCTCTCTGTTTATTTATCTCCTTCACTCCTGCCTGATACTCCGTTATAAAGACAAATGGGGCCTGGCACGCAGCTGACGTGCGTGCGGTGAGGAATTTTTTATTTTTGAACAAGTGAGGGGGAGAAACCATCTCGAAAGTTTCCCCCTTCCACAGAGCTGTCTCTGCTGGGGAGCCCGCCTCTCCCCGAGTCCTCGCCTGCAGCAGGCCTTCCTGCCTGCGTGGGCCCCCGGCTTCGCAGACACCTCCCATTTGTATCAACATCTTTTGGATTAGCTGCTTGCCTCCCCCTATCCTCTCCTGAAGCAGCCCAGCATTTTCACAGGTTCATGAAACATTCAGGGCAGCCTAAACATCTTGTTTTCTGCCGCCTTTCTGAAGTCAGCTGCCATTCCAGGCAGCAGGGTCTCTTGCTTAATTTTTATGTTCTGCTTCATCTCTTTCTCAGAGCACCCTGTGCTTTCTGGGCCGGGTGGATGCTTTTGGGGTTTCCTGCCATGCTACCCCTGAGTAGCTGCCAGTGGTGGAAGGGAGGTGATTTCTAGGTGCGTAGTGGGGCCTGCTCCATGCTAGGGGACCAGTGCTCTGACAGGGGTGCCTGGGGACCCATCCGATGCACCACCCGATAATCACGCTCTTCAGAGCAATGCTCTTAGTAAATTACTGTGTTATCACAGCTTCCCCAACACTCACTTGACACCAAAACATGCCTCAGAAGGTGACTTTAGATAATGAAGAGTATTACGATCTGTCACTGCATGTGAGAATGTTTCCTCTGGCAGCCCGGGGCAGGCTCAAGTGCACACACACACACACACACACACACACACACACACACACATTGCATCTGCACAGAGGCTGCAACATGGAGGGGGGGGGCTGGATTAGCTGCCCCCAACTCAGGAGCCACTTAGAAGGGTCCTCTGTGCAGGATGGCCAGCATGAGGAAGCCCCGTGGTTTGGGAAAGGATATGGCCTCCCTTTTGCTTTTGTGGTTTTTCCCAGTCCATCTCTCTGTTGTGGGGATGAAACTCCGGACCAAAGGAGGCCTGAAGAAGAGGTTTATTACGTCTTACATTCATTGTGTCTACCATGGAGGGACGTCAGAGGCAGGAACTCAGAAGAGACCACGGAGGGATGCTGCCTACTTCCTCTGACTTGCTCAGCTCCCTTTCTTGTACAGCCCAGAACCACCTGCTTGACGTGCATCCCCAACAGTGGGCCCGGCACTCCTGTGTCAATTAGCAATTAAGGCAAAGTCCTGCAGACACCCCCACAGCGTAAGCCCATCTGGGCAGTTTTCAGCTGAGGTTCCCTCTTTCTAGGTGTCAAGTTGACAGCTGGTGTTGAGAGAGCCAGGGTCTTAACGGGTGCCTCCCTGAGGTACCTGAGTTCACGGAGTCTCCAGGAATTCATCTTTGTGCTTCTCAGAAGCCAAACAGAGCTCTGTGGGAGGGGCCTAGGCTCTGTGGGAGGGGCCTAGGCTCTGTGGGAGGGGCCTAGGCGCTTGTGCCTCTTGGCGGCCCTGGCTGAATGTCTTCTGGTCTAGGGTGATTATAGGTCTGAGGGGCAAGCTCTCGGTACCCTCTTGCCTCCATTGGCCGTCTCTTTTGATTATTTGGCAGGGTGGCTGTGGTACAGACGCTAAACAAGAGAGGATGACAGAAAACAAGGATGAGCCGGGCTATTTCCCCGTCAGCCACACACATTCTCAAGGAAGGGAGATGTGGACTCCAGAATCCTCCTTACAAGTAAACATGGAAAAAATAAAAGCAAAAACAACAACAACAAAAACCCTTCCCTTCTCTCCAGTCTCCACTCCTGCACAGTACACAGCCAGCTCCCACCTCCCCTGGCTGAGAGAGAGGCTCCTGCTATCTCTGGTCCCACCGACCCACCGAGGGGGGGGGTCTCCAGTTTCCTGTTAGGCCCTGAGGCAGAAGATTCCTAGTCACAGTTCTCCTTCAAGACCCCACTACCTAAGGCCAGGACGCTGCTTTCCCAGCAGAAGGACCCCGTGCACATTTCTAGTGCTGCTTTGCCCAGTTACAGCTTCGCTCATTGTACAGACTGAGACCTTTCGCCGGGGTCTCAGGGACAGGAGCAAGGTGCAGAGCCGCTCTCCTCGCTACGCGTTCCTCAGAGTGAGCGTGCGGTCTCCGGTGGCCGTTAGTCTGCCGCCTGGGTGGGAACGCCACCACCTCACATGCCACTAGGGCCATCTCGGCTGCAACCCCCTTTAGTTAGGTTTGTCTTGTTGTGATAAGCGCCATGACCAGGGCAACTTGTAGAAAGATGAGTTTATTTGGAGTTACTGAGTCTGGGAAGTGGAGTAAAGGCGCGGAGGTTGGAGCAGGAAGCGGAGGGCTTTCATCGTGGGCTGTAAGCGGGAACCAGAGAGGAGTCATTAGATTTTCACAACCTACCCTCGGTGCCATGCTTTCTCCAACAAGGGCACACCTCCTAAACTTTCCCAAACAGTGCCACCAACTGGGGACAGGGTCGTCAGATGGGGAACAACTCATTGAAACCCACCACATACGTTTTGTAAGAAACCAGACCTGTTTGCAGGTAAAGAAAGACGCCATTTCCATCTCTCTGTGGTTCCCCTTGATGCAGTTGGATATGGGGAAACGAGGTTACCAAAGTGACCTTTTGTACTAGAGGTGGGCTCCTGGTCTTGCTTTAAAATCTCCCTTCACCCAAACAAACAAACAAACCCAAATATGTGACCTCACACTAGATTCTTCGCTGCTGGGCACATGAGACCGAGACAGTTGCACGCAGACCCGAGAGCCGTTCAGATTTCTGTGAGCAGTTCAGACACCAAGGGCTGTGGCTCTGCTCACTGGTGTTCCCCGTCCCTGTCACCAGCCTCAACTTAAAGATGAAGGCAGCAGGGGTGGTGGCCCCCACTGTCTCCAGGGTGAATGTCTTAGGGACGGGGAAAGCAGCAGTTCACATGCCAGGCCTTGAACGAGAAGCGTTTTCGAATGAGGACAGATGAGCTGGCTGCTCTTCAGGTGTGGCTCTGTATAGATCCACTGAGGCCCAAAGACACGAGCTTTGTGTGGATCCAGGGGGCTGGAAAGATGGCTCAGGAATAAAGGGCTCTGGCTAATTTCCTGGAGGACCAGAGTTCGACTCCCAGGAGCCTACATGGTGGCTCATGTTATCTGTAACTTCAGTCCCAGGGGAACCAATGGATCCAATGCCCTCTTCTGGCCTCGAAAGGGCAGTGTATCTATATCTATATCTATATCTATATCTATATCTATATCTATATCTATATCTATATCTATATCTATATCTATATCTATATCTATATCTATATCTATATCTATATCTATATCTATATCTATATCTATATCTATATCTATATCTATATCTACATATATATTATATATAACATATATATATATATGTGTTATATAGATAATACATCTTATATAATATAGATGAAGCCTCCATATACACAAAGCTGTAATTTGTCTGAAAGACGGATTCAGTTTGAAGCAAGATTTACACTTAGAAATGATTGCTTCAGGCTGGAGAAATAGCTCGGCAGTTAGGAATGAATACTGCTCTCTCAGATGGCCTGGGTTCAGTTCCCAGACCTCACATCAGACAGCCTAAACCTGCCTATACTTCCATGCCCAGGGATACCAGACACCTCTGGGCTTCATGGGCACCCATAGACACGTGCACACGTCCCCCCACAATATGTATAATGAAAGATAATAAAAATAAACAACTTCTCACTTAACTTTAATAGTTTAAAGTTCTTACCGAGTTCAGATATGTGATTTGCTGGCTGTATTAAAGAGGGGGAGGGGGAAATTTTTTTTCAAGACGTGTGTGTGTGTGTGTGTGTGTGTGTGTGTGTGTGTGTGTGTGTGCGTGCGCATAGTCCTAACTGTGCTGGAACTCACGCTGTAGACCAGGCTGGCCTCGAACTCACAGATCTATCTACCTCTGCCTCTGGAGTGCTGGGATTAAAAGTGTGCACCACCACTGCCTGGTGAAATTTCTCTCCCCCCACCTTGGAATTAGGCGCCACCCCAGGGTTTGGATTGAGGTGACTCCTGTCTTTCACCCTGTCTGGTTGTTGACAGTTGCAGCAGAGAGAGGGGCTTGTGCACTCTGTTCTCATCAGAGAAGCATCAGGATGACTTAAAATTATTATTATTATTGTTGTTGTTGTTGTTATTATTATTATTATTATTATTATTATTATTATTTGCCATGCTGGGGATGGAGCTAGGGCATAACATATGCCAGACAAGTCCTCTGCCAGGGAACCACACCTCCAACTGCTTGGGGCAACCTCTTAATAGTTCACAGGAGGTTGCCCCACACCTTGCAGACCCTGAATTGTGAGAACTAGGGTGAGATAGGAAACTGAAGATGGTGCTTTTGTCTCAGTGCGAATGAGACTCCCCCTGAGGCCCCTAATGGGCTCCACTGCTGTCCCAACTCACATGCTGCCACTGCTCACCTTCCTGAAGGCTTGTTCTGGCCGCTTATTCTGTTAGCTTCAGCAGCGATCTGTTACCTAACGGTCCTCCCCTTGAGACCGGACGGGTGAGGCAGCTCAAAGAATCACCTGTTGGGCTGGGGAGATGACTTAGTGGTTAAACTACTCACTGTGCAAGTGTGAGGGGCAGGGTTCAGACCCTCAGAACACATGTGAGGTTCCGGGGTGGATGTGGTAGCCTGCTGTAATTCCAGCCTTGGAAGGCAGAGGTAGGCGATCCTCAGAACAAACTGACTGTGGAGACCAGCCATGTTGGGTGAGCTCTGGGTTTGATTGAGAGACGCTGACTCATTGAATCAGGTGGAGGAATGTTCTAGAAATCAAACCTACATGTTACTTGCACCCCAACCCCCACACACACAAGCACACACAAGCACACATAAGCACACACAAGCACACATAAGCACACACAAGCACACATAAGCACACACGCACACGCACCACATATATGTGAAAATGGAAAAAGGGAAAACAACGGTCACCTGGGATAGTTAGAGGGACACCAAAACAGAACACAGTCCCTGGAATAAACGTGGACGTGAACTACATTTTACAAGACCTCAGAGCCCGTGGGGGAATGGCGGTGCTGTGGCCTGTGCAGTCATCCAGCCTGTTACGGAAGGGGACATAAGATTACCCACATCATCACTCACGGTAATCTCCGAGACCACAGGTGCCCAGCTGAGACTTGGCCTGCTGCAGGGACGTTGACGTAGACTGGCTTCACCACCTACCTCTGTGCAGGAGGCAGAAGAGGAGCAGGCATGTGTCAGGTCACATGAGGGACGAAGGCGCAGCTTCAGAGCTATTTCCTGATTACGAGGCGATGCTGTTTAAAAGCAGCTCCGGGTGACCTCAGAGGCGACCTCACGGGAGGCTCAGCGTCACAGTGTAGCTGAGGTGGGGATGCCAGATGACCCTGCCTTGTTCTGGTGACTTAAGGGTGCGAGCATCTCCAGGATGCTCACACTCAGGAGCGCCCTGTGTCTGGGCAAGAGATGTGAGGTCCTCTCTGAAGACCTGTGTGTGAGGGGTCACTCTGGACATGGTGCCCAAGAGGTTAGGCTCCTGCCTGTCCCCTGCTATGTCCTCTAGAGAGGCCTCATGCCTCCTCTCCTGGTGGGAATCAAGAAAACCACACCTGGAGTTGGGAAGGCAGTAGGGGCTTTGGCTGTTGTATAGAGATGGGGTACCGGTCGTGTCGAGCTGGGAGGAAGATCTATCATGGCCACCGTACCCACCATCCTGGACTCCCGAGCCCGTATGTTGCTGCTAAGACATTTCCTCCCAAGCTGAGTGAATGCACTTCACCCCACCCACAGCATGGAGACGTTTTCAGGGTCTTGGGACGCGCAGCACACGAAAAAGCAAAGCGTAGCTCTGAGAGACCCATTAGAAATAAAGAGAGAGCCTGCCCACCTCTCTAAGATATTGACTCTCCCTCACCGAGGAGATACCATTAAGCTCAGGTTGGGGGCCTAATGCAGCGAGGGGAAGCAGGCCCTCAGGGATTGCCCGCACAGGCTGTTGGCGCACTGCGGGTGGGCGAGGGATCTCAGGCTTCCTCCTGCATTCCCTCTGAGGGCCAGTAATGGGGCCTCGAGGCGGTGCTGTCGGAGGGTACATTAGTCAAGTACTTTGGAATCTTAGCAGGAAGGAGAAGTGCCAGAGGAACTTAAGGTGAGAATTATGGTTGTCAGCGGCACAGTATTGCAATCAACACTCCTTGACAGCCCACGAGGCAGCTTGCTTGATACCGAGACATCTGCATTCCTTCAGTGGTGCCCAGAAGACAGGGACGCAAGGCGGACTGTGACGATGCATTTGTTGGTGGGGGGCACTGTCCTTTCCCTGATCTCTAAGGCTCTGGTTATAAGGTCTGAGATGACGACCGTCAGAGAGCTGTCTGCCAGCGCGTCTATTTCTCTTTCTCGCTCCGCACCTCATCCTAGGCCACTTAGGAAAGACAGACAGAGGCTGGAGAGGTGGCTCGGCTGGTAAGGCACTTGGCTGTGCAAGCATCGGGGCCCAAGGTCAAACTCTAGACGTGCATGTAAGGGGGCTGGACACCGTGGCAGGTGGTTGTAATCCCAGAGGTGGGGGGAGGGGTGAGACAGGAGGACCCTCAGGCTTACTGTCTGGTCATTCTAGCCTAATTAGTGAACCCCGGGGCAACGAGAGACCCTGTATCGAAGGTGATGGGCAGCATTGCCAAGGAGGACGCCCGAAGTTGTCTCTTGGATCGCACATACTCAGGCGTGTGCACAGGTACACAATTAATTTAAAAAACAAAATAGAGGAGCACAAACATGGACTCTGCGTTCTTTTGACCGGCTGCGTACCACCCCTGGCTGGAACTCCAGGCTAGTTTGCCTTGAATTAGAAAATGAAGGCCTAGTTCCATCTGTGTGATGGCTGGCATCGGTTTTCCTGCCCCGTCCGTACTTCAGCAGCTATGATGTCGCAGGGTCCTCAGGATGGTCTTCTGCTTTGAAATAGAGATCTCCCCAAAACAGACAGGACGACGAAGTGGTGGGACCGGGTCTTGTATGTTGAAGGTGCCCCTCCTTCACAGATTGATTTTCATTCTCAGAAGCCGTCCACCTGCCTGTCTTCCAGGGAACAAATCTCTCCCCGTTCCTTGGTATGTTTCCCTCACACCCCACGAAGAAGACACACGAGACCTACTTTGGAAAACCGCAGGCCCCAAGGACGGCTTCCCATAAACTAAACCAGTGCTAGAAGATGAAGTCGGGAAAGGAGTCTGCGTGATCACCCAGAGCTCAGCACTTTGAGACACATCAACAGATGTTGGAGTTACAGAAGATATCTGGGCTGTTGGAGGGGAAAGAGGGGCGCTTCAGACTCTGTAGCTGAGTTTCCCGGTGCCCAGCTCTCCAGACACACTGGAAGGGTCTTTGGATCACGTCAGGCCCCACCGCACCAGGAGGAGTGCAGGGAAACCCCCTTTGCCAACGTTTCCCCTTCTAGACAAGCTTTGCAGCTAGCCGAGGGAACTCTGGGATGCTCTGAGGTCCTGTGTTCTTTCCTGGAGTGTTCGAAGGGCACTGCACCAGCCATATCCAGCCAGCACCCTGGAAGCAGACAGAGGTCCTGACAGACTCCAGCTGCAGTGTTAGCTCTGTAGCATGTTGAGTCACGGCGGCAGAGTCCCCTCCCTGTCTGTGACTCCCCCGTCTGTGACCTCTGATGCCTTGTCCCCCATTTTCTTCTCTGTGCTTCCAAGCCGGCTCTTCAGGTGGGATCTGGTGAGGGGCAGCCGTTGGAGGTCAAGCAGCCAGGAGGAAAGATTTATGGCTCCGCCCAGACCTGCCTGATGGTCGGTTAAGGTAGGCTTGGAGGAGAGAGAAGTTGTTAAGAGGTAGGATGGTTGGAATAAATCTGTCACCTCCTGCCTGCCTGCATCCCAGGGCCTTTAAGCAGGATCCTCCTTGGCATGGGGTGGAAGATTCCAGAAGAGACTGTGAGGGAAGCTGACCTGCTCAGAACTCTACCAGAGCCGGGTCCTGGAGGTCCTGTGTCTTCTTACTAACGTGGTTCACACTGGCAGACTTAGGAGAGAATCCCAGCACCATCTCGGCATCCGGCCAACATGAAAGCCACAACTCCAGGGCGTCCATGCATGGCTAGGCATGCAAAGGAACACACACGTGTGTCCAGATTCGAGACATGCATCCTGCTTGTTGGGGGGCATAGCACACATGCATGTTAACCATCACTTGTGTGTTCCTGCCCTCACGGCGTGCGCATATGTCCTATCCTGTGTTCCGGTGTGCAAGTTCACCTCTTGGACCCTCTCGACCTGTCTGCGTGTCTGGCCCTCCTCGAGCCCGCCAGCCGCCAGACTTCTAAGCAGCCACCGAACCCCACAGTCATTCTTCTTCATTTGTTCTCCGTGTTATTTCAGTACCTTGAAGATGCTGGCAGGTTCCTCAAGGAAACTTTGTCTTTGTGGTGAGGAGATGCCAGTGCTCCGCGGGCCTCCCACCGGCTAATTGCCAATATGATCCCGCGTGGGAGACTTGTCGTTCCTGGAAGCGCTCTTTATTCCGTGTGTTTCCCTCCTCCTCCACCGCCCCTCCCGCCACCACCCCACTGTGGTCTGATTTCCACACGGAGATGGAGCCGCTCCCTGTGAGGCCCGGGCTGTGGCATTAGTGGCTATTCAGCCAGCCAGCAGGCCAGGCCTTTCATTAACTTGGATACTACAATTATGTGCACCGAAAGGCTGAAAGGGGCCGTGTGGGATTTTTTCTTCCCTGAAAAAAAAAAAAAAAAGAAAGAAAGAAAGAAAAATCCTTCAGCTTTTCACAGCCCCAGCCTTGGCCGCCGAAGCAGCCATGACACAGGCCGTTCTGTCCCCCAGAGTCAGTGTGTAATAAACTCAGCGTGCAGGGCGCAGACGGGGTGGGCTGGGCCCTGCCATTGTTGAGTCATGGATACCTCAGCTCCCGAGGAGGTCACACTTCAATGCTGCCTGCTACGGCCGTCTGTCTCTCGGTGACGGAGGGCAGTGTGCATGCTTGCGTGTATGTGCGTGTGCTTGGGAGGTGTAGCCAGCCACAGGCAGGAGGGTGTCCTTCTTATTATTGTCCCCTGCTCAAACGAGGGTGGTCCTGAGGCCATGGCTCATACTGACCTCACTGAGCCCACTCGAACCCTTCCAGTGACCTCTTGAATCTTTTAATATCTATATATGTACATAGGACGTATGTATGTCTCTGTGTTGTTTTATTTATTTGATTTATTTATTTTGACAGTTTTGATATACCAGGCGACTCTCCAACTGGAGTCATAGCTGAGGGTGACCTCGGACGTCTGATCCTCCTACCTCTGCCTTCGAGGTCCTAACCTTACAAGCATGTGCCACCAAGCCTGGCTGATGTGTTGCTAAGTATTGAACCTAAGGTTTCATGCACGCTGGGCGGACGCTCTACCGACATCCCCAACCCAGGAGTCTGTCGTCGTTTTGTTTTGTTTGTTTTTATTTTGGTGTGTGTCTGGGCTCAGGGTAAAACACTGCTGAACACATTGCAAGGAGCTGGTAGAGGTGGGCTCCTTAGATACAGTCCCCTCGGTGCTCCCAAATGTGCTATTTGGGGGGGGGTGTGCTCTGTTATCTTAAGGAAGGCGGGCACCTAGCCACCTAGCACTGGATAACCCCAAACTCACAAACTTACTGCTCGAAATGCCCCATGGTTACCATGGTTACTTCCCAGGCCTGTGCAGTGGCCAGGTCTCTCTCTTTCCGAGGGAAAACCATCGGGTAGGAGTTAAGTCCTTCATCTAGGCCCCCTTCATCTGTTCCTGCTCAGCTCTTGCATGGAGGGAAGGAACCCGAATGGGGATTTTCCAGGACCTCGGAGTGTGAGATTCTGGAGACAGAACTGGTCTCCCACGCTAAAATAATTATAGCCAGGAGAACTAAGTTAAGGCCTTTAACAAGAGGGCGGGCAACGTGCCTGCGCGAGGCTGTCTCTGTTGGCTTTGTAACCCAGGGCTCTGCTTGCCTGTGCCTGGTTGGACCTGCTGGGGAAGTCTACCTGAGGCACCCTGTCGGCTCGCCCTGCACCTGTCGGCTCGCTCCAGCAGGTCGCCATGCAGCCGTGCTGAGGCGGTGCTCTCTGACGAGGCCTCTCTGGGGCAGAACAGGAAGCCAACCAGGACCGCTTTGGACTGGCTTCTTCCTGCATGCGATCTTATTAGGACCCTGTCTGCTGAAGTTCAGTGGGGAGCCCGGGGCATTCATACTGTGTGAGCCTATTCCTATAGACTCTCAAATGTCACACACAATACCTAGGTGGCCATCCACATGGAGAAAGGCCAGCTACAGGCAGTATTCACCCGTGTGCCATGTGTCATGGGGTCAGGCTGCCCGCCCCCCTGTAGGGCTGGGTGGCTGGCTACTTTTGGATTGGGGACTCCGTAGTTTCTTGTTGGTGGTGGGTTAGCATGTTTCCTGTTGGCCACAGGATGAGGCTAATTTTCTTTCCAGCCCATGTGGTACACCAGATGGAACCACAGGGCACATTCCAGGTAGGGGGACTTAGGTGACAAATGAAGGCTGTAGCCTGGTCTCCTGTGCAAAGCACCTTCTCGTCTTCCCACTCTACACCATCACTGTGGCGTCTCATTCCCTCCACATGGGCTGATGCTGACCTTGGAGTCCACACAATAACATGGGGGATGGCAGAGGGGTTTGGGGTGTGACTCTTGTTTCTGACCCTTGAGCTGGGTCAGGCACTGCAAGCCTTCTCCAAGTCCAAGGTCACCACTTGGGTTGGCCTTGCTTCCCCGACACCTCAGCAGCAAGTCTGGTGGCGAACGCACTGTTCCGTGTCACCATTTTGGCAAATCTATGCACCCATGACACCAGGCAGCGTTTTCTGTGAAACGGTTGGGTTGTAAAGGTCTGGCAGGTAGGAGACTGAGGCCCAAGCTGACTCGTGTGCCTCTCCCAGGACACTCTTGTTACAGGGACGCGCTTGTGACAGCGACTTGTGGCTGCATGCACGGCAGTAGCCATGTGGGACATCTGCAGGAAGGACACACAGGGCCTTCCTTATGGGTAACTGTCCTCAGCACTCTTTTCTGGGAACTGAATTCAGCACTGGTGGGGGAAAATGGGAGGTGACAGATTGGGTGGGTGTCTGTGCACCTGTCTCTTTAGCTTGTTAGCAAGCGGCAGGCAGGAACCATGGCGGATCTTCAGAATCCCTCAAAGGTCCACAGTCCGTAATTCTGTGGGATTCTGAAGGCCGCGTGGGGCCATTTGTGACCTTTGAACTCTGTCCTACCTGGCTCTCTGGCAAGAGGGATATCTTGTCCCTGGTCTTCCCACTTCACTGGCGTGTGGGGATCTACTGGTGTGTGTGTGTGTGTGTGTGTGTGTGTGTGTGTGTGTGTGTGTGTGTGTGTGTGTGTGTTTGAGAGATAGAGATAGAGAGAGAGAGAGAGAGAGAGAGAGAGAGAGAGAGAGAGAGAGAGAGAGAGAGAACTCCAGATCCCTGCCTGGTGCTACATCATTCTACAACCGTCTGATAAGAAGCATTGAGCCTAGAGAAGGAGCCACCATAGGGACATGGCACCTACAGGGAAGCTCCTTGGATTTCCGATCTGGAGAGGAATTGGTTCTCAAGTCTATCCAAGTCTACCCATGAAGCCAGATGCAGCAAGGTGGTAGGTAGCCTGCAGGAGCAGCCTGCCATGTAAGCTCCTTACTGTCATTCCTGCACAAGAACTTGGGAGAGGGTTAATAAATCATCCCGGAGCCAGGGTCAGCTGCCAAGCAGTGGAGCACTTACAAAGAGGAGGGCCTCTCGGGTCTGTCTGTGAGCTGACTTTCCTTCCTGGGTTTGGAGGGAGGAGCAGATGGAGAGGGTAGAGCTCAGAGAGTTCTGGGTTGATCTGGAAGGTTCCGGATTGCTCCAGAGGGTTCTGGGTTGATCTGGAAGGTTCCGGATTGCTCCAGAGGGTTCTGGATTGCTCAAGACAGTGCTGAGAATGTTCTGGAAGCTACCCAGAATTTCTAGGTGCACACTATCCTTTCTTCTGGGAGTCGCTCATGATTATTGATGCTGATGGAGTACAGGAGTTGAATGACTAATTCAAGATGGCAGACAAATCAATGCTATTTATATTTAGCCTGCGCGTGTACTGCTGATGTCTCCGTTGCCAGGCCGGTCTTCACCATTATGCTTTTGCAGGATTTGACATGCTGCTGCCCCACAGGCCAGGGTCTGCAGCCTTGCACTCCCTCCAGGGTTTCTGGGATGCACAGCCCACGTGCACGAAGGGACCAGTCCATGCCTTCCCTGTCTGGTTGGCACACTGTCTTCAACAATGGTCCCCGCCTGCTTGATTATACTCACCACAGGGTGGGGTTCAATGCATAGCAGGAGGCTGCCTATAGGTAACTGCAGAAGGATGGCTGGGAAAGGGAAGACTTTATGGTCTCCGTGCATTAACATTGAGATCTTGGATCATCGTGTGTAGTCCTGCGTTCACCTTGTATTCCGGCCCTTTAGTGCTCTGCACGTGGTCGATCCCAAGTGAATCAGTTATGACTTGGGGACACTCAGAGCCTAGGTGAGGGAAGGAAATGATCTCCAGGCCTGAGGGATGGGTCTGCTCTGGTAGCCCATGTGTTTCGGGCTTTGATCCTTATGGCCTAGATGAATTTACCTCTCAGTTGCTGCATGGATTGTCTTTGTTTATTTGGTTTTATTTTTTTTGGGGGGGGAGCTGTTTCTATCTTCCATTGCTGGTGCCTCCAGAGAGCAATGGGAGTTGTTGTTCTGGAGGGGGTTGGGACGTACCATTGTGTGTGCTGATGTAGTAGAGCCTGGTATCCTCCTCAGGGAAACAGCGAGCAAAACCCTCGGGCAGTGTGTGAGACCCACAGAGCATCAACGGTCAGAAGGAACGGTTTGTGGGGACCCTGGAGGTGTTAGCGTAGTCCCGAGGGCTGTCAGGGCAGGCTGAGGATGGCAATGTCTCCCAGGAAGACCTGGCACTGCCTGTCTCTCTGCCCTCTAGACATCAGAACCTGAGCCTGGATGCAGTGTCCCTTGCTGGAAAGTTTAAAGCATGGCCTTCGGTGTCTAAGCCCAAACACTAGACACCATCTAAATCACCGACCGTTGTCACACTGCTCTCCTGAAAGGCTCTGTCGGGTCTCACAGGCTCATTGACCTGGACAGAGGCCCTCTAGGTGCCCTTTGAGCAGGCTACTATGCAGGGGGGTTGGGGTGAGGGGGTGGGGAGGTGGGGGATGAGGGTGGGGGGTGAGGGATGGGAGGGTGGGAGGGGGGGTGGGGGGGGGGGGGTTGAGTAGCATCTTGGATGTTCAGGAAGTCAGGAAGTCAGAAAGTCAGAGGCTTAACACAGATGCTTGTTAGGTTGGCCTGTGGGAGAGGGCCTGATTGACACCTGGTGAACACCTGCTTGACACCTGGTCGACACCTGGTTAACATCTGCTAGCTCACCCAGTAAATGAGAGAGCCTGTTTGACACCTGGTTGGCACCTGGCTGAAACCTGGTTAACATTTACTGACTCACCCAGTAAAGGAGAGGGCTTGGTTGACACCTGCTTGACACCTGGCTAACATTTACTAGCTCACTCAGTAAATGAGAGAGCCTGTTTGACACCTGTTTGACACCTCACTGAAACCTAGTTAACATTTACTGTCTCACCCAGTAAATGTTGGCCCCACAGGCTGTTTCCTTCTCGATCCCTCCAGTACCCATTTGCCTCTTGAGAAAGAGTGCCGTGCTTGTTTTTGCTGCCCACATCATGTTCTCTACACAGCCTACCCAGGACCTTCTAGAATGTCGGTTTTGCCTCTAGGTCTCTTCCTTTAGTCTTTAATGCATTCACGGTTTTAAAACCGTGTGGTGGTGTTTGTGCATGTGTGTGCACATGTGTGTTAAAGCATGTGGAGGCCAGAGAGTGTCATTCTTTGATCTATATCCTTTGATACAATATCTGGCATTGGTCCTAGTCTCTCTGGTCAGACCAGAGTGTCTGGCTATCAAGTGCCAGGGATCCTCTGGCCTCTACCTCTCTGGTTCTGGAGTTACAGGCGCATGCCATCAGACCTGCCACTTTACACGGGGATAGGGGGCTTGAAGTCCCGTCTTCATGCTTTTGAGTCAGGGTTTTCCTGGCTAAGTAATCTCCTCACGATGTTCTGACATGGTCTCAGTGCTTAGCCTCCACCATCCCTATATCCAAAGACAAGCAGTGGGCAGAGGGCCATGACCCCCAACCTCTCTGGCATGTATATTGTTTTGTGTTGCAGGGATGTGGGAGGGGTCGTTGGTCCTGGGCATGGGAACAGAGACTTTTCCTCTACCACATGCTTCTTCTCTGTCCCC
Organism: Rattus rattus; assembly: GCF_011064425.1. Classification (NCBI taxonomy): domain Eukaryota; kingdom Metazoa; phylum Chordata; class Mammalia; order Rodentia; family Muridae; genus Rattus; species Rattus rattus. The sequence goes on from NC_046162.1 coordinate 65,152,392, forward strand.
CGAACCTCAAAGCCGCTGACTAAGGAGGAAGGTTGGTGGATGGATTCTGAGGTGCTTTGCCTCGGAGCCCTGGGGTTCTGCAGGGAGCTGGGTTGTGACCTGGAGCTTGCTACTGCTGTCCTCTCTCAATTTCCTTTCCTGGCCCTCAAGACCGGACCTGCCATGGGGGGACAGGCACCGGGCCAGGGCAGATGACCTTCTGTTCACGTCCGGGATCTGAGCTCGAGCCAGGTGCGGCGGGAGAGTCTGTGTACCAGGCTCCCCATCCCGTCGCTTGAAAACCCAGACACAGAGAAGGAAGCGAGTGATTGCCGGAGACCGAATCACATCATGAAGTTATCCACAGTAATCAGGCCACACTTGCTCCCAGAAATTAGATCATTCCAGAATTTCATCGAATTAAGGGAGGGTTCCGAGCTTGGCTTTCCCAGCTCCCGCGCCTTCCCTCCCAGGCCCTGTTTCCTCGCTCGCTAGATGGGAGATTTTCTGGCCGTGTCAGGGCAAACTGACCCGGTTCGGTAATGGAGAAGAAGCCTGTTGGAATTAAGGCCTAACAGCGTTAAAAAAAAAAAAAGCAATCTTTGCAAGATTGAGGCCACCGGGGAATCGTAGATTCTCAGCCAAGACCTCATTTAAGGATCGGAATAAAACTTGACACGCATGTGCGAACACGCACTTGTGAAGCCGGTGTTCAGAAACAATGGAGACCTGGTGTGAACAAAAGAACAGAGGGGAAGCGGAAAGCAAGCTTCAGTAGCAGGGCAGGCAGGGGTCGTCCGCTTAGGTAGGAGCAGGGCAGGCGATGCAGCCTGGTTAATCCAGGAGCAGGGCAGCTGTGTGTGTGGGGCCTGTCAAGGTATACTGCCAACACCTGAGGTCTCTCTCAAGCGTCCCTGACTCAGAACCTTGTGCCTCTCGGCTGAGCACTGCCCGCCTCCTGTTACCTGAGAGTCACGGTGACTCTCCACGTGGGTTGTCTGGGACCCACCCCAAGGTCCACACATCTCTGGTTGTCCCACTTAGCAGGCAGTGGCTCCTGAGAAGCCGGCTGTGGGTGGGACTCTCAGGGTAAGCAGGTGAAGAAGCATGGGACCAGGAGTGTAATGAGGTGGGGTGGGCAAGAGTAGGTGACAGCCAGGAAGCGTCGAGGGTAGGAGGGAGTGAGAGCAGGCAGAATAGCTGTTTGATTCCATCTAAGGCTCCTACCTGTGAGAACATGTAGGATATGCCATGGCCGTGGGTGCTTCTCTCTAGGTATTTCTCAGTGGGAAACAGGAAGACGGGGGCAGGTGTAGAGGTGCAGGACAGATACCTGCTTTCCTCTACACGATCTCACAGCAATGGTCTTTGCTGCTATGGTGTTTTCTGCCCTTTGGATGAGTTCTACATAGACTAGAGACGAGTAGCTACAGACCGCTCTTCTGTCTGTGTGGGACTGTCCCGGAAGTAGTGCATTTATGTCCTCGAGAGTACCGCAATGACAGATTGATTCGGGCAAGCCAGAGGAAGCCCCCAAGCAGATGGGCTCACCCCAGCAATGACTTCCAGAGCCCTGGTTCCTAGATATAACTGAGCTTCTGGGGGGTATGCATCCCTAGACATCCAGCCCTCAGGGTCTATGGGTGTCTCCCAGATCTTCACGCACAGGGGGCCTTTCCTGGATGTCTTGCTTCTCGAACAAGAAAGACAGCTTCCTGTTCTCGCAGGCCCCAGCAGCATGGCAGTCACTTGAGGGATGCCATCCAGGTATCAGAAGGGATATATATGTCTCTGTGAGGGAAAAGGTTGGGGTCGTCCATAGGCAAGGAGGCCCACTGAATGTTTGTGTTGCAGAATAGAAGGGTAATGCCTAGCTGGATCTAGCAAGTCACTTGCAATCTTGAGCCCCCAGAGGCGTTTTAAAGATGACCCTGAGATTTGGGGGCCATATCCCTGATGTTCTTTTCGCTGATAGAGCTGGTCTATAGAGAGACGTTTTCTCCCAGGGCTGTGCCAATATTCCCGGTGTTTTATGTCTCTTCTAGTTAGAAAGGATCAGTGGACTCCAAGGACTAGGCATAGAGCATCTGGTGAGACAGGTGGACAGCCCCATACCTGCTCTGCCTGCAGTGCACCTCCTCATGAGTGACCTTCACCAGGATCCTTGACCTCCAGCCCTCTTACCTAGAGGAATGGTCTCTTGTCCCACCCCAGCTGGGAGGTCCCGTGAGGTAGACAACCCTGGACAGTAGCTGTCTGACAGGTACAGCTGTGAGATTTTTCCAGCTGAGGGCCTGGGAGGGCAGCCACAGATTTGGCAATGACTGATTCTGGAAGCTTATTTTTTGCATGTGTGAAGAGTGAGTTTGGCACAGGTATTTGTTTGCCTCCTGGGCAAAACAGTTCTCCCAAGCTCTGCGGTCCCCGAGGGTGCAGCTCAGACATTTTGCCCTGGCCCTGCTTTTAAACGCTCTTTGCTTTACATTTTAAGTGGCCAGCCTGGGTGTGTCTGTCCTGTAGGTCCTTGTTCTGAGGAGCACAAATACGTATGGCTTTGGGGGAGAGGCCAAGGCAAGACAAATTGAAGTGACCAGAAAGCCCTCCCAAGCCCAGGCTTCTCCCTTGGATTCCCATAGCCCTGACCCTTCATTCCTCCAAGAACCATGTGCCTTGATCCCTAGTCCCTGTGTTCCCCTCCTCCTGCCTCCCTCTTCTACCGCCCCTCTCCTCCCCTCTTCTACCGCCCCTCTGCTCCCCTTCTCTCCCACCGTGACCTGGATGAACAGAGGTTTGGGTGGACTGGTTAGAGGGCGGAAGGAGGAAGGGGAGGCAGGGAAAAGGGAGAAAATGGGAGACAGTGTGCGGGGACGTTAGGGGCTCAGGTCCTGTCTGTGGTTTCCTGAGAAGCACATGAAGAGCTGGCACTTCGGGGCACTGGGGCCGGAGAACACTGGGATGGTAGAGGGTGGTGATCACTTGGAGCCCTGACCCCCGTGGCCTTGAATATGAACTTATTTGGAGGCCTGTGATGAAAGTCAAAGAAGCTGTTGGTGGGATGTGTCCTTATCAAAGGGACACGGGGACATGGAGATAAATAGAGGAAAAGGGAGACGGCCTTTGACTAAGGCTGCTCAAGGATTGTGGCCAGCAGGGAGGAGCAGCTTCTCCGAGCTTGCAGAAGGACCCCACCAGCCCTGAGGAGTGAGCCTTGGGGCCCAGACACTGGCCTCCAGCACCCATGGTGTGCGGTGCTGAGCCGGTGGCTGCCGGTCAGAGCTAAGGAGGATGAGGCTCGGCATGAGGCCCCACAAACCCTAACTCATTTCTTGGGGTGCCAACCACAGTGGTCGGAGAGGCGCCAAGGGTAGATGAAACAACACTTGGCTGTCTAATGCCAGGGAAGGAGTAGGCAAGAAACTGACAGCTAGAGCACATAGTCCATTCTCAGTTATGGGGTGGGGTCACTCCAAGTCATGGGGTCGGGTAGAGCCACTCCAAGTCATGGTGTAGGGGTAGGGTCACTCCAAGTCATGGTGTAGGGGTAGGGTCACTCCAAGTCATGGTGTAAGGGTGGGGGTCATCCCAAGTCATGGTGTAGGGGTGGGGTCACTCCAAGTCATGGTGTAGGGGTAGGGTCACTCCAAGTCATGGTGTAAGGGTGGGGGTCATCCCAAGTCATGGTGTAGGGGTGGGGTCACTCCAAGTCATGGTGTAGGGGTGGGTTACTACAAGTTATTGTGGTGGGGGTGGGACACCACGAGTTATGGGTTTGGGGTAGGGGTAATCCAAGGCATGGGGTTGGGGGGTGGGTCACTCCAAGTCATGGTGTAGGGGTGGGGTCACTCCAAGTCATGGTGTAGGGGTAGGGTCACTCCAAGTCATGGTGTAAGGGTGGGGGTCATCCCAAGTCATGGTGTGGGGTGGGGTCATCCCAAGTCATGGTGTGGGGGTGGGGTCACTCAAGTCATGGTGTAGGGGTAGGGTCACTCCAAGTCATGGTGTAGGGGTAGGGTCACTCCAAGTCATGGTGTAGGGGTAGGGTCACTCCAAGTCATGGTGTAAGGGTGGGGGTCATCTCCAAGTCATGGTGTAGGGGTGGGGTCACTCCAAGTCATGGTGTAGGGGTGGGGTCACTCTAAGTCATGGTGTAGGGGTGGGGTCACTCCAAGTCATGGTGTAGGGGTGGAATCTAAGGTTTCTGGGTGTCTTGGAGAGCTCTAGATATAACATATTTCTATATATTATATATACATATATATCCTTTATTAGTAGTATTTTCTACTACTGATAGAATGCAGTCTGATTTATTTATTTCAAATTTTTGATACAGGATCTCATGTAGCCCAGGCTGGCATCAAACTTTCTACTTAACCAAGGCTTGTCTTAAATTCTAATCTTGTCCTCACTTCTTAAATGCTGGGTTTATGGGTGGGGTCAGAGGCAAAATTACAGGTGGGGTTATAGGGGTTATCGGTGGGGTAACAGGTGGGATTCCAGGTGGGATTATAAGTGGGGTTACAGGTGGGATTAGAGATGGGATTATAAATGGGGTTACAGGTGGGATTCCAGGTGGGGTAACAGGTGGGATTACAGATGGGATTATAAATGGGGTTACAGGTGAAATTATAATGGGGTTATAGGTGAGACTCCAGGTGAAGTTACAGGAGGGATTCCAGGTGGGATTTTAAATGGAGTTATAGGTGGGATTATAGGTAGGTTTACAAATGTGGTTACAAATGTGGTTAGAGGCTGTGTTTAAGGGTTAGAGATGTGCACTACCAGGCATGGTTTTCAGCCTGACTCTTCAGTGAGGCACAGACAGAAGAACAATGTCATATAAGAGCAAAATGTTGACAATAACCATAATCTAACTGCTGGCATCTCTACTCTTGGACTTTGGTGCTTGTGTGTGTGCCTGTGTGACCTGTTTGCCTTTGAGCCTGTACCTTTGTGCCTGTATACCTGTGTGCCTATGTGCCTGTGTGCCTGTACCTGTGTGCCTGTGTGCCTGTGTGCCTGTACCTGTGTGCCTGTGTGCCTGTGTGCCTGTACCTGTGTGTCTGTGTGCCTGTGTGCCTGTACCTGTTTGCCTATGAGCCTGTACCTTTGTGCCTGTATACCTGTGTGCCTGTGTGCCTGTACCTGTGTGCCTGTGTACCTGTATGCCTGTGCGCCTATACCTGTACCTGTGTGCCTGTATGCCTGTGTGCCTGTACCTGTGTGCCTGTGTGCCTGTACCTGTGTGCCTGTGTGCCTGTGTGCCTGTGTGCCTGTGTGTCTGTGTACCTGTGTGCCTGTACCTGTATGCCTGTGTGCCTGTGTGTGCTGTGTGCCTGTACCTGTGTGCCTGTGTGCCTGTGCCTGTGTGCCTGTGTGCCTGTGCCTGTGTGCCTGTGTGCCTGTACCTGTGTGCCTGTGTACCTGTGTGCCTGTGTGCCTGTACCTGTGTGCCTGTGTGCCTGTACCTGTGTGCCTGTGTGCCTGTACCTATATGCCTGTATGCCTGTGTGCCTATACCTGTGTGCCTATACCTGTGTGCCTGTATGCCTGTGTGCCTGTGTGCCTGTACCTGTGTGCCTGTGTGCCTGTGTGCCTGTGTGCCTGTGTGCCTGTGTGCCTGTGTGCCTGTGTGCCTGTGTCTGTGTGCCTGTGTGCCTGTGTGCCTGTGCCTGTGTGCCTGTGTGCCTGTACCTGTGTGCCTGTGTGCCTGTACCTGTATGCCTGTATGCCTGTGTGCCTATACCTGTGTGCCTATACCTGTGTGCCTGTATGCCTGTGTGCCTGCGTGCCTGTGTACCTGTGTGCCTGTGTGCCTGTGTGCCTGTGTGCCTGTGTGCCTGTGTGCATGTGTGCATGTGTATGAGTGAGCCTGTGTGCCTGTGGGTCTGTGTGCGTCTGTGCCTGTGTGGAAGTGTGAGCGTGTGCCTGTGTGCCTGTGTGTGTGTGTGCATGTGTGCCTGTGTGCCTGTGTGCCTGTGGGCCTGTGTGCCATTGTGCCTGTGTGCATGTGTGCATGTGTATCAGTGAGCCTGTGCGCCTGTGCCTGTACCTGTGTGCCTGTGTGCCTGTGTGCCTGTACCTGTGTGCCTGTGTGCCTGTGTGCCTGTACCTGTGTGCCTGTGTGCCTGTGTGCCTGTACCTGTGTGCCTGTGTGCCTGTGTGCCTATACCTGTGTGCCTGTGTGCCTGTGTGCCTGTGTGCCTGTACCTGTGTGCCTGTGTGCCTGTGTCCCTGTGTGTCTGTGTGCCTGTGTGCCTGTGTGCCTGTACCTGTGTGCCTGTACCTGTGTGCCTGTGTGCCTGTGTGCCCATGCCTGTGTGCCTGTGTGCCTGTACCCCGTGTGCCTGTGTGCCTGTGTGCCCATACCTGTGTGCCTGTGTGCCTGTGTGCCTGTACCTGTGTGCCTGTACCTGTGTGCCTGTGTGCCTGTGTGCCTGTGTGCCTGTGTGCCTGTACCTGTGTGCCTGTGTGCCTGTGTACCCATATGCCTATGTGCCTGTACCTGTGTGCCTGTGCCTGTGTGCCTGTGTGCCCTGTGTGCCTGTGTGCCTGTACCTGTGTGCCTGTGTGCCTGTGTGCCTGTGTGCCTGTGTGCCTGTGTGCCTGTGTGCCTGTGTGCATGCAGGTGCAGCCTTAGGTATCCTCAGGAATCATCCATATTGATTTTTGAGACAGGTCTCTTGCCGAGCCAGGAACTCAGGCAGCTGAACTGGCTGGCCTGCTCGTCAGAGGCATCCACCCGTCTCTGCCATCCCGGAGCTGGGATTACAAATGTGTGCCACCACAGTGGGCTTTTTACATGGATGCTTAGGATCAAACCCAGGTCCCCACATCCGTGGGACAACCATGTTTCCGGCTGAGCCACACCCCCCCAACCCCCGCACCTGCTTTGAGGTTTTAATGAAGTAAAGGGTTTCTGAACACAAACATGGACCTCGCAGCCTAGGTGACGGTGACGTAGCACGCAGCACAGGCAGTCTGTACGTAGGAAGGGGTCCAGGGCTGGGTGGGATAGAGCTGGGAAGGACGAGATCTTCCCAGTACTCGAGTTTGTGATTCTGGAATTTTCCATTTAGTATTGTTGAACCATCCCGGCCTGGATGACTCAAACCACAGTGGAGCTGCGCATACGGGAAGATCGGTTTATTATTACTTTTTCTGGCTGAGGCAAAGATAAGTTTGGGTTCCTCACATGGTTAGGAAGGATTTGATGCCAAGGGTGCCCTCAGGAGGCCTGCAGCTTAGTGACAGGATACTGCCCACGGTGAGGCTCAAAACCATTTGTTTATGAGCGTTACGGCGAGCTAAGAGCTAGGTCTGGGTCGTCCACAGCCCGAGACCTCCTCCCACCTAGGAACTTCCACAAATGACTCAAGGCCCAACTCAAATGTTCCCACCCCCATGAGTGAATTCGCCAAATCCCTCCCAGGGATCCTTCCTGTGTTCTTACACGGTCTCTCCTGGTCTCCACGTGGACCTGGGCAGGGTCCTGTGACTCCCTCAGCTGTCACGGAGCATAGGGGTGGCGGCTTTGGGTGAGCCCCTGCTTCAGGTGGGGACCTTGTTTGATTGGGTGACTTCTGTCATCCTGGGCCAGGGACATTGCTGGATAGCTTCTGTAGTCTGTGGATGATGTAATCCTACTGTCTCCGGAGCTGGGCTGGTTTGGTCATTACATTAGAAGGTCTGGATTTCTCTCGAGGAAGCAGGAGTGCCTCCCCCCCTCCCCCTGTAACCCTGTTCCTTCAGAAGACAGCCCCAGCTGCCAGGTCACAGCCAGGGTCAGCCTGACATGGCTGAGAGTGAATTTTCACTTTCCCATGGCTCCCTAGAGTTTCCCCTGGAACACAGATGCGGCACTGGCCCTGGGTGTCTCATCAGAAGGACATGCTGGCCCTGGGTGCCTCACCGGAACACAAGGCCCTGAATAGCCCCATGGGGCCAGGCCCTAGTGCCAGCCACTCGCCAACTGGGCTCCTGTCTCTTCACTGTGTCTCTTGTTTTTGTCCTGGAGAGTAGATAGTTTGGGGGGTGACGGGGCTGGAGGTCTGAGCCTCTGTCTTCTTCTACCTTTTGGCTTTCAGGCACTAGTGAGTCCCACCTTGGGAGTTTTGGGGTGGACCGCCCCTGTGCTTGTCTGGAACAATCTTGTTCTGTTTCTGCATCTGCTGCAGCGAAGGCTCCCCCACCCCCCCACCCTCCGGCATGGAATTTTCCCAGTTATTTTTAAATAAGTCCCGTTTATTTGTGCTTAGAATTCAGATAAGAACCACCAGCCTCGCACAGATGCAAAGCCCAAGCCGTGAAAGGCACAGCCATGGCGGCCATCGCCACGTCGTGTCTCTTCCCACACTCAGGCGCCCCGGCTGCTGGCGAAGGGAAACGTCCCATTTTCCATGTCTGAAAAGCTACATGAGGACACAGCCTCCAACAGACAAGACGAGCCTCTCTGGAGAAAGCCAGGGATGGATGCTTCTGAGAGCTCAGCGGGAGTGCTCTGAACTGCATCTGCTCATTCTGATTGAAAATATGTTAAAAGGGAGGAAAAAAATTAAACCAAAGACCTCACCGAGTAACTCAACTGTAAACCCTAGAGAATGAAGTCTGCCACACATCCCCGTGGGGTTTCCGCTAATACTGCGGGCCGGGCGAAGCTTCAGGTCTCCGTGCGCTTGTAGGAGAGGGCGTATCAGCTAGCTACTGCTGTATAACAAGCGAGCCCCAAACCACTGTAGCTTGCAATGACTGCTTAATTTTGCTTCAGGTTTGCCAGATACTTCGGATGACTTCGGCAGGCAGCGAGCGTTCCATGGACTTTCTCGCACACCTGTGGGCAATTGGTGGGTGGGCAGAGGGTATTGGCTTCATGTGGCTTCTTCTCCAGCAGGCTAACTAGGGTTTGTTCTTGTCTCAGGGGCTGGGTCCCTCGCCACAAAGCATAGGTAAGTCACGCGTGTTGAAGCTATGACTTTGGAAGTGGCTCCAATACCAGGAGTGAGGAAAGGGACCTGTCTCTTTGTGGGAGGACCTGTGAGCTCACATGGAAGGCTCCATGATGTATGAATAGATATACAGGGGGAGGGGGAGTGTCCATGCTGGGTGTCAGTCCCTCCGTGCAGCCTGGGGTGGCCTGGATTTGAGGCTGGTGTGTGGGCTCCTGGGCTTGACTAGGGATCAGAGTCACAAGCTGTGTAGTTCAAGGACCGAGCCAAGCTCACTCGTGTCCAGTTGCATGGTCAGCTTCACGGGGCCTGGCCTAGAACTGCATACTCCTGTCTCCCTTCTTGATTAGGGATTGTTGTTCCTGGTTGCCCGGGATGCCCCTGCCCTGCCCTGGCAGACTCTAAGGCCACACAGAAAATCATCCTAACCCACGTAGGAAAAAGAGGCTACAGATCAGGAAACCGGTACAGAGGTCAGGATGGTTGGCAAGAAGGAAACGGTGGGAGACGGAGGAGGGATATAAGGAAGGCATGGGGCTGAAGGCTGGGTCTGGAATAGAGCCTAACTTTAGTCCACCCAAGTTCAAGAGAAAATGATCACGGGGCCTGAAGTCTGCATAGACGCACCCATGTACTTGACTCAAAGGTGCAGGAGGGGTTTAAGGGAATACAGAATTCTGCAGTGATCCACATACCGAACACACTTCACCACAGTGGGCCTCTGCCTTTCTGGAGAAAGCTGTGTATAATAGAAAGTTTTCACTTTTACTTTATCACCACCCCAGGGACCCTTGGTGCACCTTAGTAGAAGGTGCCTTAGTGGGGAGGTCTGAGGCAGTTGGAGCTCCCAGGACGGCTAGGGTGGCTTTAGTCCTGGCTTTCATCTGTGAACCTATCTCCAGAGGGAGGGACCAGCCCATGTGCGAGCGAGTCCTGTGCAGACAGCCCTCAGTTGCCCGCCCCCAGAAGCCAGAGTTTGTAGCCATTTGTTCAAGGGTCCTGGGGCTGTGGAAGCTCAGCTTCTCTTACTGTTTTCTTCCATGTTGGGCTCAAATCAGCCTTGCATTTCTGCTTGACCGCGAGTTATTTAAGGATCTGGGCGCCTTTGAACGCCCATATCTGGGACTGTCACAAGACCTCAGGTCTCTGGACTCTGTGGTTGCTCCAGAGAACACCAAAACCCTAGATGATCAGTGTTTCTTCTGTTGGACAAGTCTGGGTTGTATCTATTCCAGGCTGGCCCGGCTCTGCCTCCTGCCCATCTGGGAAGGCTGCCAGCTTGTAGTCTGAGGAAGCGAGGGTGCTCTGGGGCCAGGTGGAGGGACAGCAGGGTACCGGGTGCTTATTTTTAGGAGCTTGTGGGTACTGCTGCCCACACTAGGTGGACAGGGACCCCTGAGCCGTCCTCGTGCCAGGGGAACGTAGCCTGGCATTGCTCAGAGCTGCAGATGGATGCCACCCCAGTCCTCACGGATGCTGGTCTTGCCCCAGCTCCTCCCATCTCTCCGGGTCTAAAGAGAAGGACGTGAGTTGTCAGCCTGTTCTGGGATCTGGAGCCAGCTCTGCCGCAAGGCAGAACTGATAAACTATAAGGCGTGTGTGTAAGGACCTTAGCTGTCAACCCACATTGTCACCTTTAAGTCTCCTGGCTCAGGGAAGGTTCAGAGATGCTGCAAACACAAACCTTTGTCCTCCACAGGTAATATTCCAGTGGCTTATGAATCCGAGTCTTCAGGTTTGGCAATATATTTTTACATATGCAACCAACATCAGGGACCTTTGTGGGTGTGGCTCCTACTTCTTGCGTGCCTCGCCCTGCCCGTCTGTGGGTGGAAGTGAAGAACTTGCTTCTCACCTCCTCCCTCTGGGAAGTACGGCTTCCTCCTCAATGATACTGGGGGTCCGTTTGCAGCACGTGGTCCTGCAGTGACCCCGTCTACAGGGGCCCAGTGACCGGCTTTAGGTTTGCAGTGACTGCCTCCGAGGCCCACGGTTCCCAGCGTGTGTGTTGTTCCCAGGCAGGCCCAGAAGCCTAATTCTTAGGAGTTCAGGTGTAACTGCAGGAAGCTGGATGCTTACTTTTGCCCAAACCACTCCTTGGTTTCCAGGGAGAATCAGAGACAGAGATGGCTGGAATGGTGGGAAGTGGGGTGGCGCTGCTCCTGGGGCTCAGTGAATTGAGATGTTGCTGTTTCAAAATACCTGGCAAAAAAGCAAGTTAAGGTGATGAGGGTTTGCTCTGGCTCATGGTTTGGGAGCAGTTTGTTATCGTGGGCAGTCATGGCTGCAGGAGTTAGAAGGTACTCACCACACTGTCAGGAGGGAAGGGGAGGGGCAGGGGAGAGGCGGGGGGAAGAGGTAGGGGGGGGGCAGGGGAGGGGGGGGGGGGGGGCAGGGGGGGAGAGGGAGGGGGAGGGGGGGGAGGGAGAGGCGGGGAGGGGAGAGGCAGGGGGAGGGGGAGAGGCGTGGGGGAGGAGAGGCAGGGAGAGAGAGGGATGCTGATGTGCAGTTTGCTTTCTGTTTTTTATTCAGAGTGCTACCCCAGCTTGAGGGATGCTGCCACCCACATTCAGGGTGTCTCTTCCCTTCTCAATCAAGGCAGAGATTTGTCTCCTAGGTGATCTAGGATCCTGTTAGGTTGACAATCGAACCATCGTGCAGTTCGACGGCTTGGATAATCTCTTCCGCCCTCGTCAGGCCCCAAGGGTCTGAGTTTGGGACTCCCCCATCAATGGCAGGATGTGTCCTGCTCCAGCTGCGTGGGGGAGAGGATTAGAGATGCTAGAAGCCCTCTCTGCCAGGTGGACATTGTCAGCCCCTGGGCTTTTGCCCAATGGGGTGTCTCCAGGCAGCAGGGGTTTTGTGAGGCTGAAGGGATTCCAGCAGACACTAGTTGGGGACAAGTGTGCTAATCACTGAGGTCAGTCCTCCAGAGCTCAGCACCACACAGAAAGTGAAATGAGGTCCTGGCCCTTCAGTGAGACCCCTGAGTGTGGGTCATAGAATAGTCTGGGGGCCCAGGAGACAGGGACCTCTGTAGCTGCAGGGGACTGCTGCAGGCTTGCTCCCTCGAACTTCTCCCTTTAACCTTTCCTTTACCGCTCTCCTGTGTGATTTGATGAAGCAGCAGCCCTGCTTCTCACCTCTGGCCTCTTGAGGCAGAGAGAAAAAAGGAATGCTCACTTCCCGTGAGTGGACATTTCCCAGGGCTTGGGCCCAGCAAATGTACCAGGAAAACACCAGAGGAGGGCAGAAAGGGAGAGAGGCAGGTTATGCAGGGGAGGGGAGGAAAGGGCCATTTTGGAGGAAGATGGGGGAGTTGGAAGTAACCACTCAGCTCAACAGGGATGTGTGCAAGCACGGGGCTCAAGGCCTGAGTCATTGAATAGAAGCCCAGATGTGGCTCTTGGGCTGTCCACATCAAGTGGCCACAGCTGTGGATGGATGGAGAGGCCTGTTAAAGAGACAGGTGCCTGGGCTGCCCACCAGGGAGGTGCCTTAAAGGGCCTCTCTTCTCAGCAGCCCAGAGAGATGCTTGGAGCTCCAGCTTTCTGTGCTTGGCTAGAGAGCCCCACCAATGGTACCTGGAGCCCTTGCATATCCTACCACGAACACAGTGCCTGGACCGGGTACCACCTTTACTGAGCCCAGCTTGGAAGGTCTCCTTTTTCTGTAGTCTTTGACTCTCCCTTTTCACTGATGTCGAGGGGCCTGCTGGGAGTCCTTCGGAGTGCCTTTCAAAGCCCCGGGAAGGAGAGCTGACAGGGTGAGCCCGTACTCCTCCAAAAGTCTACAGTACAAGGTGTGGAAGGAATGAGGAGGTGACAAGGTATAGACGGAATGGGAGAGGTGAGACCGAGGTATGAGAACAGAACTGGGTGGCCTGGCGTGCCTGGGTTGGGGATAAAGCTCATGATGTTCGCTTGAACCAAATTTCTGGTAACCGGAGATGCTTTAGGAATACTGCAGGGGAGGCAGTGATATCTGGCGCCTGACCCTAAAGAGCACCTACACAACAGAGCCATTCAGGGGAAAGTGCCTTTGAGGACTGTGTGTGTGTATTTGTGTGTGTGTATTTGTGTGTGTGTGTGTGTGTGTGTGTGTGTGTGTGTGTGTGTGTGTTAGGCAAAGTTACTAAGGCTATGAGAACACTATAACCAAAGCAAGTAAGGGAGGAAAGGGTTTATTCACTGTGTACGTCTACATCGTAGTCCACCATCAAAGGGAGTCAGTACAGGAACTCAAACAGAGCAGGAACCTGGGGGCAGGCACTGATGCAGAGGCCATGGAGAGAGGGTTGCTGCTTACTGGCTTGTGGAGGGGGTGGGGGCTGGGTCCTCCCACAGTGATCACCAATTAAGAACGTGCCCCACAGACTTGTCTACTTGCAGTCGGATCGTAGGGAGGCATTTTCCTCAATGGAGGCTCCCTTCTCTCAGATGACTTAAGCTTGGGTCAGCGGACACAAAACCTGCTGGGCTGCGGTCAGTCAGCACTGGAAGAGACATCTCTGGATGTCTGGAGGGGAGAGTGCTCCGGCCAGGGTCTGAGGTGTGAGCAAGCTGGGAGGCTCTCCGTATGCAGTACCCACCCTGCTTCAATGGGCCAGAGTCTCAGTGGTATGGCCCCCATTGTTTGTGTGGCCTTCAAGAATCAAATAACCTCCTCTTGCTGCCTCAGTTTCCTTACCCTGTGGAATGAAGATCATGATTGGCAGTCACCAGGCTCGCCAAGAGGTTTCAGTCAGGTAAAACTTAGGACTTGGCCAAAGACCACACTCAGGGACCATGCATAAAAATCTCCCCATTGGGACAGCAGCCCAGAGGCTTAGAGACGAGACAGTGAGAGAGCCTGAAGGCTCTCCTTGGTGTTTCCCTTCCGTTTCCTCTATATCCTCCATCTGCCCCTTCCCTTCCCCCATCATAGCTTTTCCTCCTGTGCTAAGACTCATCCAGGTCACATAGTATCTCTCTGACCCTGCCAGTGATCGGTCCCTCTGGTGGGGACAAAGAGGACTGTGTGGCCCTTTGTGCCTCGGTGGCTAGCTAGGGCGTGGATCTTGTCCTTCAGCCTGTGTTCAGACATGAACAAGACTTATGAAGGGCTCTGGTAGGGATGCTGTGTGCAAATTGCTTTCATGACAAGATGTCTCTGGGGAAGGGCCTGTCTGGAGAGTGGGTACATGGCCTCTGCCTATTAGAGTTTTCGCACATGACTCTTAGCAGGGACGCCATGGTTGCAGGGTGCTCATGCTTGAGCAGAGGATATCCCTTGTTGGTGTCCCGGCTTGCTCCTTTCACAGACAGTCAGGGCAGAGGCTCCCACTCTTTGGACTTCCACGTATGGGTTCCTCCAGGGGCAGCCGGGATGACAGGATGAGACCAGTGGCTTGGGCAGAGATCGGAGAAGGGCCTATCCCAAGGGTTTCTTGTGTTGGACCTGTTCTGAGGGCCAGAAAGGGAGTTCTGGCTGCCACGCAGCCAAGTTCCCACATATGTTATCCCTGGACACATTTGCTGTACCCTGATGCCCAACTCTTGTTTGACATGACCCAGTGAGAATCAGCGAGATACCGATCAGGGCCTGAGAACTTAATTAAAGCTCTACATCACAAATGTAAGGCTCAGGGCTTAATGCGATCTGATAAAATTATTCGGATACACTTCAATTTCAATCTTGGATTCTGAGGCAGGAGAGAGAGAGAGAGAGAGAGAGAGAGAGAGAGAGAGAGAGAGAGAGAGAGAGAGAGAGAGAGGCACAGACAGCCAAAGAAGACAGTAACATGGCCTCTGGTAGGATCTGTGATCAACTGATCAGCCTGATCAACACTGTCAGGATTGGGATGTAAGGTGTCCGTCTGTCCGTCCATCGTCTCCCCCCCCCCCCAGCAGGCAGGCTCATGGTGAATGCTTGGTCTCCAGTTGGTGGCGCTGTGGAACTTTTGCAACACAGGGAGTAGCTGCCAGAAAGAGGGAGCTAGAGTTGAACCTGTGAAGGTTTTGGCCTTCCTGCTTCCTGCCTTTGATGATTGCCTCTGCTCCTATGCATGGAAATCCTTCTGAAACCATGAGCCAAGATAAACTCTACTTCCCTTGTAGTTACTGCTGCCAGGTATTCGGTCCCAGCAATATATGAACAAATGGCACAGGATAAAGAGTCGCTGGCAACCTTAGGGACAAACAGGTGGAGAAACTGGCTCATAGCCTGTGCTGGCCAGGCCTCCTGGAGCAAGGTTGAAACTTGGCCCTGGGATCAGGTACACAGTTGGGTGTTGCTTCTGAGGCCAGGGTCTGATTTTGTCGCTTCCTGGTTTCAGGATGCTTACCTAGAGACCGCGATGAATACCAGCTTCTCCCAAGAACTGGAGGCCTAGGGGAAACCTGGGGCTTCTTCAGTTCTCAGTCACAGGGAGGGTGAGGGCCAGGCTGACCACAGGTCTCTCTCACTGCATGGGGCCAGATGCTTCAGGAACGGGACCTTTAGGTGTCCCTAGGGATATACTGGCAGGTATCAGAGGGCTTAGGGACCAGTGGCAGCCATCAGTGTTGGGGGGGCACATCACTGAGGCAGACCCACATTGAGCCCACTGAAGGCTTGCTTGCTTTGAAGGCCCTGATGTTGCACAGTCAGTGTTGGGAGGGTGGACAAGGCAGATGGCGTATTACTTTACCCACCCACCCATGATCTACTCATTGTCCATCTGTCTGCCTCACTATCCAAAAATCCATCCTAAGCTGACCTTGGCTTCCAAAGCATGTTGTGTGTGTTGCGATGTTTGCCACAAGCCTCCCTTGGTAGCAGTGAACCAGCTCCAAGTGGATTGAAGAGTGAACTGTACCGGCATAGTATGCAGCAGAAGTGTAAGCCTGGGCTCATGTCCCCTGTCTGTGAGCAATCGTTCTGGTCTAGAGCTAAGCAGTGGATATGACCCATGCGTCCCCAAAAGGTTACTGGCAAGGAAGGATGTGGCCTCCACATGGTAGGGTACATTCAACCTGGGAGCAATAAGAACCTCCAACACCAGATACTGCGAGTGTGACTCTTGAGGAGTCCCTGAAAGAAAGGAGGCCCCAGGCAGGTGATGAATGCTGGGCCATCATACTGAAGAGTGTGGGCTCTGTTCCTGGTGTCCTGTGTGGCCACAGGCTAGCTGGCGTCTTGGCTCCGGTACCTGGTTCCCCGCGGGCCTTCCGTCTGCCTCCTCACTGGCTGGTTCTTTCCACTCAGGAGAAATGTTTCCCCTTCAGCGTTGAGGGAACAAGGGAACAATATTTGTGGGGCCACTGTGACTGTAAACTAACAGGGAATCTGCTTGGCTTCGGTCTGCTGTGAGCCCCAGAATTTCCCCTGGCCCACAGTGTTTGTCACAGGGACATCTGCGGTGCCAGAGTCCTTGCAGCTTCCTACCCTCCCCTGAGGGTCCTGCCAGAGTTGCCAGCATGGTTTGGTCACTGTTAGTGGATGAGAGACCATGCCAGGCACAGCAGAGAGAGCTTAGCATGGGACCATTCCAAATAGGAGTCTACTCATCATCCACTACGCAGAAGTTGGTGAGCAAGCAGATGAGGGGTCTCTAGAGACAGGGCCACAAGGCTATCATCTCTCTCTTGATCACTGTGACTGCAGATGACTGGAGAGGGAGACAGTTGGCAGAGTTATTGGGATGACACAAAGCTTGGAGTGGTGGGGACTGTTCAGATATGGTGTCTTGGTGTTTCCGTTGCTGTGAAGAGACACAATGACCAAGGCAACTCTTATGAGGACAGCATTTAATTGGGGCTGGCTTACAGGTTTGGAGGTTGAGTCCATTATCATCATTGTGGGCAGCATGGCAGCATCCAGGCAGGCATGGTGCAGGAGGGGCTGAGAGTTCTTGTTCTGAAGGCCCAAGAGAAGATCGGATCTCTTAGGCAGCTAGGAGGAGGGTCTCCAAGCCCACCCTGACAGTGACACACTTCCTCCAACAAGGTCACACACTTCCTAGGTCAAGCATATTTAAACCACCACATATGGGTCTGAATAGATCTCAGCAGTCAGAGCATAAGGCTAAATTGAGTGAGGGTGTGGCTAGGAGGACGCGATCCATGGTGGCTTGTTTGTGTTGCAGTAAACCAAGCTTTCCAAGCCTGTGTCAGGGACGGGTTGTAGGAGATTAATGAGCCAAGCTTGGGGTAGCAACATGGCAGTGGCGTCACCAAGCCGGAGAGGCCTCAGACTGCACAAGGGGAATCACTCAGTAGTCACGACAGGACTTCCCCATGAAGGACTGCACCAGGGTCCTGGGTTCAGAGCTGTGTGCCCCACTTTCAAAAGGCCTTTTGAGAAGCCAAGCAAGACTCCACGGTGAGTTCTCCAGCCGGAAACTCTGCTAGATTTATCCTCTGCCAGTTATAGACTTTCTTTATGATTATAGTAAATATTTCCATTTTTTTCCCCTGAGAAGTAGAGAAAGAACAGAAAAGGATGAAGACAGGAGCCCGAGTCAGCCGTAACCTTAATCTTCCCACCAGGAGACAACACTTTGGTACATTTCCTACCAGTCTTTAAAAAAGAATCCATATTTTAAAATAAAATCAGGACGCTATATATATATATATATATATATATATATATATATATATATATATATATATATATATATATATATATATATATATGTCTGCGTGCTGTCTTCTCTTCACTCTTCAGTATTGTATGCGAGTGTCCCTCAGCACCCACCCGAACCCCTGTTTTCAGAAACTGCAGACCGGCCCGTTCCCGCCAATGTTGAGAAAATCCGTAATCTCTTCCCCGTGTGCTGTGGGCAGCCGTGTGTTGTTCCTGGTTGGTGGTCAGCTTCCTGGTTCTGTACCTAATTTAACGGTAGGGTCAGTTCCTGGAGCGAGCCTCCGTGGGTCAGGAGCACCAACCCAAGGCTCCTGGACACGTCGCTAAGGTATCAAGGAGACTGCCTCTTCATCCACACGTGCTCATCCCTGAGACCGGTGAACGCTTCCTGTTCCTCTCAGTCCCCATCTTTGCTGAGTCTGCAGATGGGAAGGCCACCCCGCATGGTGGCTCCTGCATTTCCTCAATTGTCACAAAATGTTGTCAATTCCTTGATTGTCCCTTCGTTTGGTTGGTGTCCATCGGAATGGCTTTCCTTCCAGGCCTGCACTCCTGGGGCTGGATTTGCTGAAAGGGTGGCTCTGTGTCCTTTACCAGTCCACGGAAGCCACCACGGAGAAGGCAGAAGTCGGCTTCTTGTGTCACATGGCATTCTGAACCCAGTGTGCCCCGTTTGAATGCAGGCCCCTGTCGTCCCTGGCTCCCTGGCGTGTGTGATCTTGGGCAAGGGACTGACCTCAATTTCCGTTCTGCTCAGGGGCTGAGCACTGCAACGGGAGACTGAGACAAACTCAGGCACATGAGTGTAGAGTTGACCATTCATGTTCATTTGATGGTGTGTGGTGGTCTTAGTTCTAGGACTCCAGGTTTCCTTCTTCTCTGTGTGAGTGGTTTTAGGAATCTAGGGAGAACACAGCTTCAACTCTGTCCTCTGCTCTGCCCAACAAGTGTGTGAGCGACCGTCTAGACAATCCAATACCGAAAGATACAGTTGCTGCCTGAAAAGGAAGGGCGGCATGTGCCCCATGCAGGAGCCCACAGAACAATGGAGCAGTTTGACTCCAAAGGAAAAAAAACTGACCTCAAAACACAGGAGGAAGAGTGAAGAGCAGCACAGGGCACACCCGCCTTCTCTTGTGCATAGAAAGGAAGCTGATCTCACCAGTAATCAAACCCTTAGCAATTTAAACAATGGCACACCCACGTTTCCAAATCCACAGCAAGAAATGCCAACATAGGGGCTGCCAGGCACCCTCTAGGGACCCAGACGTCCTGTCAGTCAATGGAGTAGTCTGAGTGGTAGCTGCCCAGGTTTCCAGACTAAAGGCAGGGGTGGCGTTCAAAGCAATGGGGACAGCTGGGAGCTAGGACAGTGGGGACTGGGGCAGTGAGGGCTGGGGCAGTGGGGGCTGGGCAGTGGGAGCTGGGACAGTGGGTGCTGGGATAGTGGGAGCTGGAACAGTGGGGACTGGGGCAGTGGGAGCTGGGACAGTGGGGGTTGGGCAGTGGGGGTTTGGAACAACAGGGGCTTGGGACATTGGGCTTCTAGAGCATCAGGAATTGGGGCAGTGAGGGTCTGGAGCTGCTGAGGGTTGGGGAAGTTGGCGTCAGGATCAGCTAAAGGCGGGAGCAAGCGGGGTCAGGAGCAGAGAGGACCTGGTGTAAACAGGGGTATAGGCTGTGGGTGCTGGCACAGTGCCCTTCGTTTGCAGCCCAAAGTGTGGTGTTCCTCCTTCTGTTCCATGGGTTGCTGTCTCCCAGGGCCAGTCTGCTCGAAGCCCAGCCGCAGGCCTTTCCCCCTTTTCCTTCTCATTGAACATTCCTTGGAGGTTTTTGATCTTTTTTCAAGGACCCATTGACTACGTCGCCTACATTTTAAATGTCTTTCTGTTGCGGTGGTTTCTAAGGGCTATTGATCCAGTTGGCTTGTTCTCAGACATGCTTCAGTGTTCCTGAAGGGCTGCCCACGCCACCACTGCCCTCTGCTGTTGCACAGGGATCAGCAGAGACCATGAGTGGGCTGCAGGTCCCAATCTGGCTGTGACTTCACTAGGCGGGTGGGAGGCTGACATGGAGTATGAGCCTCACTGCTCAGGGCCAAGAGCAATGGGACTGGGCAAGCTTCCGTTGGATGCTGGGGAGGGGTCACCTGGGTCCCAATTGGGCCCTCACCTAGCCCCTCACCTGACCTTTCACCTGGCCCTCACCTGACTATTCACCTGGCCCATCACCTGGCCTTCACCTGGCCTCTCACCTGGTCCTTGCCTGACCTTTCACCTGGCCCTCACCTGGCCTCTCACCTGGCTCCTTACTGGGCCTTCACCTGACTTTTCACCTGGCTCATCACCTGGCCCTCACCTGGTCTCTCACCTGGCCCTCACCTGGCCTCTCACCTGGCTCCTTACTGGGTCTTCACCTGACTTTTCACCTGGCCCTCATCTGTCTTTTAACCTGGGGAGGGATCACCTGGATCCTAACCTGGCCCTCACCTGGCCCCCACCCAAACTCTAATTTCCATCCTTACCTGGGCTCTCTCCTGAATCCCTCACCTGCATTCCTCATCTACCCCCTCACCTCCACTCCCTCCCTCCACGACTCACTTTATTTGGCATCCTGTTCCTCTGAGTGAGGCTTGCCAGGAGAAGAGCACCCCGAGGCCCTCCCTGGACTTTGCCCAGAGCCCCTGACACCGGGGCGGCCAGTCATGGCCCTGTGGTGTCTCTTGCTGAATGTGTATTTTCAGATGCTGTGGGGGACGTCGTGTGTATAAAATTAGCCTTGCCTTGTTGGCCCCTTTTAGGCTAATTCGGAGTGAAATGTTTTAGCCGTGGTGGGCTGATTCTACAGGAGAACAAGAGCTAATTAAATTCCCCCTGACCATCCAGCAGTAAATTATTTATATCCAGACAGATGCAATCTAATCTACAGCATCCAGCTCGGCCCAGCATGCCTCCCACTTGGAATTTCAAGGGGAGAGGAATAAAACGGAGTGGAGTCAAGTACTCAGCGGGAGGTCATGGAAGAGGAAAAGACAGAAGCCTGCCTCCCCGGACCCTGACAGTGAGGAAGCTGAGGGCACAGCCAGCTCAGGCCTCCCACTTTGGGGTTCTGGAAGCTCTGGTTTCTTCGCCATTTCTTGACGACAGCGTGAAAACATGATGAATCGCTGAGCCACTGGACTGGTCTATCTGACAGGATCTTGGCTGTTTTGGGGGGTGAGGCTAATCCGTTAATCTTACTAATAATCTTGCTAACTAACCTGTGTGACCGAGTCTTCGCGTAAGGTCCCACAGTGGCACTTGGCGGCTGCTGAGCGGCTACCAGTTTGCATCCGGGAGCACAGCAATTCACTCTGTGTGACACATCTAGCCCAGGACTCATGGAACTGGACTCTCCCTACAGGACCAGAGGCAGACCTTTGCTTGCCCCACCTTCTGCCTTGCCCTGTCAGATCAGGACACTGGGCCTGACAGGAATGAGTTTCCTTTTTCTGGGAGAAGCAGGGATGAGCTGGCAGGCCGGGAGGATGGCCCAGCTGAGGTGTTTGCTTCTGGGACTTGGTACCATAGGACACTTTTCATAGACACACCCAGCCATCAGTCACAACGGTGACGTTATTAAGGTAGACCAGATGAATGTCCAGTGCCTTTTTAGGTGGGGTCTAAGGTTAGTCTCTTACTCCTGACTTTGGGGACTCTCCCTGTCTGCCTGCCACTGACTCCACGGTGGTATTCTCTGCTTACCTCTGCCCTCTGGCAGTGTCTGATACAGACAGGGGCCTGATACAAGTGTGGGGCCACAGGGTAAGGTTGACCAACCAGTTTCTTGTACATCACAGGCCTCTTTTTCTTCCTACCACCTCCTACCAGGCTCTAGATCCACAGCCCCGAGGCCACTTTGAGGTCTTGGGAAAATGTGACCAAGTCCCAGTGAGGCACAGGGAATTTTTTTTTTAAATGGTGAAAGGCCTAAGAAGACTTAGTTATCTTAGGGAAATCTAAAGCATTTGGGGGCTGCTCTCTTAGACTTATTGTCATAGCTTAAGGTGTTGTTCACGCCTCTCTCGGGGACAGATTTGGTTTGGGGGGGGTAGTGATATACCACTTGTCCCTGTCTAGTGGGAAGATATGTCCGTTCAGAGTCAGCTGCACCCCAGGGATCCATTCATCTCATAAAGAATGGTCTTGGAAATCGTTTTGTCCCCCTGAGCCTCAGTTCTGCACCTGTGAAATGGGTTGATTCCACTACCAGGGCTGTTGAGATGATGAAGACCTGGAGTAAGACATTCTCAGGCAGTGTGCAGTGCTAGGCCCAAGCCAGGTCAACATCTACAACCTGTTGAGCTGGCTGGCAATGCCACTGGATGGCAGGATCGTATGAATTACGGTATCTGCCAAGTGTCCCCTTGCCGGTGAGACTGGGATGGCTCCCGGTACCTGTCTTAGATGAGAATCTGGCCCCGAGGCATGAGCTGTGTGCCTGTAGTCACTGGCGTGCCCATTGCTTGATGTTACTGGGCATAGCAGAGTCAATGAATAACTGCCACACATTAGTCACCCACGTTCCTCATGGAGATGGTGAGGTATGCACTAGAGTACTGGTTCCAGGCAGTTTTGGGGCCGTCGTCAGAAAGAAGTAGGGCATCTGCTTGCTCAGGCACTTCACTGCCAGTTTGTCCATCTATTTGCCTGTCTTGTCTGTCTGTCTATCTATCTATCTATCTATCTATCTACCTATCTTTCATCTATCTATTTATCTATCATCTATCTATCTATCTATCTATCTATCTATCTATCTATCTATCTATCTTTCATCTATTTATCTATCATCTGTCTATCTATATCTATCTATCTACCTATCTTATTCATCTATCTATCTATCTATCTATCTATAATCTATCTGTCTATCATCTATCATCTATCTGTCTATCATCTATCATCTATCTGTCTATCTACCTATTTATAATTAGTCTATCTTTTCGTCTACCCATCTATTGTCTCTCTCTCTATCTACCTATCTATCATCTCTCAGTCTATCATTAATTTATCTTTCCATCTACCCATCTATCCACCCTCATATCACCACACCCATCCATCCATCCATCCATCCATCCACCTATCTACCCATCCACTACATCACCCGCCCACCATTTAACACCCATCCATTGGTTTAGTCCCTTATCTGCCTATCTGCCCATTACCCATCAACCCATTCACCTACCTACTCATCTGCCCTCTACCCACTCTCCTATACTCTGTCCATGCACAGACCTACTGTCTTTCATCCCTCTTCCCATCCACAACCCATCCATCTACCCACCTTTCCATCCATTCACCTATCCATCTGTCCATGTGTCTGTCCATCAACCTATCTGCTCATCTACCTTTAGCCATTCACCTAATTTCCATTTATAATCAATTTATCTACCTACCTACCTTACATCCACTCAGCCTCTTGTCTGTCCATCCATCCATCCGTCCATCCAACCACTTGCCCATGAATCCATCTATCCTGCATGATGTTAGGTAGTACATAGTTCATGATAAGTATTATTTTCGGCTACAGAGACAGCAGTAAGACAAACCAAATCAAACATCAACAACCTAAACGGTGAAACAAACAAACAACGAGATGCCTCTCCTCCTCCAGTGGGCTCTCTTCTAGTAAGAACGACTGAGCTGGTCCAGAAGGGAGTAAGGGCCATCTGGATGCTGCTGCCCATTCAAGGGCTATGTGTCCAAGAAAAGCTAGCCAGTTTCTAAGGATCCAAAGATCCAAGATCTTCTTTGTGGATGATACCCAGTGAGTAGCCACTGTGTGTGCTTTGCCACCCCTGAGGTAGGCCAGTCTCTAGGCTTCTGTAGCCCATCCCTGTCCCCTGCTGCCCTCTGCCAGCTCCCTTGCCATGCAGAGACTCAGGCCCCTGCCTTACACACTCTGTGCCCTCTCTCAGCAGGCGCATGGTGCCACTTCGGTGTCCCATGGGGGTTGAGAATGTGGCTAAGGAGCAGCTGACCTAGTCCCTAGGGCTATGAGTGGCTATTGCTATTCCAGTAAATTTCCAAATGTGTAGGACCGGTGCCTCTCCTCATCTGGAGCAGCAAGCCTCATCATGTACCACGGAGCTGGAGGCAGTGTTCTCCCTCTGACAAGGGCAGCTGGAAGCTCCTGTGGCTCTTGTGCTTGGCTTTAGGAAGGCTCTCTCATCCTGTCTTCGCTGACTGTGCTGTCTGTCTTTCAGCCCTTCCCTGCATCTTGCTCCATGTTGACTCTATTCTACAGAAGTCACATGTACACAGTTTCTCCTATGCTTGGGTTCTCAGTTTGTCTCTAAACTCTTCAATGAGCCCAGATGTTCCAGATGTCCTTTGGGCCTCTCGGCATGTTCGAGGACACCCAGATAGATGCGTGTGCAGGTCTATACAACACCCCGCCTCCTCAGAGGTGTATTTCCTGCCCCCTAACAGCCAAGCAAACACTCCATCTAGGTAGAACATGTTGTTCTGCTGTATGGTATCATAGATGACCCATGAATCCTGCATCTGCCTCCTTGGGTCCCCTTAGCTGAGGAAATGTCTGCCTTAGACTGGCTTCTTTCAGATTCAAGCACCTGGAAATTTTCTTCAAGCTGAATCTTAATATACTTGGAACGTTTCTTTGCCCTCTGGCCATTTCTGTCCCTCCCTTGTCCCAGCACGACTGTGGAGCTTTCCTGCCAACTGGTTGAGGTCCTGTCCTAGGCAGGTTCTGCCCGAGACCCATTCGTCACCTTCTGGATCATTAGCTCAGGTGTTAAAGAGATCGAGGCCTCTCTGGGAGGGACTGGATGTCTCATCATGCCTTATACACTGTGGCAGCTATCCCTTCAACCTGTGATGGCACAGCAGAGGCAATCTGGTCCAGTTTCACGAAGGAAATCTCTCCAGAGCCTCTTAGACACTTCACAGAGTGCTAATTAGGCAGCATGCTTGAGTGTGGGCTGATCAGTAGCTCTGACGTGGGCAAGTCTACCTTTACCTAGGTTACCAGAGCCCTCAGAGGTTGACTCTTCTGGGGCATTTCTTCATGCTATAGTCTGTGGGCATAGGATGGAGGTATATTACAGTTAGATTCCTGTCTGTTTGTGTTTGAAATCTCTCTCTCTCTCTCTCTCTCTCTCTCTCTCTCTCTCTCCCTCTCCCTCCCTCCCCTCCCTCCCCCCCTCTCTCCTGGGTGATATAGGAGAACTGGGTTTGAGTACTGGCCCCCTAGGCTTACTAGCTGGTATCAGTTGACCATAGTGGCTGTTAGGAATGTTGGGGACAGGTGTAAGCAGTCTGTATTGTCTCTGTTGTGGCACCTAGAGGCCCCCACTGAATAAGAGGTGCTGAGAGGGTCCTTCCTGCCCCTCTTCCTGTTTCCACAGGGTGACTCTGTCCTGCCTTTGATTCCTGGGGAGGCATCACCTCATCCTGAAGGCCTGACCAACTGCTATGTTGTTTTTTTTTCAAATATTTTCTTACTTTGCTGTCTGTAAGTAAATTTTGCACCGGTCTTTTGTTTATGCCTCCTATTTTGGCATTAATTACAAAGACGTTAAATTATTGTGTCTTTCAAGTAGTCACTAACTTCATGGCACCTCTTACTTGAGCTGTAGATTTCCTCCTATCTCCTCATGGGTGGTTCCCAGCACCCACCCCCGTCACCACCCTCCTGTCTCCAGCCCTCACTCTTCTCAGCACTGATGGTCTCCTCTGGGACGGGGTGTGTCCTGGGTCTGTTGGTGGTTATTCTCTTCTGTCTGCATGGTCAAGTTGTTGCTGAGCTGCGGTGGGAAGTTGCTCTTTTGTGCCTCTGAGTCCCCAAGGCAGGACCCTGGGGTCAGAGGATCTACAGTGGGATCAGCTGGCCTTGCTTAGCCCTGGCTCACCATGTATGTAAGAAGCACGACAGATGGCCATTCCCACTCTTCATGGCTTGTCTCCTGGTCATCTTGTGGTCTCTGATGGCCCATAGTCTCTGTTCCTTCTATCTGGGGGACATTCATTTATGTCTATGATGTTGGATCTCAATGACGATACACTAGTTGGTGTTCTGACATGATGTTATTATCATCACCACCAAGGCTGTTGCTGTTGCTTTCTGTCACCACCTCTACCAAAACCATGGTGTTATTACCGCCATGATCACCCCATGGTTTTCATCACTGCTACCGCCATCACCAGCACAATCATGATTACCATTATGCTACCCTTGCCACCAAAACCACCTCTACCATAATCACAGCCTGCATCCACCATCATCAGAATCATCTGTCACTATCTCGATCACTACCACCAACATCATTACAGTCACCATCACCACAATCACCACCGAAATTACCTGTCACCATCATGACTACCATACACTACCATTATTATAATCATCACCACTACCACCACTGCCACGGCAACCACCACTATTAATAATATATCACTATTAGCAGCAACATCACTGTCACCATAGTTAATATCACCATCACTGCCATCATCATCAACAACAACATCAACATCATCATCATCATCAAAATTCATCATGAACAAAATCAACATCCACTTCATCAACATCATCATCAACATCAGCATCAAGATCAATATTTTCATCATCGTTGTTGTCATCATCGCCATCAACAAAACCATCATCATCAACACCATCATCAAAATCGTCAACATCATCATCAACAACATCAACAGCATCATCAGCATCATCAGCACCACCAACATCATCATCAACGTCATCATCAGCAACATCATCAGTGCCATCAACATTACTATCACCACCACTGCCAACATCACCGTTAACAACAGCATCAGCATCAGCATCAGCATCGACATTTTCATCATCACCATCAACAGAACCATCATTATCAATGTCATCATCAAAATCGTCGTCAACATCGTCAACATCAACATCGTCATCAGTGCCATCAACATTACTATCACCACCACTGCCAGCATCACCATTAACAACAGCATCAACATCATCATCAACAACAACAATCGCTCTACCCTCCTCCATTTTTGTCACCAACATCGCCATCAACATCATCATCCATAGCATCATCAGCACCATCAACATCACTATCACTACCACCACCAACAATCGCTCTACCCTCCTCTACCCTTGTCACCATCATCCCCTCTATCTTTTTGCACCTTTACTGCTGCCTCATTCTGCTGTGACCTGGGTGAGTTCTTGGCTTCCCTTAGAAGCTTGTTCTGGGACTCTACTGTCAACGAGGGAACACGGTGCACCTTATAAGTTGTTTGGGGACAGACATGGCATATGCCTGGGTGTGAGTCTTCAGCTGCTCCCTCTTCAAGCAAAAGCCTCACGAGCCAAGCTCCTGGTGGCACGAAGCCCCAGCAGAGGACTTGGTGAGGGCGGGTGTGGCCAGCAAGCTGGAGGATGAAGATGAACAAGCTCAGAGTTCAGAAAGTTAAGAAAAGACACAGAGCAAACAGATGGAAGCCATCGCTGGTGTTTGTGACTCTCGGAGAGAGGCCTGTTTCTGATCCGATTGATTGAGTAATCGATCAATTGATCCACTGCATCGCTTCCTCATCCCCTGCTGGACGTGGTGCCTGGCAGAAGCAACTGAAGGGAGGAAGGCTCCTTCTCACAGTCCACAGTCCATGGTGGCATCCACACTGCACTGTGGTCAGGAAGCAGAGACCGGTGAATGTTGGTGCTCAGCTAGGTTTTTACTCAGTCAGGATACAGGATGTGGGATGCATCCTTGGGATTCCAGGCAGCTCCACCCACCTCGGTTAACCCTTCCTGGAACATCCAAAGGCAACGGTGTCACTGGGATTATTAGTCAACGATCTGAGACACAGAATGGGAACTGAGAGGTTTGGGTGCCACTGACTAGAACAGCCCACTTCTCTGGGAGGAAACAATGAGGGTCAAGAGTCCCACAGTGGACCCAGCCCCCTCAGACCAGTCCCTCTTCTGTCAATTAACTATCCCACTGCACAGGAAGAGAAGGAAAGCGGCCGCGGCATTTTCACAAAGTGAGAAGATATAATTTTATTTTTTAATTTGAAGACTATAAAAAAATAAAATGACAGGCCAGCTTCACTTATGAATATTGATGCAACATTTTAAATAAAATATTGTAAAATGGGATCCAAACAGTGCGTTAAGATAATAGTTCTCATCAAAGTCCTCTTCTATCACTATCACGTCCACATGGAGTTTATTCCAGGAATAAAGGAACGCTCCGCACGAGGTCTGCTTATATGCAGTATCATTCGTATGAGTTCTTTGCCTGCGTGGATATATGTGCAGTACATTAGACTCTGTTGCCCACAGAGGCCAGAAGAAGGCATCAGATCCCCTGGAACTGGAGTTAGAGATGGTGGTGAGCCGCCATGGGGGTGTTGGGAACTGAACCCAGGTCCTCCGGGACAGCAACCGGTGCTCTAACCACTGAGCCATCTCTCCAGCCCTCTTGCTCCTTCTTGGGTGTGAAACCATCAGAATTAAATCTGAAGCAAGGATGGCTGCCATCACCACTGTCTCACCTGGATCCTGAAACCCTAGCCAGGAGGAAGTGGTGAAAGGAACTATGGGAAGGAGGAAGAAGTGAGAGTCTCTGGTACCCGGTACAACCCTCGAATTTGGAAAACTCCAGAGAAGTGATGAGAAACTAAAAAAAACAACAAGAAATCTAATTGTGAATGTGTGTGTGTGTATGTATGTATCCATAATCTATCATGTGTAAATATATGTATGTGTGTATGTATCCATAATCTATCATGTATAAACATATGTATGTATGTATCCATAATCTATCATGTGTAAATGTATGTATGTGTGTATGTATCCATAATCTATCATGTATAAACGTATGTATGTATGTATCCATAATCTATCATGTGTAAATGTATGTATGTGTGTATGTATCCATAGTCTATCATGTGTAAATGTATATATGTATGTACCATAATCTATCATGTATAAACATATGTATGTGTGTATGTATCCATAGTCTATCATGTATAAATGTATATATGTCTGTATGTATCCATAGTCTATCATGTATAAACATATGTATGTGTGTATGTATCCATAGTCTATCATGTATAAACATATGTATGTGTGTATGTATCCATAGTCTATGATGTGTAAATGTATGTATGTATGTATGTAACTATCTAACATCCATTACATAACTAGATGTATCTATGCATCTATGTATGTGTCACCATGCACGTGTATGGTACATTTCTATCCATATTTATGTATTTATATCTATAACCCACTATGTAAGTTTGTATCTATCATCTACCTATAATTTATTATGTATACATATATGTGTATCTACCTGTAATCACCATGTACCTTTCTATCTTTCTGTCTATAATTTAACATGTATGAATACATCTATCTAGCTATGTATTCATATGGCCCATTATGTATATGCATGTATATACATGTATATATGTATCTATTCTGTTTATATGTAACATAGCATATGTCTGTATATATGTATTTATTGTTTATATGTAACAGCATATATGTATGAATATTTTTGTAAGTGTCTGTTTATCTATATCACACCATATATATCCACCTATTTTCTATGTATCTGCCTGTTTGTAGCAATGGTAATTAAGTGGAACATCTAGAATCGAACTCAAGAAGACCCGTGTAGACTGGGCACAGACCACCAACCGCACTCCTGAGGAAAGTTCCATCCACCTGCTGACTCCCGATGAAGCACAGCTTAAATATTTCTTGACTGCTTTCTAAGTCCCAGGCTTCATTTGGTCCCTGGAGCCACAGCGGTGAGAGAAAAGAAAGCTATAATGAAACAAACCAGATAGAAAGTCCAACGCGCACCGAGCTGGGGTCCAAACTGGGAAGCCAAACTACTGGGAAATGATGTCACGGATGTGGTCGTTCTGTGGAGAGTACACATCTTAGGTGTGCTGGGCGTGAGGGTCCCAGTGCTTGGTGGCAGGGGGCGTGAAGGCTGAGCCACCATGTGGTATGTGAGATGTTAATTCAATTGCTTGCTCTTCAACCTCTCCTGGCTTGTGTGCTTCCTAAATGACTCTCCCAACCACTGCTGCTTGCACCCACTCCTTATAAGAGCTCGATGCATTAACCTCTTCAAACTACCAAGTTCGTGAGGATCTGGATCTTTCTTTCAGAATATCACGTTCTCCGGCTTGACAAAGTCGTCTACTCTATCTGCACAAGCCTTGTTTTTCCTGTAATGGGAAATCCATGGCTCCCAGACAGGCAGCATAGTCAGGAGCCCCTAAGGGCTTGGTAGAAGTTTAAGTGCCAGCATCCTACTCTAGATCTAGACTTAAACATAGGCATTAAACTAAGACTTGCGGGCTGGGTGCTGTGAAGCATTCGTGCAATCCTTGCCCGCAGTTCTGGGTTGGGGGTACCCTGGGGCTCTGAACTTGAGTCTTATGCCAGGGTAATAGGCTTTATGGACTGAGCATCTCCCCAGCCCCTGAGTATATGAACTTCATGAGTGTGGTTTCCCTCTGGTCTCCTGAGGCTGCCTTCTTGGGCTGGACCACCACCCCAGGTACCTGGGGCTCCCGAAGAGGGAATGTGGGAAGGCTTTGAGTGGGCCTCATCATAAGCACACGATCCTTTTGGAGAACAAGAGGGAGTTGTGGTCTCTCCTCCCTCTGGGAAAGATGAGTCCCAGGGTCCACAAATACAAGTTGATCCTTTTACCCTGGGGCTGTGTGAGCAAGGGAAAGAGCTGTGGATGACAGGATACCTTTGTGTCCATCAAGCAACTGGACTCTGTTCCAGAATTGCATGTGTCAGAGGCATTCGAAACAAAATCTGTGAGCTGGCCCTCTTGCAGGGAGGGCATCTGGGGTACCTAGAGCTACACAACATCTTCCCTTCCTCATAAAGATACCACAGAACTCAGACGATCACCTGTTTGCAGGGAGCTGAAACTCTGAGGAGCAACTCTGATGACAGCTGTTGGTGTTCTGTTGTTGGAGAAAGTAGGGGGCTAGGCAGAGAAATGCCTTGTGTCTTCCAGGGCTTCTGAGCAGAGAAAGCACACCATAGCTAGTTCTAACCAAGGGGGATGGCATATGACATTAGTGTGACTTCATAAGGATCAGTCAGAGCCTCGGAGAATGGAGGCTGGTGTGTGTGTGTGTGTGTGTGTGTGTGTGTGTGTGTGTGTGTATGCGTGCATGTGGTGTATGAGTGTGTATGCCTGTTTGTATATGTATGTATGTATGTATGTATGTATGTATGTATGTATGTATGTATCTGTGCCTGTGTGTGTATGCATGTATGCCTGTGTGTGTGTCTGTGTGTGTGTATGTGTGACTGTGAGTGGTGTGTGTATAACTATGTGTGAATATGCATGATGTCTGTGTGTGTCTGTGCCTGTATGTGTGGTGTGCATGTGTGTGTGTCATGTGTGGGGGCTGTATGTATATGTATGTATATATATGTGTGTGTATGCATACATGTGTGTGTATGTGTGTATGTTGTGTGTTGTGTGTGTGTGCATGCATACATGATGTGTGTGTTGTGTGTATGTGCATGCATGATTTTGTGTGTGTGTGTAGTCTATACACTGAGCACATTTTGGGAAGAGGAGCAGTAGTAGCCCTGCCTGCTCTATCCTGTGTGGTTCTCTTGCTGGCCTTCGTCTGTTGATTGGTTATGTGCAGTGAACACCAGTCAAGCAGCTACTGAGCCAAGTAAGTGGCCTTCTCCTTCTCACCCCCGAGTTCTCTGGAATGTGCTACACATTCATCTGGGCTTGGGGGCCTGATTATCTTGGTGAGAGAATTCAGTCATGATTCCAAGAAGAGAAGGGACAAGAAGACACTCTGGGGACTTGGCTCCCAGGGGAGGGATCCCAGCCCAGGTCTTCCTCGGTCTCTCAGGAGCAGCAGAGCTAGGATAGAAAACTAGTCAGTAATGATGTCGGCTGTGTCCTGGCAAGGACAGCGCTTCTTCAGTCTGTGGCTGGGCTTTGTGGTCCTTCTTCCCTGGTTGAGAAGGCTTCTGTCCTACATCTATCCTCCATCCCAGCCCAAGCATGGTGCCTGCTAGACACTGTCTCCCTGTGGGACCTGAGAGCAGGAAAGGGGTGACAGGTGGGTGGGGTCTGGTCAGATCCTTGATTTTTACACTCAGGGAAGGTGGAGGTGGGCTTGGTAGAGTGAGCATACCACTGTTTACCTTTGATGAGACTTGTCTTGCTCCTTGGGGTTTCCTGGAGCCCATCGTCAGAGGCAGTGAGGTCAGCGTCCACCCAGGTACCTCAACAGCTCAGACCCTTGCGGAAGGCACACCTGATGTATCCCAGCTCACCAACACACAGGGACCGGGCAAGCTTTGGTGTTGCTGACAAGGGAGCAGCAGGCCGTGTGCTCCGTGAATGCAAGCCTCCTTTTAGGCTGGGAACAGGTCCTTCTGTGTTGGAGGGAGAGCAGACTGAGGTCAGCTGTCCTCTGACATCCTGCATGGGGTGCGGTGGTGACAGATGGAGATCCAGGATGTTGGCCTTCCCCTTCCACTCATGGGACCTATCTCAGTTGTAAGAAACCCGCTCATTCCAAAAGGATTTGCCTTCAATTCCTTGTTCACACCTGTAAGGTGTGTGCATGGATTTGACAAGACGGCTTTTGTGTACACACACACACACACACACACACACACACACACACACACACAATGGGGGGGAGGGAGAAGGGGAGGAAAGAGAAAAGAAGAGAAGGAGGAAGAGAAGGAGGAGGGGAGGAGGAGGAGGAGGAGGAGGAGGAGGAGGAGGAGAGATCACCCATGTACCTGCTGAAGGACATAGTCAGGTGGGGGCTCAGGAGAAGCGGCCGTGCTGCCCAGAGACTGGTTTGGATAAAGGAGATGCAGCAGACGTTCCCTGGGGAAAGAATGAAAGTCTTTCCCCTGGGCTTTGAAAAGTATTTAGACAGAAAGACAGCATGGGGCTGGCTGGGAAGAAGAATCGAGGTGGCTGGTGTCTGCCGCTAGGTGAGGCCACCAGCGAACCTTGCTGGGCCTTCAGGAAGCTGAGCATGGCTGGAGTGGTCTCAATCAGGGACCACCAATTATTGTGTGGCTAATCAATTCCAGCAGGGGCCCTCCCTTTTCTCAAAGATGTCTCTTGGAGGACAGGAGGCAGGGGCAGGGGCAGGGGCAGGGGCAGGGGCAGGGACAGGGACAGGGACAGGGGCAGGTGGGTGCTGGCGTATGGGCAAGGGGCAGGAACAGAGGTGGGGCAGGGCTGGGACGTCGGAGACAGGGGAAGGGGCAGGGGCAGGGGCAGGGGCAGGTGCAGGGGCAGGGGCAGGTGCAGGTGCTGGGGTAGGGGCAAGGGCAGGAACAGAGGCAGGGGCAGGGGCAGGTCAGGGGCAGGGGCAGGGGTCCCAGGGGTCAAGGGCAAGCAGGAACAGAGGGGGCAGGGGCAGGGCAGGAGGTGCAGGAACAGGGCAGGGGCAGGGGCAGGGGCAGGGGCAGGGGCAGGGGCAGGGGGCAGGGGCAGGGCAGGGGCAGGGGCAGGGGACTGCCCTGATAGGGGCTCCAGGAGCTGAGTTCTGACCTCATCTCTTGTGAGCCCCAGCGTGATGCTCCAGTAGACTTCTCCCTTTCCTTCTGGTTTAACAATAAGAAATATCAAAGATGCTTCCAGCCTGGGAGATGAAGAGGCAGGGCAGTGCTGGCCCTCTGTGTTCCTGCCTCCTAGGATCCATCATTGTTTTTCTAGAACAAGAAAGAGAGAGAGAAAGAGTTTCACTTGTAGGAGCTTTCCTTCCCCCACTTAATGAGGAGGTGGGTGTAGCGTGTTTTTATTTTATGGTACTTTTTTGTCCCTTACCACTCTGGGGGAGATGGCAGTGTGTGAGTTTGGGGTGCGGGTGTGTGGGGGAAGGTCCTCTCCTGGAGGAACAGTACAAGCAGATGTTACACCCCCATGTCTAGAAGGTGGGGGTGAGGACAGGCCTGGTTATGTAAGGGGTGGTGGTGGAGGAGGAGACACAGCAGAGTCCGAGGGTGCAGCCTTGGCTCCAGTCCAGCTGAGGGAATGCCGGTCAGGTGCAGCCTGTGGAGTCTGGTAGTGGCTGTGGTGGGCACAACAACACAGGTGAACTCGGGATTCTGGGGCTGGCAGGGCAGGTGTTTGGTGGAGGTGCCCTCTAAGATACTGGGAGGCTTGCGAGAGGGCCGGCTACTCTCTGCTTTCTTTTCTCTCCCCTCCTGCTTGTGAAATGATCGTGCAAACCAGTTCTCCAGCAACCAACTGGGGAGGCATTTCCTCGATGCCTCCCTCCGCAGGCACTGTGATCACATGACCGTGGAGCCGGCACACGGTGAGGGGGCCGAGGCGCCAGCTGTCAGAGCCTATGGTGCCCAAAGCAGGGAAGCTTCTGGTACTTTTCCATCACATGGATATGGAGGTTCGGTCCACAAGGTCACAGAGGGACTTGAATGGGTGATACCAAGACAGTGACTGTGCTTGGAGCCACTGTGGCTATTCGAGTCACCAAGAGTGTGATGGTCCGAGCCCTGTGGGCCTCATGTCCACCCCACCAAGCAGGGGAGCTGCCCTGTAGTGCCTTAGCAGGGGGTGGTTCTTGAGTTCCTCAGTCTCTTGGTGTCCTCTAGCTCCTTGTCATCCCCTTGATGTCCACTTCTTCAGGTGGTTTAGGGCTCACCCCACGTCCTTCCTTGTCCTGTTCAGCTCACATTGAGGTGGCTCTTCAGGTTGACCAGTTGTTCCGAATACTTTCTGGGCAGTAGCCAATCCCTGGCCTGTGTGTCGACTCCAGCGCCATCTGTGCTAATGAGTTCACAGGCTCTGCACCCATGAAGCTGGCACAGGCCCAGAGAGTGCAGTCCTCTCGCTACCTGCTCTTTTCTGACTGGCATTTATCCATTAGCTTTTTTGGTCTCCTTTGCTTAGTAAGGAGGGAGGGTACAGCTGACTGGAAGTTCAGTTCTGTGTTAGTGGTCAGTGGTTCTCCATCGCCAGCCGTGGACTTCCAGAACCTTGCTGTGCTCTGAGGTCCTCTGTCACTGGAGAATTTTGTTCTCAACCCCCCTGGAATGCACCTGAACTCTCTCAGAGAAAGTGCTCAACAGGGAGTGGAGGAGGTCAGCTCAAAATGGCCTCATGGTGATTTGGGAGAATCTCTAAGTGAGAAAGGTCTTGGTGGTCAGTGTGGTTCCCAGAAGGTCATTGCATACTGGGTCCTGGCCCATGGGTATGAAGCAGGGTGGCCTGAAGGAGTCTGTGCCTGTGTAGACCAGGGTTGTGGCCATTGGCCACATGGGAGCACTAGGCTGGTGTGAGCATCGATGCCACTCAGCACAAGAGCACAGCCCCTCGGGAGTGGTTCGTCTGCTACATTACATGTATGTTGCCTCAGTTACAGTTTGAGAAGATTAGGTTAAATGAGGTCTATTATTAAGATTAATCTCACCCATTTCATTTATTTTTTACTTAATTAAAAACATTTGAAATATTTTAAATTTAAAATAAAAAAATGATGAAATTCTTGGGGTTTTTTTTTCTTTCTTTTTTTCGGAGTTGGGGACCGAACCCAGGGCCTTGCGCTTGCTGGGCAAGCGCTCTACCACTGAGCTAAATCCTCAACCCCAAAATTCTTGTTTATTTAGTGTGTGAGTCTGCGTACGTGTTTGTGCATGTCTTGGTATGTGCGTGGAGATCTGGAGACAGCTCACAGATTTGGTTCTGTCTACCTGTTCTCAGGGTGGAACTCAGGTTGTCATACTTGGTGGCTTTTCCTACTGAGCCACCTTGCTGGCCTTACTTTGAAAAAGATCTAAGTTTTATGTTTTAAAAGGTAGGTGCTAGAGGCAGGCATGGTGATGCTTGCTTGTAGAGGTGGGGGAGGTGGGGGGCTAGGGAGTGGGAGGAGGCTGAGGCAGGAAGACCAGGGGTCCAGATGTTCAGTCCTCAGCTGCTTGGTGTGTTGACTGACGTCCAGACTGGATACATGGGACTCTGTCACAAAACAAAATAACATCCCATACCCATAAAAAAAAAACCCCAAAAACCTCCAGACCAAGACCAAAAGAAACAAAGAAACAAAGAAACTATAAATGGTTACTAAAACATTAAATGTTGCTGTTACAGTATTCCTCCTGGTCAAATTAGTCTAAGCCTGCCTCTCTGCCATGAAGCTGGGCTCCCTTGTGCCTCAGTTTCCACATCCAGGAAGTGGAGAAACAGCCACAGGTAGCCATTTTGTGGCTCCTACTTACATTGTGGAGCCCTTGGTGTTTCTGGCACTGGTGCACCGGAAGTGAAGCAGCCACTGCCAAGGGGTTCCCTGAGCTGCTTATCTCTGAATTCGTCCTGGTTAGACACCACTGGCGGTTTTGAGAATTTTACTCATTTTGTAAATATCTGTTAAGAAATAAAAATAGGACTATTATTTTATCAACCTTCGCAGCTCTGTAGCTTGGAGCAGAGCACAGTAAATATACGCTTTGAAAAGAAGAGGAGCTGGAGAGACGGCTCAGAGACTGAGAGCAGGTACTTGTGGGCACACATTTTTTGTAACCTACTTTTAATAAGAATTCAACCTCTCCTCTAGCCCACCACCCAGCAGAGGTAGTGGAAAAGTTATTACGCTATGGGGGAAGTGGACCTGTTCTGTAATAGTTCTTTGGGGGCGAGTTTGATCTTCTTTGGTAGCCGTTTAGTCCCATAGCGAACACCAAATATGAATCAGCTGCAGACCAGTCCTCTAGGCAGGCAGACACCAGACATGAACCAACAACTGTAGTTAAATCCTGAAGGAACCGCCAGGCTCGCCAAGTGGCCCGAGGCGAGGCCCCAGAAGCAGCAGGCTGCTGCAGGAGCCTCACGAGCAGTTCTCGGGTGAGTTTCTCTCAATGTTGGGGTTATCACAGGTTGAGTGCAACAATGCTATGTAAGGTGAACCAATACATTGTTGCCGTTAACAAAGAATAGCGAGGCAGAGCAAACCAAACCAATGCTCAGTGCTCACCCCCCACTGTCTATGGGGTAACATGTATACTCCTTCATCAGATGTCCTTTCCCGTGTTTGCTATGTCCAAAGGTCCTTTCTTTCCCCTGTGTCTGCTTCAGGAAAACAGTCTTTCATGTGTCCGCTATAGCAAGACATTCTTTCACCTGTGTGCTCTAGCAAAACGTCATTTGACACGCCTGACTTTCCAAAGAAACCGGAAGTTTCTACTTCAGGCACTGCTGTTGCAGGGGACCTGACTTTGGTCCCCAGCACCCGTTTTGGGCATCTCTCAACTGCTGTAACTCCAGCTCCAGGATGGGAGGAGTGGGGGAAACCTGATGCCACTGACCCTCATAGGCACCTGTGCTCACACGTAGGTACCTGTGCACACCCTCACCCCCATACACACATACACACAATTAAGATAAAAAAATAAATCTTGAAGAGGCAGATGCTCTGGAGTTTGAAGGCAGCAGAGAATACAGTTTCGTTTCCACGAAAAGAAACACTAAGGCAAAGGCTCTCGCAGCTGAGAAGTTAGCGAAACTTCGGAGGAAAACCAGTGACCCCGGCCCATTTGGTTACCTCAGAGAGGAAGGTCTGCTTCCACCTCCAAGGCTAATGTCATCCAACATCCAGCAGCCCAGAAATGGAATAGAAACAGAATGGAGAAGAGCTTCTGGAAGGTTCCTCCTGAGGAGTGACATCCTGACTGCCAGCATGGTCCCTGTGAGGACAGCTGGCGTGGGGCGGGGAGTCTGGGCTCGTGCCCACCCTCCAGGGCACAGAGAGCCAATGCCAGAGCTCGTGTCAGGGGGAGCCCACATTTTCTCTGTGTTCCTGGCTTCAGGTCACTGAGCACTGGGGATGCGCTGCCTCAAGGGACAGTCCTCCCAGCCGCTCGCCCGGCTCTCCTGCAGGCAGTTGGCTCTAATCGCCGCGGGCACTTTGCACTCGGCGCGGGGTGGTATAAACTAGTCTCTTATTTTTATTTTTTCCATTTTTGACATTGTCCTTCAGTTCCTCTTCCACGCTCCCTGTTAAGCTGTTAAGTCACTCCATTTATTTAGCGTGAGTGTTTCTGAGTATTCATTTTTATCTTGGTGAAAACCAGGCTCGCTCACGGGCACATAATGAAATTGCATAAATACACCCTTAGCTTGGAATCTAATTTATTCTTCCTGTTCATTATGGGGTAGAAGGCCATTATGAAATGTATAACTTTTTCCCCCTCCCAGTGCTGGAATTGAAAGGCCGTGGCTTGGGCTCTTTTTATTCTGATGATTTCGTCCTGATTCAATTTTAAGCTGGTTAGGGCTCAGATATTGGAGCGTAATTGACAAAGATCAGTGTGGGCTGAAATGCTAACATCAGGTGGCTTCCCAATGCTACAAGCATGTGGGTTAAGCAGCGATTCCAGGGGAGGCTCTTGTGCCTGTGGAGTCCCAAGGACCTCCAGGAGAAGGGCCTGGGAGAACTGTGTCCTGCCTAGTGTAAAGTGTGGACGTTCCGAATTTCATCCAATGCCACACTCAGGAAGGGTGAGCTCACCTCAGGCCTGACACTTTCAGAAGTGCTTAGGCATCCTTCTGGAAACACAGCACCACGACTTGGAGGGGCTGATGGACTCACACTGGCTGAGGTCACCAGGTCCCTGATGGAGACCAGTTTCCCCTGCCTTGGCCGATATCCACTCACATCAACTACAAATGAAGGGTGCTGTATTGAGAGCTGGACTGAGCAGCACCCTGTGAACTGGGGGAAGAGGGTGGGACATCCACCAGCTGGGGAAGGCTGTGAGATACCAACCTGAGCTAAGGAAGTGGGGGACTCCACCCAGCCCCAAGAAGCAAACGGGTGCTATGTGCCTTAAACATGAAGAGCCATTTTGCTCGCACATCCCCCTGGGCTTTCCTCAGTCAATTCCTGGAGTCTGGAGCATCAGAAAGACCCAAAGCTTAAACTGTAACCACGCGTGACTGATCTACCAGGAGAATGCCAGGCACAGTGGTCACACTGGGTACTCATGAGAAGCAGGGCAAGACGGGTGGGATCCAGAGCTGTGGGGATCACATGGCTCTTTCCCCTGGGACTGGATGACCAGGAGTGAAAGTATGGCGGGGGTGAGGGAGAGCTACTTAAACTTCAGATGAGTGATGAAGAGATTTTGTTGCTGTTGTATATGAATAGGTGATACAGATCGCTCTGGACACAAACACCACGTTTGTTACTTTTTTTTTTTTTTTTTTTTTTTTTTTTTTTTTTTCGGAGCTGGGGACCGAACCCAGGGCCTTTATGCTTCCTAGGCAAGCGCTCTAACCACTGAGCTAAATCCCCAACCCCTGTTACTTTTTTTCTAAGGTTCAAGTATAAAGGTATCAGTGTGTCCATTTACCTGAAACAGCTGTGTCTACAGAGAGAGAGAGAGCGCTAGCTCGTTTTGTAATCAGTTCCTTAGTGTGTGTGTGTGTGTGTGTGTGTGTGTGTGTGTGTGTGTGTGTGTGTGTATGAAATCAAGTGCCTAAGAAAGCCAGAAGTAGGCATCAGATCCCCAGAACTGGAGTTACAGGTAGGTTGTAAGTTGCCTGATGTCACTAGTACTGGGAACCAAACTCAGGTCCTCTACAAGAGCAGCCCCTGACCCCTGAGCCATCTGTTCAGTCCCTCCACCCTTCACCCTAAACCCTCAAGTCAGAGCCTCTCAGTAGAGACCACGGAGCTTGCCAAGTCAGCTGGCCTGACTGGCTAGGAAGCCCTAGGGCTCTGTCCCTGCTTCCCTGTCACTAGGCTCACACCCTAGCTTTTCACGGGGTGCCGGGGATCTGAACTCGGGCCCTCGGGCTCGCACAGCAAACTCTTTACTGGCCAAGTTGTTGGCACAGCTCCTTAGTCATGACCAAGCTCAACCACAGGAGTTAGTCATTACATGTTCCCCTCGCTGAGTCTCATAACAGGACTGTAATCGAGAGCCTCTCTTCCTCCGCAAATCTAACTTTCCAACAGCGAGGCCCTCTGTCCATGTTCTGATGGGAAGGGCCCTCTTTACAACTAACGCAGACACAGCATGAGGCATTGCGCGTTCTCTGGCACTTTTAGCTTCCTTAGAGAAAAGTCCCCAAAGTAGATTGCCAGGGCAAGAGATCCGCGCTTCTTAAGATTTAATTTAAAATGACACCTGGATTATTTAGAAAAAGTCAAGAATATTTAAGAAGTCTCTGCACTTCGGGGGATCCGCTATCTTTAGCTACTGACATCAGGTATTGTAGGGTATTTCTCAGGCAAAGTGTAGAAACCACCTCGCCCTTTAATATGTCCAGCTGTTGGAACACCCAGTGTCTTTTGCATTTTTTTTGGTCACTTGGATTCTTTGTAGAAGCGGTTATTCGCACAATCTGTTTCTATGGAGTCTTATTTATTTCAGGGTGCTCTTTACGTATAGGGAATAGTCATATTTTATTTGACACAGGGTAGGAGTTGTTTCTAGAACAGTGTGATCAAGGCCATCGGGTGATCTTGGGTCATAGATCTGAGCTCACGGGAGTGGCTTTCGTGAGAATCACAGCCACAGAGATCCCGTGGGCATATCTTTACCTGCTGGCCTTACCCGGGAGTTTCTGGACCTGAAGAAACAGCACATGACCCAGGAAACCTGTTTTGTGGCTGTACTAATGCTGCTCTAAGAAGTCTCCACACTTGACTACCTGCCCCAAGTGCCCATGGAATGTCCTGGTCTAATGCAAGGAGCCATGCCCTATTAGGGTCGTGGTCCTCAGGTTGTCCTATCCTGACTGTGACTTTGAGGTGGAGGGAGCCGGAGACAGAGGGAAAGTTGCAGAGCAGGAAGTAGACACACATCTTTCCGGGAATGGGCATAAACAGAGAGTTTGGTTCAGCCCCAGAGTCTGCTGCTGGCCAGCATTGTTGAGGAGAAGAGGGGGATGATGTCATCCTTCCTGGACACTCCAGGAAAGACCTGATGTTGTGGGCCACCTCGTGTTTCCTTGTGTCTCTGCCCAGCCTCCCCATGGAGGGGTTTTATTTGGAAGTGGTCTTCTCAGATGTAGTCACGAGGGTGGCCCTGAACCCTGTTTACCTCAGAAGAAAGACACAGCAGACATTCAGGAAAGAGGCCAGGAGGTGACGGAGGGATGATTTGTTTGGTCTGACAGGAAGCAAAGTAAAGGACCTGGGAGGCCAAAGGCTGCAGCCTCCGTGCGACGCCCTTCAGAGCATTGCACGGGGACCAATTCCCAGAAACATAAGACCTCTTCCCCTTCCCCGTCTTAGCCATGATGGACCGTGGCCAAGGAGATAATAGAATCTTAGTGCGAGCAGAGGGTGGGAGTCAGCCTGGGTCAAAGTTCCTAGCTCCAGAGAGGCTGTAGGATGGCGCTCTGGGTCTACTGAAGTTGCCTGCGCCCAGCCCGAGGGAAGTGCCAGCCCTGCAGTGGGCAGGGCAGAGCCTGGGTCCTGATGCCCGAGAGACATTGTCAATCAACGGGCCAGCTAGATGGCTGTTACTGGGCTTCTGTTTGCTGTGACGGTTGTTGTGCCAGTTGTGGTGTCGGTTTCTGTTGTCAGATGCAGAAAGCATCCAGAGGCATTGATCTGGGTGTCACATGTACCTGTGGATGTCATACATACCTGTGAATGTTACACGTACCTGTGGCAGTCCCCTAAAACCAGGAGTTCTCCTGTTGCCCTGGTCAGCCTTGGGCACTTGACAGGCTGACGTCTGCGTGGTCAGATGGTCCCCACTCTGCTGTGTCCATCACAGGCCTTTATTTTCCTTTCCCAAAGCACAGAGGTACATAAAGCCAAACAAGCCAGAAAACGACGTCTTCCCTGTGGCAGACACGTCCTACAGTGCAAGTTCTCTTGGGCACACCGGTGTGAAGTCCCAGAGGATCAGGGCCTGGCCTAGGGATGGCTGTCGCCGGTTGGTCCTTGTCTCTGTCCAGGATACTGGATCTCCGGCCAGCCTCTGGATGCACTCCAGTCCCTGTCTGTTCTCTGCTTTTAGGGCTTGTTCAGCAGAGCACCCCTGAGCAGCCGTTCCATAGTTGAGGGGTACATCTTGTTCTCAGCAGAGATGATGTGAATTTATGGGACCTCTCTGTGCCTGTCACTCATGGCCTCTCGCCGGGAACTAACCCTGATGCTGAGACCCCCACAGTCTGAACGCCTCAGAAATACCTTGGAGGACATCATCCTTGCTGTGGGATCAGCAACTCAGGGTGACACGATGCATCCCTGTAGGCAGCTGTGTCCTCAAATCAGCTAACTTCTTTTTTTTTTTTCTTTTTTTTTTTTATGACATTGCAGAGTTTGGGCTAAAGGCCAAGATTTTTTTTTCCAAAGTCCACTTTCATATTTAACGCTTAGAGACAATTTGTATGTGCGTGTGTGTGTGTGTGTGTGTGTGTGTGTGTGTGTGTGTGTGTGTGTTGCAAAGTTGCCCTCGAACTGTCCTCTGCTGTCTTTGGGCTAATTTGGCTGTAACAAGATGATATTGTAGGACAGTTAGTGATCTGATCATGACATGGAGTTAAGCGGAGAGAAGTTACAGAATAGGTTGTACAGTATGCTCCCACTTGGCACCAAAAATACATATCCTATGCCTAGGGAAGTCTGGGAGCATATATATGCGCAAAATGTTAACACAAGTTATTTCGGGTTAGTGGGATTATGGGATATTTTTATTTTCTTCTTTTTGCATATGTGTAGTTTCTAAATCTTCTGCAGTGAATATGTATAACTATTATAATAAGGGTAAAATTAGAACCAGATTTTGCCAAAGGCTGCTTGTACCTCCTGACCAGAGATGGCCCAGGCCAGCCCTCTTGGAGCACAAAAACTCCCTTGTGTTGGTCCCTGGGCTCTAAGGGGCCCACCTGTATCTCTTACTTTTTCTTCTCAGGTCTGAGTATCCTGGGATAGGCAGGCCATATGCCAGACCGAGTTAGCGTTGACATTTCAGGATAATTTTTTTTCCTGAAGACAGTCCCGTCTGACAAAAGAGAAGAGTCTCTCGGAAGCACAGGGGCCCTCCCCCCACAGGTGAGGAGCCCAGGTCTGCTCATCTCCAACCTGAACCATAATGCCTCTCCACTGTTCAGTCACCAGCCAATGGGGAGGATGGGGCTGAGCCGGGATACGGCTGGGTGTGGTACATTGTGACTGGGGGTTTACTGGGTGTGTCTGGGGTTGCGTGTTGCCTGGGGAGGGTTTCTGAGGGCTGGAGCAGGCTACCCCAGGAGGATGACATAGGTGTAACATCCATCTCTGGCTATGGGAGATGAGCATTTGGTCTGTGGGGCCCTGGGCTTGTCCTATAAGGACAGAGACCATGTGGCAGAGAGGAACTGGCATGGTATGTTCAAAGCCAGCTGCCCACCAGTAAGCACTTAGTAGCCTCCTGAGCCTTACTTCTGTCTCCAGAACACAGGGCTATGCCTACTTTCCATGGGGGTGTCCTGTCTGTGTCTGGAAGAGGAGCAGGTACCGAGGTGCTCTGTCCACCTTCTGTGTGAGGACCGTGCTATCCACTCATCTGAGCCAGCAAGGTCTTTGCGG
Source organism: Rattus rattus (assembly GCF_011064425.1). Lineage (NCBI taxonomy): Eukaryota > Metazoa > Chordata > Mammalia > Rodentia > Muridae > Rattus > Rattus rattus. The sequence continues at coordinate 65,195,515 of NC_046162.1, forward strand.
GACCTTGCTGTGTTGGCAGACACCCAACACCATTCAGCTCAAAGCCATTTCAGTAGGAACTGACCCTTCCCCAGAATGCTCACAGCTCATGTCCTTTTGTACGTTTGTGTGTGCATGTGTGCAATCATGCATGTGCACCAGTGTGTGGGAACAGAGGTCGAGCTCAGGTATCATTCCTTAGAATATGATCCAACACACAGACACAGACACAGACACAGACACAGACACAGATGACACAGACACAGACAGACACAGACACAGACACAGACACAGACACAGACACAGACACAGACACACACCATTTCATTTTGACACAGGGTCTCTAACAGGAGGCCTGGAATTCCGCAGTTCAGGTAGGATGACAGGTCACTGGGCCCAAGGCATCCTCCTGTCTCTACCTCCAGTGCTGGGATTACAAGGGTATACCCAATACGCCTGGATTTTTTTTGTTTATTGGCTTGTTTTGCTTTTAGCAGGGTTCTGGGGATGAGACTCAGAATCTCATTTATGTTGTTAACCCTGTACTGACCGAATCATTTCCCCAGCAGCCGCATGCATTTTGAAAAGTCACAGCCTGTGTCCCATGGTTCTGTGCAGGTGACAGCCCCATGGTCCCTCCCCAACATTATCATGGAAACACTGGCACACCTCTGCACATTTCTTGTTGCAGTCCTAGCCTCTGGGCAGGGCAACCCAAGGCTCTGCATACAGTCCCAGTTACAAATGTGGCTCTTCTGAGGGCCACCCTGACTCTGCCCTCAGGGCCCTGCTCACTATAGACACAGGCTGCTCATACAGGTGCTCCCCCAATAAGCACTGGGCTTGGCTCCTGCCTCTACCCTCTTCCAAGCAATCACAGGCTGGGATCCATCCCGGTTGTCTCATCCACTCTGCACGCTGTGGGTACCGTGTGGATCTGTGAGAGGAGTCAGGGCAGCTCTGGTGCATCCTGCCTCAAAGCAATTAAACAGAGGGCTCCAGGAAGCTCCAAGCCATGCCCAGGTTGTTTGTGTTGAAGGCTTCCTGGGACTCTGTGGCCAGCACTGCGGAGCAGGGCTGAATCATCAGATCCCTAGGTAGGAGGGATTTTGTTCCTTCTTGTATGGTGAGCTGGCTTGACCTCACCTGGCGCCCCTCTGTGTGCTGACTCAGGGTCGAGCCCTGACGAAGGGATTGTATCTGCAGAGGCCGTGTGGACATAGATTTTGAGGAATGCATCCAGACTGGGGAAGAACAGAGCTGGTCTCTGCTGGCTTCCCGGGAAGCTTATGTTCTGGGAAGAAGGAATAGGTTTGTGCCAAGAGGGACTTTATTTTTAGGCAGATGTGAGAAGGGAAGGGGTCCTTGTGGGAAGTATCCTAGTCTGGTGCTGGCCCAAGGCCTAAGACTCCTGTGTCTCGTTACTTTGGGAAAAGGCATTGTCTCCTGTGAGTACCTTGGTAGGTTATGTTGATACCAGATCCTCCTCTCTCTCTCTCTCTCTCTCTCTCTCTCATCCTCCCCCCCCCTCTCTCTCTCTCTCCTTCTCTCTCCCTCTCCCTCTCTCTCTCCAGTCAGCCATCATGCATGCGTTCTAAATATACAAGGAACCTGTCCTGAAATGCTCGATTCAGAGTCAAGCTGCCTGGGATTCTGAGCCCTCCACGGGCTTCCCTTGCTTCCTAAGCTACCCACTTCCTCAAGACCCAGAGACAGACAGCCAGCAGGGGATGGCAGGAATGGAGCAGCCATGCTGGAGGCCTCGAGCAAGTCTGTGTAGGGTTCTCAGGGGCCTAGAAATGCCAGGTGCCTCTCTGCCATTTCTTCCAGGAGGGGACTATTGGCTTTTTCCTGGAGGAAGACCCAGCAGTAGTCTCAAATGTCCAGGTGGTGAGTCTCCAGCCTAGAGAACGCAGGACCAATGTACAAGAGTCCCTTTACTCCTGCTGACCCCCAAACCTACTACCCACTACTCAGTAGCCCCTGCTGTGGGCCGGTCACCAGGAAGGTCTGGGAACTGCTCCTGTGCAGGTCCCAGCCTCTGGTCAACCCATTGAAACGTGTCACAGACATCCATGTGTCTCTGTGGTTTACATAGGCCGCCAAAGACTGAATGACCTGCCAGGCAGGCCATTGGCTGTCAGGGCTGGATGCTCCCTCATGAAGAATTTCACAGATAGACTGCAGCACAACTTAGAACCTTGCCAACCAGCCACCTGGAGGCTGTGACTGGGCCCAGGGATGAGGGAACATGGCCCTCATGTATGTTAGGACCCAGCAGGGCTGGACTAAATCAGCCACTTAGATGGATGAGTACCTTTGTGCTTTTATTCTCAGCAAGGGGTGTGAAGGAGGGCTGGGGGCCATGATGGCTGAATGCCTTTTGGGTGGTCACTTTTCTCCCGAAGGACACTCAGAGAGCCATGGCTGGTCTCAGTTCTGGGGGTGGGGTGGGGGGGAGAAGGACTGTTGACCCTGTAGATATGAATTCAAGGCTGGAGTTCAGGGATCTTGGGCTGGGACGCTGGAGACCCAAGTTCACACAGGCATGACCCGACCGTGAGCTGTCTTCCAATCTAGCATCTCCTGCCCCATCACCCAGGCTTCCCATGTATAACATGGCCCCCGTGAAAGGCAGCAACATGAATAGCCAGGCCGTCACTTCTCGGGATGCCTGCCCACACTCCCCTGGGACATGGCCACCACTCTAGAGCTACTCTGACCCCCGAAGCCCAGAGCAGGGCTGACTGTAAGGCTGACTGTTGAGAGAAGGGCTTCAAGTGAGTTCTGCCCTGGCTGAAAGCCACCCACCTTGTTAGAGCCTTGGGGCCCTTCTCGGTGGTGCGCTGTGTGCAGATCTATTCCTTGCCCTCCTTTCATGTAGCAAATGTTCCCTTAGCATACGCTTGTGGGTGCCTCAATGCTACTGGCTCCCTTCACTGCCCCATAGGAAGTTCTAATCTTCCTAGGCTTATGGCCTCCACCTGATTCTGGACCAAGTACCCATACAGACCCAAGGAAGAAGCCTCTCTTCTTTCCGACAGGCTGGGGTGGACCCAAGGTCCTCCTTGGCTTAAGCACCTACTGCCTTCGGCACCAACCACACTGCTGAGGAACTGCTCACTTCCTACTTTAGCTGTGGCTCCTCCTCTGGCCCGCCCCTGTACTCCAGTGCCCCTCTCTCCTGTGAGCCATCTAGCTGGCCCCGTGGACATTTGCAACAATGGGACTGGTAGTGGGAATTCTCCTGCCTCTGTGTTTTTGACTCCTCCTGAGGATGCCAGAGCTTGCTGTGGGCTGTCAAGTCCACCGGAGTCCGAGAGATAACCATGGGGGACGGGGATGGGAGGTGAACAAACTTGCTGGGCACTGTGGCAACTTGTCAAAACAAAAAAGAAAGCTAGTCTCCTACCTGCTTTTTCTTTTCTTCTTTTTCATTGAAAATCAACCACCAATGTCTTGGGGACTTTGAATGGATGGCGTTCAGAGCTCTGGGTGCCTTTGTGGGTGAAGAAGGCTTTAAAAACCTTTTTATTTTATTTTATGTTTATCGGTATTCTGCCTGCATGCATATCTATACACCACGCACACATGCACAACACCTGAACTGGGGTTCCAGTTGGTGATGAGCAGTCTTGGAGATGCTGGGAATCGAACCTGGGTCCTTTGGAATTACAGCCAGAGTTCTTTTTTTTTTTTTTTAAACATTTATTTATTTATTATGTATACATCATATAGCTTTCTGCCTGCAGATCCACCTGCAGGCCAGAATTGAACCTGGGTCCTTTGGAATTGCAGCCAGAGTTTTTAACAGATAAGCCATCTCCTCAGCCCCTGAAATGACCTTTTACAAATCCAAGTGTCCTTGGGGCACCGAGGGACACTGGGAGGGGCAGCAGGACAGACACCATTGCTTCTGTCTGTTTGCTTGCCTGTTGCCTGGGCATGGCTGCTGAGGCATGGGGCAGCCACAACAGCTTCTGAGGCTGGGGTGGGGTGGGGCTGCTACTTAGCCCTTCCCAGATGGGCAGGCCAGTGGGGAGGTGCTGGCAGATCTTTCCCAACTCTCCTTCAACACCCCTTAGCCCAGTTTGTCTCATCGAAGCAAATCCCCAGCCTCTGCTTCAGTCGATTCAGCCTTCAATCCTGAGCAAGACTCTGTGTCCTCTCCTTGTAAGGACACCATTTGTGTTGGATTAAGCACACACTAAGGCAACCCCATCTTAATTCCATTCCCGAAGACCCCGTTGCCAAATAAGGTAACGTTCAGAGAGACTTGGGGTTAGGACTTCAGACTAAGCCTTTTAGGGGACACCACTACCCATAGCAAGAGCAGCCTGGGCAGAAGCAGGGAGGAACTAAGGGAGATGTCGGGCCTGGCGTGCCTGTCTGCTGGGACCCTGGTCACCCTCCTGGACTGGGGACCCCCTCCCTCACTACTTCAGTAGTGCCGTCGGCAGACTCAGCAAGGCGGTAACAGGCATACTCTTCTATTGTTGTGGCTGCCAGCGCTCCAGGACCGACTGGGTTTATAAAAATAAAGTCATGTCATCTGCTGCATGTTCCACATCCCCTAAAACAGGTTATTAAGGGGAAGTGGGGACTCTCAGAGGCAGATGGAGGAGCCCTTGATCTGCATAAGGTGCCGTGTCTGTGGCTCAGACAGCTCCGTGGAGGGAACGAGGTATAGGAAGACATATATACCTGAGCCGTGCCTAGGTAACAGAGGCCCACTCTTGGCTGCTGGGTTAGAAATGAGAGAGCAGGATTGAGTGGATGGGCTCGAGGGGGTGGGGGTTGGGGGACGGACTGCATGTGGGGCCTACAGAGCAGCCTTCTTTCTACACACAGAGATGCCTGGCACAGCTGCAGAAGCCAGCCCCATCCCGTTCTCTCGCTCTCTCTGTCTCTCTGTTTCTGTCTGTCTCTCTGTCTCTCTCTGTCTCTGTCTCTCTGTCTCTGTCTGTCTCTCTGTCTGTCTCTGTCTCTGTGTTTCTGTCTCTGTCTCTGTCTCTCTGTCTCTCTCTCTCTCTCTCTCTCTCTCTCTCTCTCTCTGTCTCTCTGTTTCTGTCTGTCTCTCTGTCTCTCTCTGTCTGTCTCTCTGTCTCTGTCTGTCTCTCTGTCTGTCTCTGTCTCTGTGTTTCTGTCTCTCTTTGTCTCACTGTCTCTCTGTCTCTGTCTCTGTCTCTGTCTCTGTCTCTCTGTCTCTATCTTTCTCTCTCTCTCTCTTTCTGTAGCAGCCTGGGTGTTTCCCAAAGACCCAACTTTCCTATCTTACAGGAGGACGATTGACAAAAGGCAAAGAAAACAGGGTGAGCTCTCGGCACACACGGGGACAGACAGGGGACTT